>NC_137892.1:134509163-134980079 GCF_963455335.1 Martes martes | reverse complement strand
GAGTCCACCGACCCTTCACCAGCCTACTGTTTCTCTACACTTGCCACGACCTATTGTTGCCCTCTGATTCACACAGAACTCTTCCCCCAACTCAATGAAATTGTGAGGTCAGGTCCTACTTTTTGATACCCACATAGTTTGGTAAAGAGTAGTGCACTTACAACATTAGGGGTGACATATATTTTCCATTTGCTCCCTAATATTCTCTTAGGCAAATCTTTTCTCTGCGTTGCTCATTTGTCATGGAATATAGGCTTTTGTTCAACAGTTACATGATCTCTGCTCAAAGTCATTCTGCCAGTAGAGCTAGGTGAATTAATCTGAGTCAGCATTTTGTTTTCCTGATTTGACAAAGACATCCACTGCATGACAAATACAGATTAAAGTTCTTGTGCTTATATCCAAGGCTCAGTGCAATCCATCCCTCCTTTCCGAATCCTCGTCTTCCCTCTCTGCCATCTGTACTTGCTCTTGGTCAAACTGGCAAGTCTGTATCCTTGGACGTGCACCTGCATAATTTGCTTACGTACTTCTGCCTAGGATGCATTTTTCTTCTATCTGATATCCACCATTCTTTCAAAAGCTAAGTCCATTATCACACACTGGTATCCTTTTCTTTTCTGGATCTTACCCATACCACTTCATTATAACACAACCACATGTTAGTGAAATCGATGTCATTTTCTCTAAATTTCTTATTGGCAGCAATTGTTGGCATTTATGTGTCTTCCAGCAGGTGTCAGGTCAATATTATCATCCCACAAAATTACAGCCAACCTTTAGTCATTGAGAACTTTAGACAAGTTGAATAAATCAGAAATTTCCAAAGAACAAGTTAACAGGCAGTTAAACAAGCACCAATATGCAACAAGGTACCCTTTCGAAGAAAGCTTCAACATTGAATAAAATCAGCTTTTCAATTCTTTGTCAGTTGTCAATATGTATGTTTCTGAAAAGCTTCAGTTATAGCTGAACATTGGTCTAAGCAGAAATTGATATTAAATCTCCTTATTATCAACCGGCTATGGATGGAAGAGCCTATTCGATCAGTTACGTATTTGTTTTCTACTTCAAAAATGGGATTGCACTTACGATGTTTAAATTTAGAAGTAAAGGTTTAAAAGAAAAAACCCAAACCCCAAAACAAAAAATACCACCACCGCCACCCAGGGTTAATATAATTAAAGCACAGCTGAGACTTTCATTCAAAAGAACAGATATTTGAGCAACTACTCAGAAGCATACCGTGCCCACTTCTGATCCTCTGGTCTAGAGGTCAGGTATATGCTTCCTACCTGGATTAACATGCAACCCAAAGCCAGACTGAGCATTCTCCATATAACCTTGCAGGTGTTCAAACATATGACAACTAAATGATAACAGAAAGCACTTTAGCATCTGCATTACATATCACAGAAGATCAAAACAGGTTTGGAGCCCTATTGGGACGCTTAAAATATAGAAAATACGTGAGATCAATTGTGTGAGACGTTTAGAACAAGGAGGGCAGCTACACCCAGCAAGACACAGTTAAATGAAGCTAATCATAACTTTCCGGTTCTTGGAGTAGGGATCAACTCTAGACCTTAGGAGGACTGAATGGTCCTGCCCGATGAGATTTAAGTGGTACCTTAAGAGTTAATATTTGTGGGCCTGTTCTAGTTTATGAAGCATTGCCACATTCTCCTGCTGGACCCTCACATTTAGTAGTTTCAAGGCGTGCAAGAAAGAAGGTCTTCTAATTTTTCAGCTGAAATGTGTTCATCTCTAGATTTCACCTTGCCTCAAGCTCAAAACAAGTAAAGCAAGAGCATTTTCCAAATATCAGCCTAATTGTAGCACTGGGAATTGTAGTTCTAGAGGAGGAGCATTTTTGAAGCAGCAGCTCCCAGGGCTTCACCCTAAACTGTAACTTGGTGGCAACTCATTTTACTGATGGAGAAAAATGAAACTCGGACACACTATCTCTTGTCTTAAATGGAAAAGTGAGTTGTGGACAGTCATTTGCAATTCGGAGTCTAAGCTCTTAACCCTTAACCTATGCCATCTCCTCGAAACCAGAATTCCAATTCTTTTATTCTGGATCACACCCTTGTATTTCTCAGCCTAAGGTGTGATCTCTGCTAAACATCGGTCTCTGATTAACATCCGTCATTCTTAGGACAGCTTTGCAAGGTGGGTGAGGCAATTAAGGGTCAGGGACGTTGAGTAGCATGCCTAAGAAATGGCCCAGCTGTCATTCCAATGCAGGTCCAGAGTCTACATTCTTTGTTTCACGTGATGTAGATTTTCTTTTAGATTTCCACTCACTGGGTATTCTACCATTGCCAGGCTAGCAACATAATCCACATAATAGATACTAATTAAATATTCAGATAAACACCAAGATTCAAATCATAAAGATTCATGCTTGAATCCTGACTCTTCTATCTAATGATATGATCCTGAACAAGCTGACATGTAATGATCATATTTGAACTAAGAAAGAGATATTTTTCTATCTTAAGTTATTAGAGTGAAAGATAAATGGGAGAATGGACTGGTAGTTTTTAAACCATAAAGCTCTATAAAAACCAAGTGCAGTAGATTCATTTACCAATATGGAGAAGCCTTCATCTGCACTCTAGGTATTGCATGAAAAACAAAATAAAAAAGTTTTATAGGTTAGAGAAAACCATCTGGTTCATGGGTGATGATCTAGTTTACAGAATCTTTTTTAAAAGAAGTAACTGGGACAGTCTCCTAATAAATGGAGATTAATTATGCTCTTAACCCAAAAGAGGAAAAAGGATTTGGAAGTGAGGGGATAATACAAAAATAAGGAGTATATGGGTTTTCCTTGGATCAAGAAAACAATACTTGAGATAGTAGGAAAAATGTCAAGGTCTGTGCCTTTTCATCTTTTGTATCCTAAGATCCAGTTAAATTGAGCTATGTTTAAATGCTTTGCTTTATTATTTCCATGACCGTAGGAATGCACATACTTTGTTATGCTTTCCACTGAACAACTGAATTATAAAACAAATGAATTGTGAAAGTTACTCTTAGATCATGCAGAGGGCTTGTTGAAATACAACTGGATGAGTCCCACTGCTGGAGTTTGGCTCACTGCATCTGGGATGGGGACCAAGAATTTGCATTTCTAACAAGTTTCCAGATGATGCCGGTGTTGTTAGTCTGGGGACCACACTCTGAGAACCACTATTTTAGATGAGTTCCCTCTAGCTGTGAAACACACATGAAGGAAACTTAAGTGTCCAGTCTTGAAAGACTGAATGAATTTGGTTGTGAAATGAGAGCTTGTGTATTTCATCTGTCATATAAAGATCTCAGTCTATTTCAGCATAACACTGTGCATCAGAGAGAAATAGGGTAGCTTTTCACCCAAAGAAAATGTGAAACCACATATCCTTCCCCCAAATTTATTCCAGGTTGAACAGCGTTTTGGATCTCACTTTTTCACGACTGTGACTTCCTAGTCTACCTGCTCCCTACTCTGTGGTTCCCTAAAAATTTCAGTGACAGCCCTCCTGCATCCTGCCTTCTGGTAACTTCCTTACAGCTCAACACTCTGCCTGCTGGGTTCACTTAGAATTCTTACTGGTTTAAGGCAGTTAAAGGTCACTTGCCTCTAGCTAGCTTGTGTAAGTTACAGTAGCGGAGAAAAACTGCCAGGTTTCTTTAATATTGAGGCAATAGCTCCCGTGTTCCTGAAATTTCATAAGCCTTCAAGTTGTACTACCTTGATGACGGAAGAATTAGCAAGAGTTAGACAATTAAGTGTTAAGATTAAAATAAGTTGAGAAGAAGAAAAGGATGAAGTAGGTAGACAGGAGATTCGACCTCAATAAAAAAAGTAACTTCCATTTTTAGATCAGGAAGCAATTTGTTCAGATTTTGCTCACCCTAGAGTGGCAGGCTTCCTTCCACGGTGGGAGAAGGCTGCGGGAAGGGGAGCAACCATGGCAACCTGCCCAGCTTCGTGGGCAAGCATAGACCGGGCCCGCACGCACTCGGAAGACTTTATTTCTGGTCCAGTCCCTCAGTTTAGTATGGGTGGTCCCTGCTTTCCCACTTCCTTTTCCTATAATGCTGACTTGGGGAAGAGCGGCTTCCACTCCACTCTGTAGGGAAGCTGAGGGGGGCGGAGACTTCACTGAGACCCAAGGAGGTCAGCTTGACCAAAGCAAACTACAAGCTTCCTGGCGGAGAACATAGAGTAACTCCCTGTCTGTCCTAGCGGTGAGCACAGCAAACACACTGGCAGTATGAAGTGCTTGAATGATTAGCCATTCTCAGGTAGACGAGCAGTGCCCAGTTTTTTGTTTTTTGTTTTTTTTTAAGATTTTATTTATTTATTTGTCAGAGAGAGTGAGCACAGGCAGAGAGGCAGGCAGAGGCAGAGGGAGAAGCAGGCTCCCTGCTGAGCAAGGAGCCCGATGTGGGACTCGATCCCAGGACCCTGGGATCATGACCTGAGCCGAAGGCAGTGGCTTAACTAACTGAGCCACCCAGGCGTCCCCAGTGCCCAGTTTTGATGCAGAAATTCTCCACTCTGCCTTCAGTTTTCACAAAGACACATCATTCAGTTGTTCAGGGGGCAAAAATAACACAAAACACATACATTTCTAGGTCAGAGAGAATACAGTGTTCTAAGCATATTAGGTTAACAATATCCCTAGCAAATTTGGGCTAGGTACTCTTATTCTCCAAATAAGGAAGCTTAAGTACAGAGGGGTTACGCAACTTGCCCAAGGTCATGTAACCAACAGTGTGGTGTAGCCGGGGTTTGAATCAGGGCGGCAGGACTCCGGAAGCCACGTGCTCGCCCCACTACCTGACTGTCCCGGGTGGGAGGCAGAAACTAGCATGAGTGCTGGCCCTTTGTGTCCATCCCCAGCATCCCGTTCCCTTTGTCAGAGATTAGCACGGTTTTTGTCCAGGAGGGGACGGATGGTCTACTCTCTTTCTGATTCATACAACCCAGTCGGGCCACGTTACCGTGAGTGAGGCTTTCACCGAGCACACGGAGCTGCTGTTGCAGCTAGCTCCCTAGAGGTGACTTTGACCTCCGTGCAATTCAGTGGCATGGCTTCCAACTCAGAAGTACACGCAGCACCAGGGAAAATTTTAAAATACCGTGTCCTATTACTCAGGTGTTTCTTATTACCAGCGCAGGTCTCGTTCTGATTCCTCGTGGAGGACAGAAAGCCTGACATGTTCACGGACATGTTAACGGACACTCCCCAGCCAGACTGCTCTCAAGCCTTTCCATGTGGGAAGGCAGGTTCTGATGCCCATGAGGACAACCGGACACATGGGAGAGCCCACTCTTCAGCAGCCTGCTTGAGCATTTCAGCACCTTCACTTGTCTTTGAGAAAAGCATCAATTAAATCCCGAAGGCAGGACAGATTCAGGGAGAGAAACACATGATGCCTTCAAAACCATTCAGATAAAAAATATCAGTGGTAGCAAGTGTAGGCTTACGGTAGAATTTGGAATGAAGCAGCATCTTCTCGCTGTGTCGCCAAGAGCCCACATATCCACAAAGCCTCCTTCTGGCCAGGAGCCACCCAACAAGGCATATGTCTTTCTGCTCTCTTAATCTTCAGATAATTGAGGCATGGCCAAGTAGGCCAATAAGTATCACTCCCAACCATCTGGTCAGAAGTTTCTAGAGGTCCCTGTACCACCTTCATGCCAACAAGTGTTTAAAAGCAATTCCTTCAATCCTAACAAGGTGACTAAGTTCAAGCCAAGAGATAAACTGAATGCATGCGAATTCGGACTTCTAGTTGAATCTAAAACTGTCAAAAGTCTTGAATGGAAATGCAGACTCCCCCCCAACAGTTTAGGCAAGGCTTTTAACAAGTGCCATGCATGGCTCTCTTCCCTCTCCTAACATTCTCAGGTGAAGATCCAACTGTGTCCAAGACCAGAATGCCAACAACACAGATGTCAGGGTTCAAAGGTGGAGGACATTCCATTACCATCACTTGGTTCTGGCCATCCAATCAAATGTAGGAGGGTATAGCTTAAAGAAGAACTGGTTTCCAGGGCAGTTGTTTGGATAAGAAGGGACAGAGTTGAGAGTGGGAAGTTAAGTTATTCACCACCAGGAAAAAGAATCCAGTCTGCCTTGGGGGGAGACTGATGAGGAATTTGGAAGAAGTAATCAGTCCCAGAAATACACATTGGAAAAGGCTACTAGATCTCCTCCGTGCTTTCTCCAGGAGACTGTCCACACTGCACACTCCATGTTCTATGAAGTGAGGTACTTCACCCACACGCCCAGCGCTTTACCAAAATGATCCTTGCCCCGAAGGTTAAAGAGAGCTCAGTCCCAAATACTTCTGAATCCTCAAGGCAATAAACTTTCCTATGGTGTCACTGAGGCCTGTTTCCCTTCAAGGAGGGAGAGACAGAACCTGGGTGGGCGGGGCACCAGGCCCAGAGAAAAGCAGCCTACTCATGGTGGGTGTAAGAAGCAAGCGTGGTGATGTCATAGACCAGGGAGACAAGCCATTTGGTCGCTGCAGGGCTCCCCTATTCCCAGCTAGGACATCCCTCCTCAACAGCCAGTGGATGCTCCTGTGCAGGGAGCTAACCTCA
The DNA here is from genome assembly GCF_963455335.1 of Martes martes. Lineage (NCBI taxonomy): Eukaryota > Metazoa > Chordata > Mammalia > Carnivora > Mustelidae > Martes > Martes martes. Next base: position 134,973,466 of record NC_137892.1, on the reverse strand, counting down.
AGCCTGTAAGGAAGATCTATTCTATATCCCATCAAAGCCATTCGGAGAGCCTTATCAGACATCTTGAAGGCATTTTTGTAGCTGCCTTCTTTCTTCAACCATTACTTCTGTTTGAGTTAGTTCCGTCTTACCTCCTTCTCCCCCACCCCCGCTGCTTTGCCTGATTAGGGCCAGAAATTTTTTCATTAAGTCACTTTATAGTGTAATAACAACATTTACTATTCATGAAGTCTCCCCTCCATAATTTTTAAGTCTTTCCATGTGTCTGGAAGCTTACTGCTGCTCTTCTCATTTTACAAGAGTGCCTGTCTTCCTTCCAAACACAAACTAAAAAGAAAGAGGAAAAGGTGGTTGGGGGGCGGTGGGGAGGGAGGGTGGTAAGGGCGTGGAGATAACATCCAGATTCTTTAAATGCTTTTAATCCAGTTAAATTTCCCTTTGGACTCAAGCAGCTCCCTGCTGACATTGACAGCGGACCTGAATTCCAGGCTAGGAACTGAGTCAAACAAGAAGAAAAGGAAGCGCGAGAGGAGTAACAGAGTGGGCTCTATGCTGTGAGAACCGCTAGGCTGACTGGAGCTCCATGGCTTTAACCCATTCATTTTTTCCCCCTTTTCTAGAATTCTTACTTCATTTTTCCAGCCAGTTTACAGCAAGCAGGCCAACACCTTTTAAACGCTCCAGGGATTTAAAACAAGTTTGTTCAGTGTCCTGGGCAGCTACTTTCTTAAGAATGCGGTGTAAGACAAAGTTCACATTTTCATGCCACACGTTGTCAGCCACTAGGAAAAAGCTTGGGGGGGGGGCACAAACCGGGTCCCCAGCCTTTGTCACAGGGCAAAAATAAACACCCCTGGAGGAGTTAATTAGGCGGTCAGCGGCCACACCAGCGTCCTACCAGGGTTGCCCGCAGAGCCTTTAAGCACACACACACACACACACACACACACACACACACGGAGGCGCTTATGAAATGTCACAAGCTGGACGGACATCTGCAGCCCGACCCCAAAGGTAAATGCAGTCCGCGGAAGCACTCCTCGGATGTCAGGCCACAAAACCGCTCTTTCCCCAAGTACCGTCCCCTCTCCCAGATTCCGCACCCCCCGCCCCCAACAAGTCCCAGAGCTGCATCCCAAGGGGGAAAAAGAGGGGTGGAGAGGGCGAAACATGGAGCCCAGGGGAGGAAGGACGGGAGAGCGACTCACGGCTGGCTAGCGCCTCGGCGAAGCGAGCATGACTTCCCGGTGCCGAGCCTCCAGGCTGCCGCGCGGCCGACACGGCGGGCCGCGCTTAAATAGCCGCCGGCCCGGGAGCCTCGGAGCCGCGCGGCCACTCCCGGCGAGATATGGTTCTAATCAGATGCTGGCAGCCGAGGACTCCCCAGGAATGCGCCGGGATGTTTTTGCTGCCTGGGCTTGGTAACTCCCCCTCAACGTGTCTGCCGAGTCTTCCAAACTTAACTGTTTATTAACTCGAGCGGCCGCCACGCCGAGCGCCCGGCTCCCCTCGCTCGCGAGCCCCGCCAGCGGGGGGCGATCGCGGGGGGCGATCGCAGGGGGCCCCGGCCCCGCGGGGGAGGGACGAGGGAGGAGGGCGCCGTCGCCGCCCGGGGCCGCCGCGAGCTGGGGGACGCGGGGCAGGGGAGGGGGCAAATGAGGACAGGAAGGGGAAACTCCGCAGGAAAGGGGTGGGATCCACCCGACCTTCGTTTCCCAAATTCCTTCTCCGGATTGCCACTGGAGTGATGTGGCACACGAAAGTCATCCCCACCCGCCGGGGCCCTCGGAACAAAGGGCCGCCTTGACTCCTGACTCTCCTGGCAAGAGGCGACGGATCCCGCTCGGATCTGCCGTCCCTCCGGCCGGACGTGGGACTGCCCCTCCGCAGGCAGGGCCGGTGCGGGCGCTCCTCACTTGGTGGGGGGTCTGTGTGTGCACATGTAACACATGCTGCATTTAGGGATGAAATAAAATCCTGACAGACAGATAGAAAAACAGTGCTCTGAAATCGATGGAAACAAAGACGTTCACCCCTATCGAACCGATCTAAGAAAGCTGTGTCTCTGATACAAAGATGATGTACATCCCCGTGTAGACCCTTGACATGACTGTCTGCGCTGGTTTCCACAGTGCTCCCTGCACCTCTCAGAGCAATCTGCGACATGAGAAATAAAATAGTTGAGGATATTGGCGCGCCACAGCATAGCTTCGCGAACCTTCACGAGCTGGGAATTCATCTTCTCCGTATTTTAAAATCATGAACAATTGTACGGTATCCCCAGAAACTGTCAGTTTTAAAGAATTTTGAAATTATTTTGTAAAAAGCATGTCTTTTTTTTTTTTTTTTGGCAGTGGGAGACAGTGTGTACTAATTGTGAAACGGCCAAATTATGATTTGGATGAGAAGGGGTTATTGATTTTATTGAGTAAGCGACACACAGCGGATTTGCATTTTACCTCTGGAAACTGAGGGTTCAAATCGGGCTCATGGGATACCAAGGATGCATTTTGTGGTCCAAGCCTAGCCCAGCTGCAAAGCCGCTGTGTAATTTGGGGCAGCTCAGTGTGAGTGGCAGTCCCTGCTCTCAAGTAGGTCAGGCTTGGGACTGCCCCGGAGCTGGGGATGTAGAGCTGCAAAACCCAGCAACAGGGAGAGGGTCCTCTCTCCCGGCCTTTAAGATTTCTGCCACCTGTCTCATCCCCTCACACCTGAGGGTGTAGGGGTGGGGAGGGTGGTGCTGACAGTTTCCAATGTTCCTCTGAGGTAATTTGCTATTATTAAAAATAAATATATATATATATGTATATGTATGTGTGTGTATATATATACACATATATATGTGTGTGTGTATATATACATATATATGTGTGTGTATATATATATATATATGACTTCCTGTGAATGATAAGAGGTATGCAGACTTTAATCTTAGGACAGTATTTATAACATTTATGTGGAGAACTTTAATTCTGGTACATTTAGGACATACTGCTTTATTTCTAAGACCCAAGAGTCCAGAAGGATGGTTTTACTTCCAAAGGCTGAGTAGCTGGACAAATGATGGCTGATTTCAGGCACATAGAGGCATTGGTGATTTGGGGGGAAAAAAGGGGTTTCTCTTTTAACCTCAATAGCTAATATTTTCTCAACTCAGAAGTGACCACCCAAACCTATTTTTTTTTTTAAATCAGAAGACTGTTACTAGAAAGGTTAACATACGTTTGCTCTACCAAATAGAAGAGTTACGTCTAAGGAGCCAGAGGAAGAAAATGATTTCGTCCAAATGAGCTGGAGTTTCAAGAGAAGACTTTAATGGAAACAGTCCATTTATGAGGAGTGGGCTCACACAGAGAGCTTAAAGCAGACAGCTCTGTCATTTTACACAGAAATCTTAAGAGTCAACAGTGAAGAACTCTGATTTGAAGAGTATTTTTATACCTCTAGGGTGCTGATATTGCTTCTGGCAGCAATTCAGTGTCCTGTTCACAGTAAAAAAAAAAGAAAGAAAGAAAGAAAGAAGCATGAAAAGAAATTTAACTCTTTTTAATCTCTGATGGAACACAGTTTCCTGTCCCATAGAAGTTGTTCACTTTTCAGGAGGTCTGAAATGAACATCCTTGCAGCTGGAAAATCACACCCAAGCCCACCCAGATGTTAACCTTGCCTAAATGGTTTTTTTCTTATCACCATTAAAATTCGTGTTTAGCACATTAAGGTGAGGAAAATTCAATGCAATGTTTGAAGACCTATGGTCCTTGCATGACTTTCCCTTGCACAAAACCTGCCTGTGAGGGAGAAGGAAAAAAAAAAACCAAAACCTGACGACTGTGTTCCCAGCCTAGGAAAAGGGTAGTTAATCCCGTGATGGCTTGCTGAAGAATGCATGGTTTATTATTAAAGTAATCTCTTAAGATTTTCCTGGAATGTGCTTCCACAGCAACTCTGCGTGTGCGAGCTATCCTATGTGTGTGTCTTTCCTTCCATACTTAAGCTGTTTCCCCGCCCCTCCCCCTTTAGCTCACAGACCTAAAGCTTTCTCTCTCCCTTCTCCAGCCTTTCTTCTGTCCCTCCCTACGGCTCTTGTCTCCCTTAAACATCACTTTCTGAATCCCGCCACTTCCCATGAACTGTAAATGGCACTTCGGATGTGGTCCTGGGGGAACTGTTTGTGCACCTTGATGCCTTGCTAGACACTTCCAGATGTTCTCAGCCAACGAGGACTGGTTAAAGTTTCTGGATCCAGCAAGGTCACAGCTTTTCTTCTTCCACCTCGGTGTCATAAATATAAAAGAAGAAAATAGCTATTGTTTCCAGAAAATGTTCTTTGACCTTGACTTACCGTATTTACAGACACAGAAAGACTGGCCCTATCGGATTTGGCTGTCGGCAAGGCATGACAAATATTGGAAGTTTTTCATATCAATCGATCGATCTAAAATATTTGGAGGGTAGCCATATTGAAGGCAGCCCTTTTTTCTTTTGTTTCGTTCGCTGTACCTGCAAAGCACCTTAGAGTGCAATATTTACTGTTTGCTAATGATGTGCATTAGTAAACCTCAAATTGTACTTCAAAAGTTGGGATATACTTAAAGTGAAAGACATTTAAAAATTCAATATGACAAATTTATATAAGTAATTGCATTTCCCTACCAACATAAACTTCTATAATGAGAATTTGTAAAGGGGGGAAAAGAACACTCATATAACTACTGGTTAAAATATCTTATATGGAAAGCAACTTGAAAAGAGCAGTTAAAAATAAAAATAACATATAAACCTACAAAATACCAATATTAATTATAACTGTAGCCAACATTTATGTAGTTCTTTATCCTATGAATAAGAATCTTCCCTAGAAATAAAGCAAAGATGTTAATCACTGTATTGTCCATAGAGTAGGAATATGGGAACAAATTTTGTCCATCAACAGGAGAATGATTGAATAAGTTATGATTCATCTGCACTGTGAAATCATAGCAATGATTTAAAAGAATAAATTAGAGTTATGTCTTGTGATATGGAAGGATTTCTACTAGGTATTGTTGAGCGAGAAAAGAAGATACGGAAAATGTAAAATATGTTTCTGTTTTTATAATACGAAAAGCAACACCTATCTATATAACTTTGTCTGTGTGTGTGTGTATGAGTACAAGGGAGACTAGAGATTGAATTGCATTATACATTACTGGGGCCTCATGGAAATGAGAATAGACAGGGGAGGGAAGGGAATAAGAGCTGTACAAAAAAAGAAAAAGAAATTAAAATAACCTATATGCAGATATACAGAGATCACATTTGTGTACCTAACTGAAATGGTATAAGCACAGGGTTGCATAATTTTAAAAAAAGATACACCAATTGATTTTAATATAAAGAAAGAGAAGAGTTACAAAAGAAATCCATAAAATAGCTTTCACTGAGGTGTTTTCCTCAAGAGCCTTCAAAAGTGGGTGTTCTCATGATCTAATTGGGCCTCTAGAACAATAGTCCCCAAACAATTCCTGTTCACAGCAGACATTCTGGGAGCTTTCTAAAGGGGCAAGTTCCCAGCTCTAGCCTGATACCAGGACTCCAAAGGTGTGTGGGGGGATCAATGGGGAAGGGGGAGGTGTTAAGTGCCTGGGAATCTGAATGATTAGCCACCACTTCTGGGTGACTCAGGTGCTGTCGTCCTGGGGACCACACTTTGGCAACACTGAGTTCTCCTGTAGTCAAGAGCATGTTCATTCCATTCTTCTCTGAGTGAGGAGACCTCAGTGGAGAGGGAGAAGCACAAGGATGATGGGAGGCAGGTGCCATTGGTCTTCAAGACTGGCTTTTCTCTCTCCCATTGGCTCTCGGCAGCTTCAGACAGTGTCCTGGCTTTGGTGCTGACTCTCCCTACCCTCTCCCCTGTCAAGACTTGTTTTCAGAGAAAGATCTGCTATCAGCCATTTCCATTGACCTATACTCAGAAATGTGCATTTCCAATCCTGTGTCTTATTGTGGCATGAAAGGCACCACTCATTGTTAAAGAGGTCTCAGTCATCAGTAAGAATAGGGACAGGTATTTTTTATTATTTTTGATCAGTTGGAGGCAACCGTCAACTTCACCACGCACCCAGCTTAAGGATACCCAGTAAGAGAAGAATTCTGTGACTTCTAGCTCCCGGGATGACACTCTACTACCCCTGAAGTCATACTAGACCTTGGCTTCAAAGAGGCCCTTGGAAAACTGAAACTGGATATTGTTTACAGGCTTACCTTTATGATCTAGCACAGGAAGTGGGATTTGGGATCAGATCTAGGTGAAAATCCTGGCTCTATCTCTTACTAACTGCAAGATTTCTGGCAAGTAGCCTAACTTCTCAAGGGCTCAGTGTCTTTATCTATCAAATGGGCATTACCTATCTTCCACTTTTGTTTTGGTTTTTGGTAGAAAACAAAGGAGATCAGATTCAATGAGAAGAGTTTGAACAAACTGAGACTATATGAATACTGTAAACTGTGTTAAAATTATGGAAAATATACATTGCTAGAAAGGTGTTCTTGTCCTAAATTATTTCTACCACCAATAGAAGAAATACTGTCAGATAACTATGCTTCTCTGGCTGCGGGGAACTTTCTTAAGGCTGACTTCTCATGTGGAACAGTCCGGGACCCTGATTTTCTAACAGATTAGTAAGGATCACTTTAATGGATCAATTTCACCCATTCAAAGAGAGTTGAGTCCATTTCTGCTGAAATGGGGACATTAAAAAGGGGGGAAAGACAGGAAGTGAGAAAAGGAGGATGGGAGCCCCACCTCTTGTACTTTGGAGTGCTGTTGCTACTACTGAGAAGGTGCCTCACTGTCCGCAGACACTGAACTCAGTCCAAAAATATTTCTACTCTGCTCCAACCATGGCCACGTGCTGTGCTGAGACTGGCCAAACAGCCTCACTTCTAACCAGAATGGCCATCTGTGAATCAGGAAGGAATACTATTTTCCGAGTTACTTAATGCTCAGGCTCAAAATCATTTCTTAATTAGAGAATGGGGAGAATCCATGTCTGGGCTCCAGGGTAATCCAACTCCCCAATTATTTGGAAGCTTACATGTGTGTGCGCCCATGCTTATGTGCATTTGTGGAGGCATTGCAGTGTAGATTTCGCTGGATTATTAAAGGACCCTGTGCCATAAAACAAGGTTACATTCCATCGTGCTCTGGGTGCATAGCCACATTCTTCCCATCCATTTTTATCTGAGGATTTTATCTGAGTCTTTTGTACCCATCTGATATTTGTCCTCACAACATTATTGCCAAACAGGTTAGGGCAAGTATTACTTTTTCTAAAGGTTAAGAAGTGTAAGTGTAGAAACTTTGATGTGCTTCTGTTTATAGAGCTAGGGACAGAGCTAGAAGTATGACTCAGCTTTCCTGAATGATCTAGAAGGTATGGCTCATGCAGTCAGGATCCAAACAGCATTACAGGAATTACTGGCAACTCTTAGGGCTCACTGTATGCTGTCTGGGTCTGTCCACACCTGGAAGAGAGCATCTATTGTGGAGTTTTGGATGTTTCTTCATCTGCAGAAGACACTGGCAAATGGAAGGGCATCCAGAGCACGGCCCCTTGGATGGTGAGGGAATTTCCTGGGAGCTGAGAACTACGGGGGCTCTGCCAGTGTGGCCTGACTAAATTGGGCATGTGTAGCGAAGGCAAGAGACTCCTTGGACATATGAGGTGGGGTAGGGAGAGAGATCTATGACTAGTGGAGCTCTTTCCAAATATCCAAGACTTGTCCTGTGGGAAGTAGTGTAGACTCCACTCTCTGCCACAGATGTAGAAGGGGATCCTGTACTGGGTTGAACAGTGTCTCTCCTCCCCAAGATTCCTGTCCCCATGGAATCTCAGACTAGGCCTTATTTGGAAACAAGGTCTATGCACATGTAATTAGTTAAGATGAGGAAATACTGGATCTAATGAGACCTTACCTCCTTCAATGAAGTCTTTTTATTTGCCTTGTCATACTTTTGGGCCAGAATATCTTGACTTTTTTTTTTTTTTTTTGTATCCTATTTTGCAGTTAGCATGATTCTGGAACAAGTGTGTGTCCAGGTGTGAATCTGAGCTCCATGGCTTACCAGCTGTGTGATCTGAGGAAAACTGTTGTACTTCTCTTCTATAAAGTGAGGGAAATAATAGAATTTCCTTCATAGTGTGATTCTGAGGATTAAAAAAGTTGATCTGTCTGAAGGACTTCAAGTAGCAGTTAGCACATAGTAGAACACAGATGATAATGTGAATTTGTCTGACTCCCACGTATTTGCCAAGAGATATGTCTCAGAATGCTTACAATAGCAAAAAGTAGAAACAACTGAAGTGTCCATCAACGGGAGAATAGACAAATAAATTGTGGTACATGTATGCACTGGGGATACTCTAACAATAATAGGAACGATGTGAATATATGACCCGGAACTGCTTATATCAACACAGATGAACTGAGGAAGAAGAAATTACAGTTGAATACAACAAACATGATGCCATTTATATATGACTTAAAATATGAACAATAAAATTACTCTATACTTGGAGACACAACTACTCATATAAATGAATATAATGATGTGCAAGAGTGATAAATCACAGGGACACCTGGGTGGCTCAGTCAACTGAGCATCTGACTTTTGATTTCAGCTCGGGTCATGATCTCACGGCCCTGGAATCGAGCCCTGCATCAGGCTCCACACTCAGCGGGGAGTTTGCTTGAGATTCTGTCTCTCTTCCCCTCTATCCCCTCCCCTGCTCTCTCTCTCTCTCAAATGAATAAATAAATCTTTAAGAAAAAAAAACAAACCGCGAATTCAAGATGGTGGTTTCCTCTGAGAGAAGGAAGAAGAATAAATAAATGTATTTTATTTTTTACCAGGAAAACTGGTAATTCTTTTTCCCCTAAGGCTTGGGTGAATATTGTTTTGTTTAACATCTTTTTATACAGATGCTCTTCTAAGCACTTTACAGATATTAATTTATTTAACCCTCACAACAATGCTGTGAGTTAAAACCTAGTATTACCTCCATTTTACAGATGAAGAAACGATGGAAACTGATTAAAGTCACAGAATTAGTAAATGGCAGAGCCAGGCTTCAAACCCAGGTAGTCTGGTTCCAGGGTTTGTGACTTTACCTCTAGGCAATGCTGACTCTGGTTAGAATTTTCTCAAGAAACGAAAAGGCTGTAAGTGACATTAACTCTCCAACACAGCTTTGGAATAGCTGCTGATCACGTTCTTCCTGCCTGTTCCCGCAACTGCTCTGCCTCCAGGCCCCTTGTCCTTCTGTGTCCCACTTTGGCTTTGTACCTCCGCTCCCATTGTTCTCCTGCCCTCTCGAGATCAATGGACTCCTTTGGACTCATTTCTCTGGCTTTGATCATGACCTCAACACCCCTTCCAGGACGACTGTCCCTGGTGTCTAGACTTTGAGCAGAAGGAGAAAGTTCTGTCCTGATCCTGGGTCTGGCCCTGAGAGAGAGAAAATGGGAAGTCATACACTACAGCTGAGCAGAGCAGCAAAGAGCCGCTGAAAAGGAGTGTTCCTCTGAGGAAGGTTTGAAGAGAGATTGGGTAGCGCAGTCAGTTAAGCATCCGACTGCTTTCCACTCAGTCATGATATCAGGGTCTTGAGATCAAGTCCCGTGTCACGTGAGGAGTCCACGAAAGTTTCTCTCTCCCTCTCCTTCTGCCCCTCCCCACTCAATCTCTCCCAAATAAATAAATAATCTTAAAAGAGAGAGAGGGAGGGAGACTGGGCAGTAGAGCTGGTAGCAGGTGTGTGTGTGTTTGTGTGTGTGGGGGGGTATGCATGTGTGTGTGTTGGTTCAATAGATAAGCCACTTTTTTTTTTAAGATTTTTTATTTATTCATTTGACAGAGATCACAAGCAGGCAGAGAGGCAGGCGGGGCGGGGCGGGAGCAGGCTCTCCTCTGAGCAGAGAGCCCCATGCAGGGCTGGATCCCAGGACCCTGAGAGCCCGACAGGGGGCTCGATCTCAGGACCCTGGGAGCATGACCCCAGCAGAAGGCAGAGGCCTTAACCCACTGAGCCACCCAGGCGCCCCAAGCCACTGTTTTTTAGGAGAAATACTAGTGAACGGTACAGTTGAGGGGATGAACCAAAATAACGAGTAATCCCTGAAACCATTTCTACCTGGCTTTCAGACATCATCACTCCCTCTAAATGGAGCTACACTGATATCCGCCCCCCCCCCCACCCATGACCAGGAAAGCAAGCTTATTCTGGTTAGTACTGAGACTGATTCTCCTCCTCAATCTATCTTTGGTAAAAGAACATTTCTCTAGACCAACTCAGGGAAAGAAACCTCATCACCAGCTTCTGTTGGGAGAGAAGCCAAAGCTCCTGAAACCCATTAGTGGGCCCCTCCCCGGATCACTGTCGCTTCAGTCTTCTGTGGAAGAACTGATCTCACCCAAAGTGTGTTTGCTGAAGAAACACCACCTGGGAAGGCTAGGCTGGGTGTGGGTTTGGATGCATGAAAAACCGGTCCAGAACGGTGTGGTTGTTGCTGAAAACGCTTAAGTCCTAAAGTCTTGTTGCCGAGGCCAGCCAGGAAATGTGTAATCATAAACTTTAAATGTGTTTATCTGTCCAGCAGACACATTCTGTTATTTTGGCTTATATTGAGGCAGTTTTCAAACTAATGTTAGACATTAACTACACTAATTTGATAACACTGTCTCGTCTCTCTCTCTTTCCCTCCTCTCTTCGCTTTCTCCCTCCCTCTCTCTCTCACCCCTCCACACCTTTATATTTTGCTGTGATTGAATTTGAGTTATAGGCAGCAGTTTGTTGGTAAACCAGGTCTCCGAATAAAAAAGCTCTGATTTACTGTGCTTGTTGATTCCCGTGGAGTAATTACCCCCAGCATGGGGTAGTTGATTCAAGGTGTCATGGGATGTCATTGAATGTGGGGATGGAAAGAGATTCGCACATTCATCTCCAGAATAGGGTACCGACTACCTATGTTCTCTCCTAATATGCTGACTATGGAAGGGTATCTTTTCACAATATTCCTGGTCAGTAATAATCAGTCAAATTGATTAATCAACTACCTACAAGTGAAGAACACCAAGTAACGTCTCTCTGGAACATGGTGTTTAAAGACCTGGACCACAGCGATTAGATACTTAACTAGAATAATGACTTTGTTTTCCTGCTTCACACTGTAGCACAATGAGAACCACATGAGATTGAGATTCAGTATACATATATAAGAAACCTGGTTCTGTCCTTAACTATTCATATGGTTAGACACACTGCTTAACTTCTCTAACCCTTACATTTCTTACTTGTGAAATGGAAAACAATGCAATAGTTTTATCTTGAGGGTTAAATGATACAGGAATGGATGTAAAATAACAAATTTTGGTACACAGGAGGCCCTATGGTAGCTATCAATGTTAACTGCAGGAAAAAGGAAATGCTCAGTTCTTCTCATTCTAAGATTTTCTCATAAAACCAATTCTTAAGCTTTTGGTGCTTGCCTCCCTTCTCTGGGAATGCATATGAACAGGTGACAAGACACTTGATCATAAAAGAGATAAGTATTAATGGGGAAAAATCTGGAACATTTTTATGTGTTGATCTTATTATCTGATTGCTTCTACTGTGGTCCAAATCATCATCAGATTTCTCCCATGGGTCATTGCAATAACCTCCTAAGTGCTTCTGCCCTTATCCCTCTCACAGTCTTGTCAATACAGCAGCTAGCGGTTCTCACGGAAACATCCAATAATATCACACTTTGGTTTAGAACCCTCCAATAATTCCTATCCCCATCAGAGTCAAAGTTATCATCCTTAGAACTGGCTTCTAAGGCTATATTGCTCTCCCCACTACCTCATTACCATTGTCACTGTCACTGCTGTTGATTTCCTCATGAGCTTCATGCACCAGGCCCGTTCACATCTCAGACTTTCATACTAGGCTACTCTTTGCCTCAACTCTCTTTCTCCAGATTCATGGCTGTTTAGTTCTCTAACCATTTTAGTTGTTCAAATGTCATCTTCTCACAGAGTTGTTCAAATGTAATCTTCTCACAGAGAGTGTTTTTGATCAAAAACTCATGTTTGATCAAAAACTCATGTCCACTGGGAACTTGCAAATGTGACTTTATTTGGAAAGAGGGTTTTTGCAGGTGTAATCAAGTTAAGATGAAGTCCTATTGGGTTAGGATGGGCCCTAAATCCAACAACTGGTGTCCTTAAAAGAAAAGGGAAATTAGACACAGACACACAGGGAAGAAGCTGACAGAAAAATGGAGGCAGAGGTCTGAAGGATGCAGCTACAAGCCAAGGTACACGGTAGACAGAGGTTGTTGACAGAAGCAAGGAGAGAAACATGGAATGGATTCTTCCCTTGGAAGAAGCAGGGCCCTGACAACTCCTTGATTTCAAACTTCTAACCTCCAGAACTGTCAGAGAATAAATTTCTCTTGTTTTAAACCATCTAGGCTTTTTTGTTTTGGGGGGTGTTTTTGAGAGAGCTAGAGAGTGCGCACACATGCAAGTAGGAGAGGAGAGGCAGAGGGAGAGGGAATCTTAAGTATGTTCCATACCCAGCACCAAGCCTGATGTGGGACTTGATCTCATGACCTGAGATCATGACCTGAGCTGAAATCAAGAGTTGGATGCTTAACTGACTGAGCCACCCAGGCACCCCAAACCACCTAGGTTTTTTTTGTTTGTTTTTTTTTGTTGTTGTTGTTGTTGTTGGTTTTTTTTTTAGCAGGCTCCCTGCTGAGCAGAGAGCCCGATGCAGGGCTCGATCCCAGGACCCTGAGATCATGACCTGAGCAGAAGGCAGAGGCCTTAACCCACTGAGCCACCCAGGCACCCCAACCACCTAGGTTTTGAAAGTTTGTTACAGCAGCCCTGGAAAGCTAAAAAAACCAATCAATTTTAAGTCACTGCCCTACTATCTTATCCTTATTCCCTCTTCTCAGATTTATACTTTCCCTGTAGCACCATCCCAATGGAGCCTGTTGATTTCTACCTTCCCTTAAGCAGTATGTTTCACTGATAGTAACTATCAGGAAATCATTATAATCTCTAAGCATGATTTAGCTTTCCCTTCTCACTTTTCTTCCAAACTGGAAATGTTTATCCTTACCTGTGGGACATCCCTTCTTTAGTGAGGGGAATGCCCACTAAACTGGTCTGACTTCTACTGCTCCTCTTGTCCCAGGTTCAAGAAAATAGCTGCATGTAGATACTGCACTGATACAGATACAAGTAAAACCAAAAAAAGACATGTATTATTTAATTTGAGGATCTGATTTCTAGTAGGTCCAGAATAGGAACCTATCATGTTCTATATTTGACATATAAAAAGGCCAAATAGATTCCCACCCTTTGGTGCTTTTAAAGGATCTCTTCTATGAGATGCTGTAGGAAATACACAGCTAACGGTGAAAATGTGTTTGAAGTAGACTGAATCGAATCAAGCCTCTAGATATATCTACCAGTTTAGGGGAAATATAGATAAAAGATTGAATTAAATGATACCACCAGGCAAGTCAACCAAATCCATAATGTGGTACATTATACAGAATAAATGGCCTGCTTTCTCCGACAAGGCAATGGTATTAACGAAAGACTGGTGTGGAGTGGGAAGAACTGCTATAGATTTATAGAGACTTTAAAAGACAAACTATGCAATTTTCTGAGTCTTATTTGGATTATGAGTCTAACAAATAACAGATTAAAAGAGATTTTTGAGGCAGACAAATTGGGATTTTTACAAGGTACTAAGGAATTACTGTTAACTTTGTCAAATGTGTAAATGCATTATCCTTATATATTAGAGATGTAGAGTACGTATGGATGAAATGATGATATCTTGTATTTTCTTTAAAATAACCTACTCCATCCCTCAAATTGAGGAGGAATAGATGAAACAAGATTTTTTTTTGTTTTTGAGAGAGAGAGAGAGAGAATGCACAAGTGAGGTGCGGGGAGGGGTGGAGGGAGAGAGAGAGAATCATAAGCAGGCTCTATGCCCAGCATGAAGCCCAATGCAGGGCTCAATCTCACAACTCTGAGATCATGACCAGAGCTGAAATCGAGAATCAGACACTTAACTGACTGAGCCCCTCAGGTGCCCCAAAACACAATTGTTGAAGCAGAGTGATGGGACTATGAGGGTTCAAAATATAATTCTCTTTAGTTTTGTTTACATTTTGAAAATTTCTGCAATGCAAAAAAATTAAAGACCACTATTACCATTAGGTATTTCGTGGAGTTCATTTGTTCATCATTCCGTCACTCATTCATTCACTCAACATTTTCCATGAGCTGGGTACTGCTGGTTCACCAGTTGGGTCCAGTAGATAAACAAGCATGGCTTCACTCCCTAGGATTCCATGCATCAGCTCAGAGAGCTTCCCATAAGGAGCTATTTTATAGGGAAACCAATACGCTTTCAGCACTTAGAAGCCTGGAATTTGGATTCTGGATATCATGGTGCCCCTTGACTGAGAGAATGGCTTTGTTTCCCTAATTCCTCTCCAGAGTGGACGCAGATCTCTGTATGTGTTGCGGGAGCGCCTTCAGGATCAAGGGTCAATGTCGTCATATTAGCCACTCTCCACTCAACATTATACCTTATCAGAAGGCCCAGGTCTGGCCCCCTCTTTGATACCCCTACACTCCCAAGCGCTTTTTCTTTGGACTACTGATTGCAGGCTGGAGTCAGATGATTTGCAAAATGACATGCCTTTCCTGTCTGCTTCACACCACGGGGGTGAGGAAAACAAATAGGTACAAAGTCTGGCTTCTGAGCCCTAGGAAGGAGCCTGTATTGCTGTCATGTGCTGGTCTGCTGAGATGTTCCAGAGTTTATTTTTCCTTTTTCCTGGCTTGATAAACTTAGGGAATTTAATCTATAAAGCTTTATGTAGATTTTCTTTTGGGGGTGTCTTTGGTAGTCAGAATACAGCTGCAAAAGGCAATTCTACCTTGTGGAGGTACTGCTGATCTCTTGGAGGTGGGGGGTGGGGGTGTGCATCACTTCCTTATCTTTCTGTTGCTCAAGCCTGAGTGGCACCTCTAACCGGAGAGCAGAAGAGGAATGGGATAGGACTTTGACCTTCACGAGGATGATGTTGATTATATATTTTTGTAAGCAACTTTAAAAAACTTTCAAAAATATTCTCATTTGATCCTCATATCCTTGTTGCAATTAGAGCAGTACAATTGTCTCTACTTTAAAGGTGATAAAAATGGGTCTCAGGGGATCAGGGAACTCCTTCAAGTGCTTGTGAGGGTGCTAAGATTCAAACCAATTCTTCTCTCATTACCCTGCCCAGTGAACTTTCAACTACTCTGAATGAGCTCTTAATCTGATGAAGGAGAAGGAAGAAGGATATAGATATGTGAGCTTTAAATTATCCCTAATGTCTCTCTTAGCACAGACGCTATGAATTCAACTATGTTTTTATTTTATTTTGCTAGATCCATACACTTTAAAAAAAAAATTATTTACTTATTTGAGAGAGAGGAAGAGCACGAGCAGGGAGGCGGGCAGAGGCAGAGAGAGAAGCAGACCCTTCACTGAGCTGGGAGCCCAGACTCTGGGCTGGATCCCAGGACCCTGAGATCACGATCTGAGCCAAAGGCAGACACTCAACCAACTGAGCCACCTAGGCTGTCCTAGATGCATATACTTTTTAATCTCCAAGTATCTTTGAGCACTATAATGTAAAATCATAATGCCTTTTATTTCTCTTTTGCCTAAAATATTTTAGTTGAATCAAGAAATTCTTTCGGTACTATTGTATATATAATAAATGGCACTGTATAAATAATATGTAGGACTACTCGGGGCTTTCTCTAAACAGGTTGTTCTTCAAAACAGTTGTTTTTTTGGTTGCATAAAGGTAGGATTCTTCTGCCTTATGTCTGCCATCAAGATAGGACAACTGTACTTTGTTATTTGGATTAGTTTAAGTCTCAGAGTAGTGGTAAGTCAGCACACCTGTCCCCTGCAAAGAAGGATTGCCCAGAGGATATGGGAGGGAAATATTAACATCTCCTTCTGGCCATCTGGTTCTTCTTAGCTGAGGAATGCTCACCAGTTAAGGCGGTCTGGAGAAAAGCTCATAGTGAGAGATAGAGCCCTTCCATCTAAGCAAGGGAAACGATGTGACGGAATGGAGGGAGGATAGAGGTAGAGTTGGCAACAGTAGAGTTTGCTACTCACCAAAAAAAAAGTAAAACCTGAGATGAATCAGGTGAAAAACTGATTCTTTGGATTGGGAAACATTCGAGGCTGAAATAATCTTGTTGAAGAATTATTCACTATTCAAAAATTATTCATCCTTATTGAATAGTCCCCACACTGAACTGCTACTAAGTCTGGACACAACAAAAAGATATTTTTTAAAACCATAAAAGTATTATATTAATTAAAGAAGTAAGTAAAGATATTTACTTATATCTGAATGGATCTTTTTAAAATAAAATGGAAGATTGTCATTTTAAAGAATACAAATGTTAATGAGGACACAAAAACCATAAGATAATTTATTTAAAGTAAGGGAGGCTCAAGTTTGAGATTCCTCAGTAGAAAAGGCCCTTTTTCCACTCCAGTAAAGGGTACCCTGGGCCAGGGTATAGTTGACTTTGGGGCTAATACTGGCACAGCCACTATTTTTTGTCCTGTGGCAAATAACTAGTCTCTGTGTGTAGCATTCTTCAAATTGAAAATTACCTGCCCCACATATTATGATAAAAGAGATAAAACTGATCATGACAAAAATGTTACATAAAATACTATCGTTACACATTTTTGATACAAAAAAGAAAATTAAACATAAACATTTTGCTTTCAATTGATTTATATAGATCATAATATATTTAAATTGCAAATAGCTTAACTTGCTGAGTTGGAGATCATCTTACTCTTAGGGGACCCTCAACCTGCTTAGTTAGTAAGAGTCATGCTTATTAACCCTTCTGCAAATTACAAATAGAAACCAGGCAGAGAAAGATGCTGTTATTTGCACTGACTATATAATATATCTATAGAGTCTGAATAAATACCCATCCAAAAGCAATTGTTACTGTGAAATTAAAAGTGGATTATAACCTATTTAATAATAATATTAGATGCTTCATATTTGTCTCCTAGCAACTAAATAATACGGATAGGTAAAGAAATTTTTTTGAACATGCCTCCAGTCATTATTATAATAACATATATAAATAGAGTATCTAAAAAATATATCCAAATATATAATCTCCTTTTAGTTATCACATAAATACTATGAAGATCCAACTCCTGAATTATATGATGATGAAGCCAATATTCCAACTAACCTTCCTAAGAAGTAATTAAATGGAATAGATTTTTTTCTCTTATTAAGTCTACAAGTGATATTGAATACAGAATAGACTTCTTAAGTCTTCTGATAGCTGAGGAATTTCTCACAAAAAATTTATTCTGGCATGAATCCCGGTTTTACTCTATCATACTCCCTTTCTCTCAGTGTCCACAGAAGTTGAATTTTCTAATAACAAAATACATAGTTTCTCCTAAAATTGTTAGATCTTATCATACAACATTATACACAACTGATCTAATAGAATAAAAAACATTCTGCTTCTCGGGGATACTTTCCAGAACTTACTAAATACTAAGCAGTGTGTCCCGAATTTTTGATCTAAAACACCAGGATTTACTTGCTCTTCAGCTTAATTTTATTTTATTTTTTGGAAGGTGGGGAGGGGAAAGAATAGTCCTTTGAGTTCCTATACCACTTGGACTTGCTATTGAAACATGTAAATGTTAACGAGAAAGTCCGGAAGGTGACATTCCATAAAAACATTTCAGTCATTCTGAATAAGACTTGAAACAACATTTCTATGTTGAACTAGAGGCCTGGGCACCCAAACAATGTTGCTTCTATCAGAAAGAGAGCCAAACATGAAATCATATTTACTTTCATTTCCCTACCTCAACACTAGAAAGAAAGAAAGAAAGAGAGAGAGAGGAAGGAAGGAAGGGAGGGAGGGAGGAAAGGAGAGGTAAAACCGGGGCATACTTTCGGAATTCTGCATGCATGTGCATGTGTGTTGATGATTGTGAGGGCATGTGTATGTTGGATTTCAGCTAGAGAGGATTTTCTACATCTCTACAATTTCTACACCAGCTTGAAACCAAATAATATTTAATCACTTCCATAAAAATGCCAAAATAAGAAAAACATGCATGAAAAAGACAGCAATACGAAGAAGGCAGCTATATATGTTAGAGCTGACCACAAACATCATTCACAAAACAAGCCAGAGGCCTAACCAGGAATTTTCCAAATGCTTGTTTTGGGAGAAGTTAACTCCCATGCACAGAGAGCTCTAAAATAGAAGAGGAAAATGACAGGTTAGTGCCGACCCTTTTTACTGATTTATCCCTAAAATAAAGACAGCATCTTGAGTTAAAATGCAAGTCCCCCAGAGGGTGCTTATGAGAAAGCATCACATGTACAAATAATAATTTAGCATGCCGACCCCTTTCTCAGACTCGAAAAGCCCAGGAGGAGACCTCTGGGTAAGAGGCCGACCCTACTCTCCCAAGCTGGACCACCTCCTCCTGGTTCTGGAAGCTCTTCCACTGTCAACGCTATCCATTTCTCTTTTTGGTGTTTTTAGAGAACGACAGGATGGATCCAACAGGAAATACTGGAATAGTTTTTGCAAGACCTACATTTCCCCACCAGTGGCTTGAACAAGGATAAGGACTACCATGTGGCGTGGCTGAACTTCGCTAAGAGAGCTTTGAGGCATATACAGAACATCTGTTGGACTGTAGCAACATTTGGGGGACACTGGAATGGTCTGAGTCTGCACAGCTCCTAGAACCATAGACTCGGGATCTTAACCTTGGGGGCCACCCAGCGCGATCTCCCACCTGATACTTACATTCCTTCCACCATACCACTTCTTGCCCCAATTTACCCCAGGGGCATTTTCAGCAAAGGGGTTTTCCTGAGGCGGTCTATAGTGTCCTTACTTAGATTAAATACATTTTCAGTTGGTCCTCATCAAAAGCAGACAGAGTATAAGATGCAGCCTCCTTTAAGCAAGCTACAGGTTTTGCTTGCCTTTTTTTAGGTTCGGAGACATTGCATAAAACTAACCCAGATGTCAGCTGATGTATTATGAATTTAGAGTGGGAACCTTGAGTTCCTTCCTGTCTCTCCGTGGATTTTTCCGGGAGATGATTTACGGTTTTCCGGGCCACTGCTGGCTTGGAGTTCTTGTTTCTGCTCCGTTCCCCCCGCCCTTCAGTTCCTGGTTTACTCTGCTGTTCCTCATCTGCCACCTTTATTTTGTACCATGTCAAACTCAACATTCTTCCTTAGTCAGTTCACTCTAACCCCCTTGGGAAATCCACCTACATCAAGACATTTGCATGGCTTTTCTGAGGGTGTGTGGAAATGAATGGAATTTATTTTGACATATATATATATACACACACATATATATTATTGTATTATATATAATGTTGTATTATATTATTATACTAATTATTAATTATATTATTATATAATTAATTATATTATTATAATGTTATTGTTTTATATATTATATAAATTATTACATATATTATTGTATTATAATATTATTATATTATATTACAATTATATTGTATTGGTGTGTTATAATAATATTATTGCATTATATATGTTAACAAATATTAAAAATACATATTTATTTGTTGTGGCATGTATCCACACACATACTTGAATATTCACATCCCTATCATTAAAAGTCTTATTCTTTGTCTCTTTGCAGAGCCATACTCTTTCCTATCTTTGAATTCCAATTTTTTCATAAGCAGAGTGATTTAGAAATCCTTTTCCTGTGGTTCCTACCATCTTTGCAAGCTTCTAAATTCTTGCTGGGGACATGCTGAGATAACTTTATTTCTTTGGTGCCAGACTTTTCATGCCCTCAGGCTCTTATCATCCACACCAAAGGTTTATCATATATCAAATATATCAAAATATCAATATATCAATATATCAAAATATCAAGACATTTTAAATAAAATGGCTTCCCTCCTTAAGGAGGACAACTATGTATATATTTTTAAACCCTAGTGTTTGAGAATCTCTCCAGGTCTTGCTCTGTGGAGAATGCATTTGTTGAGAAGGTTACAAGGAAAAAGGAAGAAATCAAACAATCGAGCAGAAGAAAAGTTAAGTACAGATTAACCAACTGAACCTACTGCAAAGTGCAGATTTTTAAAAAATCTTAGTTGTTGGTCCAGTTGTCCTGGGCCTCATGTGCAGAAGTAAAAACGATATGTCCTTCTGAGCTGAGAGTGGAAATGTTGACCCTTTCTAGATTAAAAATCTGCCAAAGTCTGCAGTTGAGTGTACAAATTCCCTAAAGTATTGGTGAAAGTATCTGGGGGATCAGAGTGAGAAAGTTGGGATCGTGAGTGAAAGATGCCTGGGTTCAAGTTTTTCTGACATCTTATTATTCCATCTTGACTCAGGGCTTTAGAAAACTCAACTGAGGCCAAAACCAATATAAAAACAGAAGAAAGCAGAGAGTAGGTGTTAGGAACTATGACCATGCACTTAAATTTTTCAGGATTGCTCTGACTTCAAATGTCTCACATAATGTTCATATCATGCTTATTGATTTATGGTTCAGAAACTATGTTTATTTCATACATGAGCCTAAGGAATTATTTGAGCTAAAACATCGCAAATCTAAATTGCAAATACAGTATTCAGTTAAGGAAGGCAGATTGAACTCACATGTTTATCCCCCTCCCTCTCCCAAGCCTCCACTGAACTTACATGAATTAAAGACTATAAACCTAAAAAGACAAAGAGAATAGAAAAAGCCTTCAGCAGGCAAGCTATTTGAACAAATCACTGAGGAATAGAAAGTAGATGAAGGTGTAGACATTGACTTATTAGGGCAGAGGTATCCAGACCTCATGCCCGTGTAGGTAGCCTAGTAACTGTTGTAAAAGCAGTTCACACTGAGAACCCAGGAGAAGCTTAGCTCCCAGAAGTAGCTGGTGTGGTAGATGGAGAGTTGAGGAATGGGGATGGACCAAGGAATGGGGATGGACCAAGGAGTGGGCAGTAAAGTTATCTAAGTTGGTCCTCTCCCCAAGGAATGGAACCCTAACAGGTTCTTCCAATTCCTCAGGGCCTGCCATGAACAGAACATTCATGCCTACAACACCTTCCACTCTTTGCCCATCATTACCACAAGAGACCTGAGCATCCTTTATTAACTAGAGAAACTGAATGAGAGTGGCTGGTGATTCAAAGACACCAGGTGTGGTGACAAATGAGTGAAGACTCCAGCACCCGGCATGGTGATGGATAGCTCAACACAAGGGAACTAATAAAAATCTGTTCTTCTTAGAAACTTCTAGAATGGTTTGGTCCTCCAATCCCCTTTTCCTTCATACACACACCATATACAACCAGGATGCTGCCCAAAGACAAAAGATGAGAATGTTATTTTTCTAAAAACACTGAATCACCAGAAGAAAGACCCCAACAGACCAGAGGTTGGGAAGCCCTGATCAAATGGCCACGTCTCTACAAGACTTCCTGGAAAGGAAGTCCGCTAACTTTGCATGTGTGCGCTGGGCTTCCACTCAGATTGTAAAGCTCCACTCTTAACTTCGAGCAACTTTGGATTACTAGAAAGTTAAGGGGAATCCTCATCATGGGGTGAGGAACCAAAGTAAATAAGGTGAAAACAGGGAAAAAGAAGAAAATAGAGATAATGTAGGGCTCATGCAAATGCTAAAACTGTTTATTAATATTCTTTGGGAAGAATATTCTTGGGAAGCTATTAAGTCCATAAACAATAACAGGTAGCTGTAACGAAAAAAAATAGAGTTCTTAAAAATTCAAAATATGATAGTGCTGTTTCTCCCTTAAAAATATGAGTAGTAGGGTTGGAAGATTAAATTCTAGGAATGTTCCCAGAAGTCGAGGAGATGGAAATTTTGGAGAAGATAAAAATCATAGAAGATGAATCTAGGAAGCCAATATCTAACTGGTGAAACTTTCAGAAAGAGATAGTAGAGGGAAAAAATTATTAAGTATTAAAGAAAATGAATCAAACGGATAGATAGGAATCTCCAGAAGAAAAAGACAAAAGTGATTCTCCAGTGCAATCATGGTGGAATTTCAGAAGCCAAGGAGGAGGGAAGATCCAGATTATTACTCCTCATTAATTTGATCCTCACAAAGTGAAGGTAAGACAAGTTAAAGGGTTTCACGGATCTTGCCACTTTATGCTTAAACCCTTTGCAGGTTCACCATGTCCTCAGAACCAGTCTTCACCTCCTCTGCACAGTAGGCAAGGCCATTCAGGGGGCTGCCTCTAGCTCACCTCACTTCTTCCTGTCTTGCAGTCTTCTGGAACCCTCTGCATTTGTCAGAACCAAATGCTGACATCTCTTCTGCTGCCTCCTGTTTTCTTCATCTGAGTAGCTCTCCTTTCCTCATTTCCTTGTCCCTTTGAATGGCCAAATGTTCTTATTTGTTTTAGAGATCTTAGCTCAGATGCTGCCTTTCTGGAATGCTCTCCATCAGCCCTGCTGGACTGGGTCAGGTCACTCTTCTTTGCTCCAGTAGGGTTCTGTGCTCTGTCTAGTAGAGTGACAGTTGCTCTATTGTAATTCTTCAACAGCTTTCTGTATCCATGCCCCAAATCAAAAGAATCTTCAGTGCAAAGACCATCTCTTGTTTACTTAGTGGCCCCAGCACCGACCACAGGACCTGCACATAGTAGGCCTTTTCTTTTGGTATTAAAGAAATCAAGAGAAGGAAGAGATAAGCAGGACTATAGACAATCAGGAAACCAAACTGGGAGAAAGCTGGCAGTTCTAGTAATGCCCTTACAAGGATATTTAAAGATTTTCTCTTTTCTTTTTGTCTTAAGTTACCATAGTTCATCAATTCAAAGATAAATATTTTTTTCACAGTTTAACACTTCTGAAGTTAGAATATGTCATACACATGATGGTCCGCATATATTTTTGAACTGGCAGCATTTTCATTCCATTTGAGTAGATAAAATGGCGTATGGATACAACACATACACCAAGTCTGTGAAGGACTAGAACGGCATTGGAGTCTTGAACTAGACCTACAGAGCATGAGGGGCAAGGACGGAACTAATTCCCAGCTACAAAGTTTCTTGGTGTGGAGAGAAAAAAGAGAACGGAGCCACGGAAGAAGAATGAAAGTAGTATAGGAACGTTGTGAGTTCTTTTTTTTTTCCCCCCCAAATAAAGAAGATAGGCTGCAAGTGGGTAAACTCCTTACCCCCGTCTGCTTGCCCAGGTCTCCGACAGTGTAAGTGATAAAGGTGACAGGTGAGTTTGACTTCTTGTTTGACGGTGTGGAAGTAACAGGTTTTTATTAGGTCTCACAGACTGCCCTGCCAGAATTGGGGGTGGGAGGCATTATTGAAAAGAAAAGCAGGGATTTTTATTCCAGGAAGCGTCACCAGTCTGTTAGGAAAACTTGGAAAGTGGCAACCCTCCATGTTCTTATAGGCCACGACACCAACACCAAACCCCAAATTAGCCATTGTTGTGTAAAACCCCTGATGTTGCAAAACCTAGTCTCAAACCAACTCTTGCTGGGTACAATCAAGTGAGAGACAATATTTGGAAAGAATTTCTTAGAAGAATAGCAGAATGTTCAGTCCAAGAAGAGAAAACCCTACCCTTAAGCCAGTAGGGAAAATGAGTAAGGGCAGGTTACAATGATATTGGCCACACGATTGTGCTAAAATAGATGTTTTGGCAATTTGTGAGCAAACGAAGTGTGCATACCTCCAGATAAACAGGATTTCCGTCAGCTACCTGCTATAGCGTCCCGTGGGACACTGTAAATAGAATTTTGTGGATATCCTGACGCATTTACTCCCTGCTTTCACCACGACGTTATTAAGGTATCCAATCTTTTACATTCTTTCTGGATTTTATTTTGTTCTAAATGTTACAGTCATGAATAATTCTACAAAAATCATTGCTGAGCGAAAAACAAGGAAGTAACCCACAAACCATTTTTGAAATGTGAATTCTAGAAAGAGCTAAATAATAGCGCCTCTTTCTAATGCCGATTAAACTTATCTTTGGCAATAAACCGCTTACCCCGCCAGGAACCTAATCAACTGTCTCCTGGTAAGAAAATCCTACCAGAGGACAGCAGAAGAAACCCGTGACTCTGTGCTGCTTATCCACACAGCTGTATCATTAATGTGCTCATAGATGGCCTCATCATTAGTTTTTACCACAAGTCAGTCACAGATATTATTGTAAAGGTAGGATTTTTATAATTTTTTATATTTTAACTGATACTTTTTTCTTCCCCCCTGGAAGGTTAGCCCTTCACGACCTTAATTATCATGGGGAGATTCTTTAAATTATGGAATTAATGAAGAGGGACGCCTGAGTGGCTTAGTCAGTTAAGTGTCTGCCTTTGGCTCAGGTCATGATCCCAGGGTCCTGGGATCGAGTCCCACATCAGGCTCCGTGCTCAGCCAAGAGCCTGCTTCTCCCTCTGCCCCTCCACCTACTTGTGCGCATTCTCTCTCTCTCTCTCTCTTTCTCTCTCTGACAGATAAGTAAATAAATAAAATCTTTAAAAAGAAGAAGAAGAAGAAGAAGTAATGAAGAAATGCTACTCTTTACAATCAATGAAGGAAAGAGGGTAAATTTGGACACTGACTTTTCTGAGTTACCTCACTACACAGTTGGGTGGCCAAATGACTCTGAGGCTGAGCTCCATTTGTCTTATTAGAACTTCCCCTTAGTAGTAGCTTAGGTTTGATTTTCTGGCACTTGGAGACAGTCCCCATGACTCAGGATGCCACTTTCCTGCAGCACCTCTGGGAGATATTTCATATTTCCAAAGATGCATCATTGTGGTTTTTGTGTGAATCGATACCCCAAGCAAACAGCATGTATCTACAAATTGAGCCAGTATTTCTTAGACAAAGATGGCCATTGTAGCCTCAAATGAGCCTATTTATTTGGGTGAAGGGAGTATTTTGTGAAGGAATGACAAGCTGACATATATTTATTAACGTCTCCCAGAATGTGTGAAAAATCTGGCAGAGTAACTGTGAATGGAACAATTTGTCACAATTTTATGGAATCCTTTCATATGCAGAATCCATGCCTTGTCCAAGCTGCCCAAAGCATTTAAGTTTTTGGAGGAGATTTCTTGGCAAAATTCCCACAAAATCCCCCTATTATTTTCAAAGCTTTCAGCTCTTTCTTACTTACATAAACTTGCTTTCTTGTAGTCGTTGTTGTTGCTGTTTTTTCCCTTTCTCCTCAGGAGAATATCTCTCTTTAGGAACATCCTGGCAAAAAGACTTGAGTTTCAAAGAAAAGTCGTTGGATTTATATTTCTATTGGGTATTTTCTTGTAAAAATGTTAGTCAAATTACATGATGAGCATTTTCTGCCGGCAGATGTATTTGCAAGAATCGTTATCAATGAGAATGTGGCTACTTAATTGTTATGTGTTTTTTTTTTTTTTTTTTTTTTTTTGGTAGCTGATTGCTGTTTCTCAATGCCTTTGCTTTCATGTCGGCTTCTGCTGGCTGCACTGCTTTCCCTTTATCTAGTTATTGCTTCTAAAAATTTTGGTTTTTTGCTATTTACCTCTAAGACATTGGGGTTATAATTTCTACTCAGGTAAGACATGGAATACAGCCCAAAGATGTCCCCGGGTATTTTGGAAGCTTAAATGAATGTAAATATATTTTTCATATATTTTAGGACATTTTATAAAATATATGCTGACACATATGTGTACATGTATAATTTGAAATACAAAATATTCAATATATATGCAATTTTGCAAAGCTCAGATGGCTGACCAGAGACTTAATGGTGAGAAGTTTAAGGAGGCAGAATTTGGCTCAGTGTCTGCTTTCTAACCATTAGGAACATCCTGCCGCAGAAAGGGCTATTCCAGGAAGTAGTGGGTTTGTCCTTCCTGGAGACGTTCAGACAGACTGGCCTTCTGCTGAAGGTACTGTCAAGCACTACAGCCATCTACAAAAAGGCCTCTAAAGGCCCTTTCGCCTCTGGGACTCCATGAAATAAAAATACCATTTGAGGGAAATTGAGTTTTTACTTCATGCTTGTCTCAGCTGAAAGGAAGTCTGAGTGAGGGAGAGAAACATCATTAAAATTAACTGAATGCTGAATGTTGAGATTTGGACAATCCGTTTACACAGCATGGTATTTGTTGTCTAAATGTTTATCTTAGAAGGGATCAGGACCATAATAGCACTTAATCATGCCTGCATCACTTAACTAGTAGTCTTATTAACCAATTTTAGGTTTTTCTCCAAATTCAGATGGCCATATGCTTCTGTTATGAGTTGAATTGGTCTCCCTAAAAAGCTATGTTGAAGTCATAACCCCCAATACCTCAGAATGTGACCTGATTTGGAAATAAGGTTGTTGCAGAGGAAATTTGTTAAGATGAGATCTTATTGGAGTTGCATGGGCCCTATTCCAGTAAAACTATTGTCTTTAAAAGAAGAAGGCCATGTGAAAACCTAGAGACGGGTCATGTGAAGTTAGAGACAGGATTGGAAGAGATGAATCTACGAGCCAAGGAACACCAAGGCTTGTCAGCCTTCACTGGATTCCATGAGAAAGGCACGGAACCGCTTCTCCTTCACAGTCCTCAGACAGAATAAGCTCGGCCACCATTTTGATTTCTGTTTTCTCCACTCCAGAACTGTGAGATGATAAATTTCTGTTACTTTAAGCCACTCAGTTTGTGGTATTTCATTAAGTAGTCCTAGGAAACTATACATCTTCCATATAGTCGATGGTCTTTAAGAATGTGCTTATATGGGGCGCCTGGGTGGCTCAGTGGATTAAAGCCTCTGCCTTCGGCTTGGGTCATGATCCCAGGGTCCTGGGATCGAACCCCGCATCAGGCTCTCTGCTCTGCGGGGAGCCTGCTTCCTCCTCTCTCTCTGCCTGCTTCTCTGCCTACTTGTGATCTCTGCCTGTCAAATAAATAAATAAAACCTTAAAAAAAAAAAAAGAATGTGCTTATATTCCTTCAGAAATCTTCTGTGCATATGCATACATTTATATAGACTATTTCTTTCCAGTAGATATTGGGAGTATATCATAAAGCTGCTCTATGCTTGGTTTATTTATTAATTAATGTAATTGAAGCTTTTTATATATCAGTACACAAACGACTACTTTGTACTTTTGAATGGATGTATGCTAAGCCACTGCATGGATCTAATAATATACTTAACGTGTCCTCTACTGATGGCCATTCCAATTTTTTATATGCAAACAATACTTAGTGGACATTCTTGGATAAATTCCTTTTTGAACACATTCAAATATGTATACGTGATAAATTCTTGGTAGTGGAAATATCAAGTCCATGGATATATGCATTTTAAAACACGATCGTTTTTGACAAATTGTCTCCTAAAACAGTAGTTCTAGTTTGCCTTTTTACCAACTTTTGGAAATGCATGTGTCTCAGTGCTTCTGCTGACATTGCATGCGATGACACTTTTGATTATTTTCCCCTACCCTTAACGAGTGAGTTTAAGTATGCTTTCATACACGTATTTTGGTTGTTTGTATTTCATATCCTTAGAAATTAGCTGATTTTTCTAATGGGTTATTCTTATTTATAATGTGTAGGAGTTCCTTTTAAACATTTTATTTCTTAGCCCTAATGAATTGTTGTGAGGAGGAGCTAATGTAGGTGGCAATTATTAAATGTGAATATTTTTGTCCTAAAAGTGGCTTTTGTTTGTGGAAGAGACTATTCAGAGGTTTCCTTTTGCTTAAAAATTTAGCATTCAATTTAATAAAGTTAAAAATCCAAAACCCTACTTAAGTTTTTAAATTCAGTTTCCAGGTTTATTAGTCTATTTGTAAATCTAGATAATTTTAGTAACCATTTTTAGGTGAATTCTGAATGTGTATGATCACATTTATGGACTTAGTTAACTCAATTTCTATGTATATTTAAATGAATTTTGTAAATTTAATTTGTTTGACTTCCTTTTTAAGCATGTCCATTATCTATCCAAAAACCTTTTCCAAATACTTAAAATTTTTTAAAATCTTAAAAAAAATGCACAGAAATATAGTGTTGAATCCTCTTTCATATTCAAAGCTTTTATACCCATAGTATGTGAGTAAACAATAGTTAAAATCAACTTTTGCATTATGAATTTTAAATTGGAATTACTTCATCTCTCATTTTAATATGGTCAAGTTCCCCTAGCATAGTATTTTAGAAATACCAAATATAGATGTATCACCTAATCAAAAACATCAGTAAATTGTTTTGATTCTCCTAAACACGCTTTTATACTTAATTTTAAAATTTTCTAGGGTTGACGATGCTTAGCTACTAAAAAAATTATGTCATCTAATATCATTTTGGAGGTTACATTCTCAGCTCTCTTGAAGTTACATAACAGCAGAACTTTAGGTCAAGACAGTCACTGAATTCTGATAGAACATACTGAGTCCTATTTATAAGTTCATCACAGGGACTTCATCATTTGAAGGCCGATATTTTATTCTCAGCTTGTATAGTGGAGGCCCGTGGTCTGCTGAAATGGCCTCTTATCTTCCATCTAATTGATTACCTGAGAGATTGGGCCCCCTTTTTTTGCAGGGGTAGGGGTAGAGAGGAGGGTGCAGAAAGGGAGATTTAAAGATAGACATTATTATTTTTTTATCTAACCCCATAAGAGGTAAATCTGATAGGAAACATCATTCTTTAAATATGCTTCCAAACATAGCTCTTGTAGATATTAAAATAACATCAACTGAACCTGTATCTTTTCTCTTGTCTTTCTCTTACTATTCAATCACAACTTCAAAGGACATTCTACTGACAAGAAGAATGGTGGGGCATTGGTTGCAATTCATCTGTAGCTCAACTACTTTTGGCTAAAAAGCCCTCATACATCTTGATAATATGATCACCAAATGAAGGTCATATCCATATCCTATATACATATTCAAATGTGTTCACAAAGACATTTATCCAGAAATTTCCATGGCAGCATTATTTATACTAAAAAAGTTGAAATCAGTCTAAAAGCCCGTGAACAGGAGACAGGTTATATCTCTTATTAAAAAGTGTTTAAGATTCTGCTTCACATTTCCTAGGGCTGAACCTAGTTGTTAGCTGGGATGCCGTAGCTTCTGGGAAGCTCAGCACTGAATCCCCCTGACTCCTCACATCATGGTACTCGGCCTGCTGGGGAACAATCCGAAATGCTCCACCATAATACAGAGAAGGCAGGGAAGGTATTTTGATGCAAACAGTCATCCCGATAATTCATTGCAACACTACCAGTATATATATATCTGCCCCACTTCTCCACAGTGTGGTGTTTGTGATGAAAGAACGTACAGCATTTGGAAAGGAGTAGGTTCGAACATCATTTCACACGAGTAATGTTTTGGGACTACAGTCACTAGAGTCTGTTTGACTATACATATACTTACAAAATAGGCACCACAGAGGCACTAGGCGTTCAGACATTTGTGATCAGAAGGAGGAATATTCATCTACTCTGATAGTATTTTGTATTATGGGGAATAACATGTTAGAACCAGAAGGAATCTGAAAGATAATTGTTGAACTTCCTTAGTGTATAAGTAAAAAGAATGGGCTAAGGTACCCCATTTCCCAAGTTTTTTAAAATTGCACACCATGTAGCACACAATACAGGATTCTTCGTTGTAGGGGAGCAAAGAGGTTTTATGCAGACTCCTACATTGAAGTGGATATCTTTCATCTGGATAGAAGAATCACAGTTTTAAAAAGGTTTTTGAAAGTCTGTGCAACCAGAAACAGGCATCAGTAATTGTTTCCTCCTCGGCACTCTGGCTAAATTTCTCTGCCTGGTGAAGAATGTGCCATTAAGAAGTCATTCTTTCTAAGACGGAGAGGCTGAGTTCCCCCAACATTTTTCCACAATCCCGTCAATGCCTTATTCTTTTCCCTATAGAGATCGCAACTTTTTAATAAAAAAGAAAAAGTAAGGATTTCAACAGAGATAATTAGGAATTACTGTTTTTTTGTAAGCTATAAATATACAGGTATAATACCAGACATGAAAATAGCTGCATTGGGAATTAAACAATTTCTCGCAAAGAATTTAAGTATTGTTAATCAATGCTTCTGTCATCCACATGTGAAGAGGGTCATCTCTTTATGGTTTAAATAAAAAAGTTCTATTCTCATTCCACATTCTTATTGTTCCTCCCAATATATCTAGAAATCATGGTAGGGGAAAGGCTTTTATGCTCCCCAACCCCCCATCAACAAAAGCTCTTTTTTTGTTTCTGCTCCAGGCCATTCTAAACTTGAATAAAGCCCGTTACTTTGTTATTTTCTAAAACCCTTGGCGGACTTTAGGGATGGTTTAGGGCCATGCAGAGCATTCCTATTGCAACACTACAGGTAATTTTAAATTGAGTATTGAAAACTCTATTCATAAATGAACCCCAACATTCCCACCCCTGGGCTTTCTCAGAGAGCCCTGCTTTTTTGTTTTCTTTCTTTTTAATTTTTTTAGAGACTTGTTTATTTTTGGAGACAGCGCAAGGGTGCTTCAGCTAGCGAAGCAGAAGGGGAGGGAGGGAGGAAGGAGGAGGGAAAGGATCCAGAGGGAGGAGCGGAGGGGGAGGAGCATAGGAAAAGGGAGAGAATCTTAAGCCGGATCCACACAAAGCAGAGCCCATGCCTGGCTCAGTCTCAGGACCCTGAGATCCTGACCTGAGCCAAAACCAAGACCGGGGTGCTCAACTGACCGAGGCACCCCTCCTTTTCTTTTCTTTCTTTCTTTCTTTTTTTTTTTTTAGATTTTATTTATTTATTTAACAGACAGAAATCACAAGTAGGCAGAGAGGCGTGTAGAGAGAGGAGGAACAAGGCTCCCCGCCGAGCAGAGAGCCCGATGCAGGGCTCGATCCCAGGACCCTGGGATCATGACCCGAGCTGAAGGCAGAGGCTTTAACCCACTGAGCCACCCAGGCACCCCTTCTTTTCTTTTCTTAAATGGAAGTGTAGTTACA
Source organism: Martes martes (assembly GCF_963455335.1). NCBI lineage: Eukaryota > Metazoa > Chordata > Mammalia > Carnivora > Mustelidae > Martes > Martes martes. The sequence continues at coordinate 134,942,297 of NC_137892.1, read as the reverse complement.
TAACTTTCAGGTGTGCAACACAGTGTTCCACAGTGATTCCACAACCCTGTGGTTATGCCGGGCTCTCCACCAGTGCAGCTACTATCTGTGGCCACAGGACAGTGTTACCAGATCATTGACTGGATTCACCTCGGAGCTGTGTCCTAGAACCCTGTTTCTACAGGCTCTGCAGCCTGCCATGCTTCTTAGCCCCTCTGTCTTCCTCTTAACTTTCTTCCCTCTGTTCTCTTCTTGGTTACCCCATCATTGCATGACTGTTCGTTGTTTGTGAAGAACACCTTATCCAATCAGTTTAAAAAAAAAAAAAATTGCCGTTTTACACATCATGTTTTTGCAGGGGGCTCATTTTTTTTTCCATCCAGAGCAACATCTCAGGTATTTTCCCAGACAAAGATAATTTTTCCCTTTAAGGGAAATTCAGGGCCCCACTGTTAAAATTATATATGTGTATATAATTGTAATCACTAAAATTATAGCTGTTCATATAACTTTAAAAATTAAAGTGTAACTAATAAAATTATTTTTTTTTTTTTCATCATGCTACACTTTAACTTCCCGTTCCCGGGCTTTCTCATTTCTTCTCACCTGTGTGTACCCAGCTGCACTGTATGAGGTGTAAACATTTCCTTGCTTTTATCTGGTGTTTATTTTGAGATCTCTAGATGGTTTTCTCCTATTTCTCAGTTCTCAAGATTTCTATTTCTCGTTCAGAAATAGTTTTCCTACGATCTTTGGGAAAGATTATATTTATGGCTTCTCCACACTTAGAATGCCTTTGTTTTGTTTTCTTTTTCTTTTTCTTCTCATGGTCAGAAAAATAGGGTGGAAGAAATCCCACTTTCTATATTGCTAAAGCCTTCCTCCAACCTCAAGATCTTTACAATGAGGAGAAAGCAGCCAATAAACACACGACTGACTCATACAGTTTACTTTCCCTTCCTCTACACTGTCCACTACTCAATTTGTAATGCAGCCTCTTTTATAATTCTAAATCTTTAAAATAAACTCTAGTGTCTGTTTGGGGACTACACCTTTCATTACCTGAATGTTTAAAAACACATTTTAACAAAGTGCAGCAAACCTATGTGAGACTAAATCATCTGGGGTCCTCTTGGCACAAATAGCTAGTGATATTTTGAAGATGCCGGGGAGGGTGGGGTTTCAGGCAAGGCCATATGGAAGCTCCTTTGGAGGACTAGACACAAAGATGTAATTGAGAATGAGTAGGAAACCACTGTAGAAATTCCAGGTAGTGGGACAACATGTTACTTGGGGAATGGCAGTGAGAGCGCGCTTGGAGGGGGTGATGTTGGGAAGGGCTGCCCCGAAGGAGGAAGGTGGTTGAGATGAGAGCAGATGAGAACCACAAGATTAGGAGTGGAACAGAAAGACTGAGGAAGAGCAGATGAGCTACAGGAACTAGGTGGTGTGTTTGGCCAACCGACAGCACATGGAATGTCAGTAGAAGGCTCAAGATTTCTCAGTGTCGATCTTCCAGAGTATCTGAAAGATATACTCCTTGCTCTGGTAGGGATGGAAGGAATGAAAGACAAATGGTTAAAGCTTTTGTAATATTCAAGGTCAGTCGACATTTGTACACACATTTCAGACAGTGCATCAAATATGATTGATTTTCCTGGGAAAATTTAAGTCTTTGAAGGAAAAGTGTTCCTAATTAACATGGGCTTCGCTTTAAACATGTAAATGGCAAACACCATTCAGGCAATGTCATGGGTCCTATAGTGTTTGAAAAGCTGTCTACGTTAATCAAATTAATTATGTAACACTAGGCTTCGGAGTCACAGATTACTTTTTTAACGCACGTACAAAATGTTTCTACTGATGCTTAAGAAAGTCTTTTCTTTTTTTTTAATATCTATGTCTAATGACTTTTTCCTTCAAAATCCTGTTTAGAATGATCAATGATGGCTTGTAAAAAATTGCTTCCAATTTTATTTTCTTCTTAAGCAATGTTATCCAGATCTGTGGTTTTAAAAACCACTCACATGCCAACAATTCCTAAATTTCTACCTCTAGCTCTAATCTCTCCCCTTAAGTCTAGACTCATATACCCACTGTCTCTGATACATCTCTACTTGGAGGTCTAAGGGGCACTTCTATCTAAGAGGATCCTATCTAAGAGGCACTTCTATCTAAGAGGACCCAAGCCGAACTCTTACTTCTCTCTGTTTCCCTTCCTTCAACCTTCTTCTTCCTCTTTATTTCTCTCAATTAAGAATACAAGCATCCACTTCGTTGTTCAGTTCAAAATTTAACAAAGTCGTCCCTGGTTCACTTTCTCTTGTCCTTGATGTTGGCACCAGTAGTAAGTTGTGTCTTGTCTGTAAAATTCTTCTTGTCTATAAAACTCTATGAACCTGCCTACTTTTCTCCATTCCCCTCAGCTGCTACTCTGGACTGTCTTCCCTTCTAACATGGAATGCATTATCCACAAGGTAGGTACAGTAATGTCTCAAAAATTCAAATCAAACATCTCTGGACATTTTTCTCATATGTAGAACTGGAAACTATGTGATTTACCTTTCTGGCTTCAACTAATCACTTTCCCTTCTCACATGATGGCACAGCCACAGTGGCTTGCTTTATGTTCCTTGAAGAGCCTAGGGTTATTCGTGCTTTGTGGACTTTCATGTTTGTTAGCCTGGACGTCCTCCTCCTACAGCATCAGATGTCTGGATCCTTTTAGTTCTCTAACTTCTATTTTAAATCTCACTTCTTCAGTTTAGTCTTAAACTAAGTAGTCAGAGCCCACCCAGGAAAGTGAAACCACTTTTAAGTATTTAAAATGGGAAATTTAACACATGGTATGGGTTACCTATGTGGTGGAAATGCTGAGAAGCCAAAAAGGACATGTTAAAACAACCTGGAGATTAGTAACTTTAGAAAGCCACAATCAACATTTGGCAGGAGGGACAGAAAGAGCAGACAGACCACAACAGAGGCTAGAACTACATCAGGGAAGACCAGCGAGAGCCAGGAAGATGGAACTTCTGCTGGAGACAACACCCAAAGCAGGAAGTGGGGGTGGGGGTGGGGGACACAATGATTTCTCCCTTCTTCCAGCACTCCAAGGTCATTCCGGTGATTTCATTGGTTAAGCCCAGCAGTAAGTTAGCTAACGTAAATGCCTGCAGATTGTGACTTGCCAAGCTCAGCCCCACTGTGGTATAGAACAGAGAAGGACACTGAGGAGAAATTAATCTTAATGGAATCAGATTGAGGACAGGCATATTACCCAACTTAAAGTAGCCCCTCTTGCCCAGACAAGTCTTATCCCATCATTCTGTTCTCAGCACTGCACATTATCATGTAGTTGCTGATCTGTTTACTTTTTGCTGTCTCTCTCTAAGTCATGTCCAACATAGCATCTGGCATATTTAATGTGCTCGATAAGTGATTGACAAGTGAATATAAGAGGGAAATGATTTTCTCTATAAGGTCATAGCAGAAAAGATACATAAAGGATTACTTTAATGATTTTTGAAGTTTGTGTTCAGGGTAACTAGAAATCAAAGCTGGGTTATTCATTAAGGTAGTGGTAGATCCACATTTCTTATGGTTTCTCTACTTTGGGGGGAAGGCAATGTCTCTCTTGTTATACTTTACTGAAGACATGGTTATGTACCTTTTAAAATAAATACCTGTTGATTCAGTCTTAAGAATTTCATTTTTGTTTCCTTAGCCATCTTCTTTGAGGGAAACTTTACTGGAATAGCTATTACATGTTTTTAAAATATTATAGGTTTACAAGTGAATGTTTCTAAAATCAAGAAATGCTAAGAAAGACCTAAATATCTAAAAATTACAGTGTGCCTCCTTTTTCTTTAAGTCACCAATTTCCCCAATTAGTAATAAATCTGTTGTATCCATGCTTTTTAGAACATCTTTAGAACAGCTTTAGCACAAAGATCTCAAGAGCACTGTAGACACCATTTAGCATTGCCTTTCTCCTGTTTTTGGTTGAGAAACATGAGATTTAGGAATACAAAGAAGTTCCTCCCAGAATTACAGCATCAGAGGACCAAAAGAACCTTAACAAGATAATCAAATCCACTCCCTTTGCTGCCAAGGCATGCACTGAATTATTGAGCTAAAACAGGATTACATCTAAATCCACATTTGTTAAAGGGCTCTTGGGGAAGGAGATTGTAATGACCCTATTCTAATAGCATTTACTGTTCATAAATGTTTCCTGATATTTATTCTATATCCCTCACACTACAGTTGAAGCTTATTTGATCTCATGCCTTCTTCGCCTCCCATAATACCCTTAATTTTGTACTGCTTTTTAAATTTTGCACCCTTAATTTTGTACTGTTTTTTAAAAAATTTTCAAATGCAGAAATCTCATCTCTATAACCAGATCATCAACAAGAATTACATTGTTTTACATTGTTTCAATTCACCCTGGAGTCTAGACTCAGGGATGTGTCAAGAGGCTGATGCTAGTTGATGGACCCTCTGTAAATTTAGAAGTTTTGTAAAGGCTAGCAGCAAAAGCACTTAAGAATATCAGATTGCATTCACTTTGAAATGGCGGTTTTGTCAATTGCTTCAGGTGCTAAAAGACTTCTCCCATTTCCCAATTCTCTGTAAAAATTTGTCCCCAGTAGAAAGGTTAAAACTGAATGGTAATGTACTACTCTCTCCGGCTTGCTATTGTCGTTCATACTGACACATAGAAACAGATATGCAGGGCCTCCTGGGTGGCTCAGATGGTTAAACATCTGCCTTCAACTCAGTTCATGATCTCAGGGTCTTGGGATTGAGCCTCGCATCTGGCTCCCTGATGGGTGGGGAACTGCTTCTCCCTCTCCAGCACCCCCTGTGCTTGTGTTCCCTCTCTGGTTATCTCTCTCGGTCAAATAAATAAATAAAATATTTTTTAAAAAGAGAAAGAAATGTGCATAGAAATATTCAAATACCTAGTTAAATGATAATGATAAAGATTGTAATTTTAGAATCTTTTTTAAGTTGAGAAACTTAACGAGGGAATAAGTGATATGCCATGTACATGATATTGGGGCAAAAGAGATTTAATACTAAGCATAAGAATAATATGAAGCAACAGCAGCAGACCTTTATTGAGTACGTGTTATGAGCCAGACAGTTTTCTAAACCCCTTTACATGTATTAACTTAGTTAATCTCCACAATCTCTCTGTGGGTTGGCACTATTATTATCCTATTCTAAAAAAAGGAAAGCTGAAGTATAGAAATGTTAAATGTCCAAGAGCATGCAGTTGGTAAGTTGCAATGCTGACATTCAAATCCAAGAACCTATTGCTCCTTACCATTAAACTACAGCTTCTGTAGGAGAGGGGAAGGGAACTTTATAGGAAGTGCCCAGGAAATGGCATACGGTGGTTCTGGTTTCAGTTCTCACTACAAGAAGAAGTGACTACTGCTTGCCGCAGCAGACGAAAGACCACTGTTCTCCCAGAGGAAACACAGCTGCCAGAGAGAAGGCGCACAGAGACAATGCAATGCAGCAAAGCCATAGTCAGGATTGGAGGAAACTTTTGGGGCAAAGCAGAACTCTATGAAGAACTCAATCCATAAAGATGAATAAAGGTGAGACTTGGAGCTAACAGCAGCATGGGTAGTGACCTAGACTAAGAAATAAGGACTTGGAAGCAAGAGATGGTCATTCCAGACCCAACAAGGATCATGTTGTACAGATCGCTGAAGACACACAGAAGGTCAGACACGATCAGATCTGTTTCCATAGCCCCGAGTCACACAGATGAGGTCCTAACGTCTAGCTGCTTAGTAATCACATGGGTGGTCTTCTGCAGGTCATTGTTTATAATTAGAAAATGGAAGAGCATAAAATTTCTATATGAGAATGTAAATCCTGAAGGTAAATCTCAGTAAATCCTTTTACCATATTACAGAAGTTCCCGGTCGAAAGAATCCTTCTGTATATCCCAAATATGAATTCCTGGATAGAAGAGTAGAGTGTACATTCACTCTGACTCCAGAATTCTTTCAGTGTTGACAAAGTTTAGGTGCTACATGCTATGAATACAGAATATATATATCTGCATTATCACCTGGTGTTACATCGAAAATGCAAGTCTCGATAATTTTTGTAGCTATTAAATAAATACACATATACACGCACATATATTGCTATCCGCACGCTCACATCCATTCCTCTAATGCATTGCACTCTCCCATCCAGTCTCTTCCACTGATCGTCTGAATCTTCCCGTGATACTGTCCCACCATACTGAATGGATGTATTTTTTTACGTTTTCCATTATCTTCTGCAGATACAAAATCATGCCATGTCCCTTCACCACCCCCACCCCAAACTTGTTCTTGCTACCTCTGCCAGGAATGAATTTCCAACTTGTAGATTTATCCAAATTCAGTTACTCTTCAAGGCACAAATTAAGTGCTCTTTCGTCAGATGATATTTTCTACTGACCCTGATCATTCTCATCTTTATTCTCCTTTGGTACCTCTTATGAATGCCTCTTTGGTAAGCAGTCACATGGTATCTTACACACTGCTGTGTTTCATGTATGTATGACTTGTCTGAGAAATCAGTAATATACTTCTTGGGCCTAGGACCTGACTTAAACTTCTTGCCCTTGCACAACTCTCAGGACAATGGCAGGCATATAGCTGATTCTCAATGCACAATTGTTTGCAATAAGACAAATTGAAAGCACTTAATTGTTTTAATTCAGACTTGCTGACGTCAATAAGTAAATTATTTTTGAAGGACTTTTATCCCCCTTGGATTCCAGAAGGACCTGCGGGATGTACTGTCTATCAGAAAGACTCAAAGCTCCCTTTAAAGCCATTGCATATTCAATGGGATAGACTGACTATATCCTCTTTTCTCCATGTGGCTTTTAACAAAGATTTATTTATTTATTTTAGAAAAGAGGGAGAGTGTCAGAAGGAGAGAGAATCACAAAAGACCCCATACTGAGTGCAGAGCCTGACATGGAACCCAGTCTCACAACCCTGAGATCATGACCTGAGCCAAAACCAAGAGTTGGACACTTAACTGGTTAAGCCACCCAGGCGCCCCTCTCCATGTGCTTTTTAAATTGGGTAATTTATGCATCTCTAATGCTGGACACAAAAGCATTTCATTGAAAAAGAACTGGAGGGGAAAATTCTATGATTATAGAAGCAGGCTGTTATTTGGGCACATATATGTTGTTATGATCGTTTTCAAGTTGACTTTCTCAAATGGAGTGGATGCCTTTGTCAGCTTACGTCCTCTGTGTCCAGAAATTGGTACAATTCAGGTATATTGGCATTGGTATTTGGGCAGGGAGCTGTTGAATGGACTATTGAAAAACAATGGACCTGAAAGATAAAATTTACCTGATAGGTTAAACTCAGTAATCATATACCATAATGTTATGCCTCAGTTTCAAAGATTCTGATCCACCTTGATAAAGGTAATACTCGTGGCTCCGTCAGCTGTCTGAAGCTACCTAAAACCTTCACACTATTCGTTCTTGCAGTCTTCACCACCTCCTAGAATTCTGACTCTAGTAATGTTAATAATACTAGCAGTTAACATTTAGGAAATACTTGTTATAGGCCCACAAGTATCACAATTAATCCTCTCGATAACCCTGATATATAGGTACTATCTTTACTCTCTACTAGAGATGAGGAAATTGGGGTTTAGTGACGTTGAGTTGCCTCCCCAGGGGCCCACGGTTAGTGGAACCAGGACTCAGTGCTCTTCTGACTCCTTAAGCTCTGCTAGTCTAAACTCTTGCTGTACTCAGCACCAACATCACCTGGGAGCTTGTTAGGGATGCACAATGTTATGTTCCACCTAGACCTTCTGAACTCTCTTTGGAATTTTAACAATTTCCCAACCAATTCCAATGCACATTAAAGTTTGAGGAATGTCTATTCATGTCTTCTGTCCATTTTTAGTTGGATTATTTGTGTGTTTTGTGTGTGTGTGTGTGTGTGAGTTGTATAAGTTCTTTGCATATTTTAGATACTAACCCCTTACTGGATATGTCATTTGCACATTTTGATTAGTCTACTGGTATATTTTTGCTTTTATTTCTCTTGCCTCAGGAAACGTATCTAGAAAATTGCTGCTATGCCCAATGTCAGAGAGGTTACTGCCTGTGCTCTTGTCTAGGGTTTTTATGGAATCATAAAATCATAGGGCCTTAACCCACTTTGAGTTTATTTTGTGTATGGTATAAGGGCACAGGCCAGTTTCTCTCTCTCTCTTTCCTTCTTTCTTTCTTGCCTGTAGCTACCTATACCCACCACCATTTGTTGAAGATTGTCTTTTTCCCATTGCCTATTTGTGCCTCTTTTGTTGAAAGGGGATGAGAGAAATAGGTGAAGGGGATTAAGAGTATACTTATCTTGATAAGCGTTGAGTAATACATGGAGGTGTTGAATCATTACGTTGTACACGTGAAACTAATATAACACTGTATGTTAACTACCCTGAAATCAAAAATAAAAAAGTTTGAGAGCACTGCTCACACGCAGCTATTAGAACACCTCCATTCTCCACCCCGTCTCTGCCTGTCTCTATCGTCCTCTCTTATGTGTTGTATATTTCTCTCTGCAGACTTCAGGGGGTGTCACAGACTAATTTATAAATATATCTTTGATTGTTCCTTGGACTTTACTTTTTCCTTCCTCAGCTTTCAGGATTTTATGTAAACCTTTAGGAGATTTGTTCTAACTCTCCCCAAATTTCAATCGCATTTCTGTGGTCATTTTCCAGTTCTTTATGGGGTTCTTAAACATGAACAATGCTAAAAGGAGAAAGATGCTAAACATACTGTGTCAAAATAGAGATACAGTTTGTCTTTGTGCAGGGAAGGCATAATGACTCCTAAAACCGTTTCTCACATGCCCAGCACTGGGCTCCCCAACCCCAGTTTTATTGAGATTTGATTGACATAGAACTTTGTATTAAAGCATATGGTATATATATAAAATATAAAATCAGTGAAATAAATTTAGTTAACATCCATTACCACACATAGTTACAAATATTTATTTTCTTGTGGCTTTTTTTTTTTTTTTTTTAAATTCAGGGACACACACAGACCTGTGTCCATAGGGAGCAATGACTACCACAATCTTGGCTGAAAGTAAGTGCTCACTATGGCACGAGGAAGAATGAGGCAAATAAATATTTTCTGATTCTCTTTCCCGAGCCCTAATTATTCACTCACAACCATTCATTCCATATGAGTCCTGTGCCACCGGGGCCTCACACTGCTTCCTCACTCAGGGAATGACACACCGTCCTGTCATTTATGCAAGCCAAGAATCCAAGAGCCTTTCTGGATACCTCTTTTCTTTATCTCTCTGTCCTTCTATGTATGATGTCATCTTCTAGATTACTCTTGAATGCATCCACCCTTCCGTGATTACAGTAATCCAAGTTGCCATCATCTCACTATTACTGTGGCTTCCCGGTTAGTACCCTCATCTCCTTTTGCTCCTCCCTCCCCACCCTAATTCAATAAGCAAAATAACTAGTGTAAGGACAAATCTGATTATGGTACCCTTCCTTCTGGCTTAAAGTACTCAGTACTTTCTCTTTGACCTTAAGATAAAAACACAACTCCCTAATTGGTCTTCAAGGACCTGCCTCCTGCTGCTTCGATCCTTGTCCCATCTTGCACAAATGACTCCATTCTTTCTTTATAACAAGCACAGTCAATCGTCCTGTCTTTCCTCCCATGTGCCACGCTTCCTCCCTTGCACATGTATTTCCTGGCATAGTCTCCCGTCCCTCCTCTACTGGATCAGCATCCTTCAGAAGTCAGTTTCATTTAGGGACTCCCTTCTCTGACAACTCTATGTCATATCCTTCTACTGTACACTGCCCTTCATTCACTCACTTATTCGTTCTTCCAACTAATTCAACAAGTATCTATTGAGCAACTCCTCTGTGCCAGGCTCTGTGCCAGGTGCTGGGGATACAACAGTGAATAAAGCAGGCGTGGTTTCCCCATCTTGTTGTCCAAAGTGGAAATCGGGGCATAAATCTCTCCTTTCACAGGGCTTATTGGAGTCATGACTTCATACTTTCATGATTTTTAATTTATGTCTGTTTCCTATATAGGCTATAAGCTCCGTGCAAGCAAAAATTTTGCCCCACTGTTTTATTTCTAGTACCCAGCATGCTACCTGGTGCATAACAGGTCCTCAATAAAGATGTATTGAATAAATGAATTTGGATATTTAGACCTAAGTACTCAACTTAAAATTAACCTGCCACATACAGACTTTTTAGATCTTAAAATAATTATTTTCTTCTTAGTCTTGTCATTTCATGAATTATAGTTTAATGTCAGTCACAAACATGGATTTTTTATTACTTTATTCCAGAATATTTATATATTGCTTACTGATCAGTGCTTGTTCATTCCTCTCTATCATCTCTCCAGATATTAAGTGATAACCCCTGTTTGGGGAAAGACTCCTGAAGTATCTGGGAACATTATTTCCTGTATAGTAGTGTCCACTCATTAGCCACACTGAGCTTGCTCTTTCTAAGCCTCATTTGGTTTCTGACTCACATCTAAACACTGCGCCCAACCCCACAGTGACGAAAGTTCAAAAACAGATTTTACTTATTTATTTATTTATTTATTTATTTGAAAGAGAGAGAGAGCAAGAGAGGGAACACAAGCAAGGGGAATGGGAGAGGGAGAAACAGGCTTCCTGCCGAGCAGGGAGCCTGATGCAGGACTTGATCCCAGGACCTGAGGATCATGACCTGAGCCCAAGGGCAGACGCGTAACGCCTGAGCCACCCAGGCGCCCCCGCCAACAGATTTTATAATGGCTTTCAAAGATCTAAACATATCATGCACACTTATTACTCCCTTTCTCTTTCTTGAGAAAAATGGCTTTTCTCAGTTTGTGTTCAAAGGGTTCCTTGGTCAAATATTACTGGAAAATAATGGCTTAAATCCAGCCAAACAATCTTCTTGGTGCAACATTTTTTCAGAGCCCTTAACCTGTTGTGTCACACTGCAAATCTCCAAGTGTGCTTGTTGAGGGGAGGTGGGGAACATGACATATTCAGAAGGCCAGTTTTTTTTCAAACACATTTGGTAGGGGGCTCCTTTCTCCAAGACCACGTGTTGAGCTCTTTAGGAAATAATCACTTTCAAACTAGCCTGATTCTAGCTGTGGAATAAAATGTCGATCGTTCACTGTTGTTCCTTAAAAATGAACATTTTAGTTTTCTCGAGTCGGCTGACTCCTGAAAAGCCATGTGTTCAACTTCAGATGGTTCATTGATGACAGAGCATCTGTTATCTCACCATCTAGTGCTCTGCAACGCTCTTGACCAAGAAAACTACAGCGATCTCTCTGCTCCTAAGCGGTAGAAGAAGATTTTGGGACGGAGTTCTTGTTATGTGCTAGGCCTACTGAAAATGCCAACACACAGTGCCTCTAAATGCAGAAATCACTATTCCTGATGATAAGACAAGAGGTGTTCAGGGTCACCGAGGGGTGGGGGATCTGGGAATCAAGCAAGGGCCCTTCGTTTCTAAAACCTGTATTCCTTTCCCTGACCATATCATCCCCGATTTACATATTCTCTTTTGGAGGAACTCATTAAAAAATAATGTGAATATAGTATAGATAAATGACTAAAGTCCTATGGAAACCATCGGAACTGTTTTGCTGTTTCCTGAAGATGGTATTCTTCTTCCCTACACTGGCTTTTCACCCAGAACCCAGCTTGGAGTGTATGTTCCTGGAGAAATATGTAGCCGGCAAGTCCTCTGCCTCCACCACTCCGTCTTCTTTAAGTAAATTGTGAAATTTCCGTGAATGCAGAAGTAGAACTACTGCTCAGCAGAAATGTATAACTTGTGCTTGTGGTTTATATTGGTGGCAGATGTGATTTCCTTCATCAAATCTTAGAACTGGAAGGAAGTGAAGACTGTCATAAGGTCCCACTCATGCATAAATAACCAGGGCAGCTGAAGCCTGAAAAAAGTTAATGATTTGTTCGGAATCATATCAGAAATAATAATACAAGTAAATATTAATGATGATGCCCAAGCAGTAACTCTTGTGTATTGAGAATCTACCAGATAATATGGCCTTTGTGATATACTTGTTGTGTGTTATATATTATCTCTATTTTCAAATGGGATGTCAGAGGCTCACACTGGTTAGGCAATGCACAGAAGTCACATAGTTACTAAGTAGCAGATCCTGGGCTCATATAATTTCATTCCAAGGTTTAGAACCTTTGCACCATGCTGCTCCGTATCTCTACAGCATGGTTTCCTCAAGATAAACAAAAATGAAGTGATTCAGTCTAATTTTCCTCAAACCTAAATCAGATAGAAAATGGGGGGGGCAAGAAATTCTCAAAATCACATCATTTACACGAGGTATGATTGAAGAAGAATGGGCCTGGGTTTAAAAAAATATATATGTCAAACGTCATTGCTCCAATGTGAGGGGTGTTCCCTTCACATACTCATTGGGGATGGATTTATTTCAGTGGCGATGTCACAGCCTGAAATCATTTTGTAATTCCTTTCCATGCGGTAACTTGCAGTGTGTTTTGTTCTGTGTTTTTATTTGTAAAATTTTCACATAATTTTTTTATTATTGAAATGTAGTTGACATAATATTATATTAATTTAAGTGGACAACATCGTGATTAGGCAAGGCTGTATATTACACAATGCTTTCCACAGTAAACGTGGCTATCTGCCACCATACAACATCAGTACGATATTCACTATATTCTCTATGCTGTTCTCCTGCATGTGGGTTTACTGTTGTTGTTGTTGCTTTTGTAACATCACTAGTTGTAAATATCTTTCTTTGAAAGCAAATTTAATTTTTCCCATTGTTTGGAATCTAGGTTGGTGAATCCGTGGGGATCAGGCTGGATGATAATGGTGAATATCATGTAAGGGGATCAGTTTCCTTGAGTGGCTTTATTTACAGACTCAGAAACTCTTGTCTAGAGTTAAGCTTGGTCCTTTGGATCAAAAGTGGCGTCAGAGAAATTCAACATGCTTCAAATGCATATGCAATTTGAGAGAGCTTCTAGACTGAACCTGTATGTGCTGTGTAAAGTAATTCAAAACAGCTACATATGAATATATAGATTTTTTATTATTCTTCATTTCCAGTAAGTGTGGAGATTATGATGATAGTTATAAACATTTAATTACTTGTCATGGTGTAATGAGTTCCTTATTTTGAAATCTTACTTATCGTTTCATTAAAGGCTCAGCTGTATCACACTTGGTTCAAGACAATGCCCTACCAAAAAGAGTCTCTGAACCATTTCAACATTTGTTATCTGCCCCAATTTCTTAGAACTTAATCAAGTACTACACTATTTTTTATTTTATCCTTCATGATAAAGATTGTAGTATTTTTAAGAAAATAAGAAAACAACTTTTAAAGTTCTTCTATATTCCTTTTTTATTTTGCTTAGCCCTATGGTGGATGTATTATAAAATGAATGCTTTTAAGATGCAATTCTTTCCTCAGTCACTTCCTCATTTTTGTATATCTGCTCTCTGTGAGTACAAACTGAGTGCCTAGAAAATTGTCAGTATTCAATATCATCTTTCCTTTGATGTTACTCACTCTGATCTTCATTTTTCCTGAAAAGTTCCATTTGCCAACATTTCTTTTTTATATTTGGAAACTGCATTGACTATAATTATGTTCAATTGTTAGTTCAAGTACAAGGTTGAGCTGTTTTCAAGTGTTTTAGGTCAGTGCAGTCAACCTTCATCATTAGAAAATAATATAGGCCTAGTCTCCTATGGAAAGTTTGGATATTCAGAACCAGAAAAGTTTTCTGGGATAAATAAAATTTCTGTTCTACTGGGTAAAGAAGTAAGCCTTTCTTGAATTTCTGGCCTAAGAATTGTCTGCCACGAGCATCTATTGTTGCTGTTTGGTAAGACTTAGGTCAAGTCAAAGTTATTTATTGAAGTGTGTTTATACAACACCTACTCTCTGCCCAGCTCTTGCAGATTTCCTATTTTCAGCAGTGGAAGGTTGGCTCATAGCTATAATTCCATTCTGAGACAGCCTCAGAACAAAATGAGGCAGTATGGGTCAGCACCCAAATTCTAGCATTTAAAATCCATCCGCTCTAGGCAGAGGAAGTCAGTGGGGAGAGGAAAGTAGATTTTCCTGCCAGTGGATAAGCCTCCTTCCTGAAAAGAAAATGTTCTTGGTCTCAGAAGGACTGGTGAAAAATGCAGAGGGTGCCTTTCTACTTTTTCCATCATAGAGGAAGAGTGAATTGAGAGGCCTACAAAACTGCAAAGGATAAAATATTGCTGGCCAATGGAAATAGACACATTTGGAAATCAGGAAGTTGGCCTGCTCCAAAAGTGGTGCTAGTGAATGGAACTCCAGCATTGGAGGTCCCTTGGGAGAGGAGGGTGGTCTTTAATGCTTTCTTATGAGAATCTTCAGAAGAGTTAGTCCATGGGGATAGATTAGAAAGGTGGGGTGATAAACTATGGTAGGGCTTAAGAATCCCATCTGTAATGGAGCTCAGTTTTTAAAAACCTGATAATTTTGTGTTCCTCCTGGTTCACTATAACAAATGGCATGACCATTTGCAGAGCATATCTAGTAGGGAATTCCAAAATCCTAACATAGCTTTATCAAAGCAGTCTCATTATCTTGTGAATTTGACAGAAAAAAGCCATATGGAAAACAAATTTAAATTGCTTTGCATCAAGCAAAATTGAGGTAATATTCTCAACAAGAAGGAAAACAATCTGAACTAAATGGTATGACCTAGTGGATGACTCATTTTAATAAGCCAGAACATGACATCAGAACTGTTCCTGGGAGTTTGGATGGTCAAATGAAGTGATTTCCCATAAGGTACTCTTAAAATACAGATTTCTGTTCCTTTTCACCACATCACCACCACCAACAATCCCATCCTCCACCTGCTCCTACCCTTAAAGATTCTGATTCAGTCCCTCGGTGCGTAAGAATCTCATTTTCAACGAATACTAAAACCCCCGTGTTTGGGAACCTCCACTCAAGGAAACCAATGAATTAGGATAATTTCAGCCATTCTGACTGCATATTGAATCACTCGGGGAGCTTTTAAAAATACCAGTGTTGGGGTGGGGAGAGATTCTGACTATTGACCTTCTTTAGGGTATTGCTTGGCCAGAATAGCAGGAAGAGTGGGAGAGTCTGTGACACACAGCTCTACTCCCCCGAATGTTTGAATTTCTTTTGCAAATCTCCTACATATTTTTTAAAGAGTGCACCTGCCAAAAGATAGAGATCATGAAGAGAACTCTTCAGAATAGATGGAAGAGTCCCTAAACCCAAAAGGCAGGCCAAGAATAAGACTGAGCAAAGATCCTCAGTTGTCCTAGGAGAAGAGGCCATAGGAAACTTCCGGAAACTGCCCTACAATTCTTGTCTGAAGCCATTCTTCTACTCCCAGACAGGCTCTGCATTTTAACTCATTTAACTGAAATCTGCTATATTGCCCTATAGACTATCCAGACAGTAAATCCCAACTAAATCTGCATTTAAATATATGGTGCTATTTTATTCTGCAATTAAAGTATTTGTCTCTTCTATATTACATCTGAATCCTTAAGATGCTGGGTTCTGCCAATGTCATGACCACCCAATCCCTTATCATTTTATTTAACTCATCAGAGTACACGTTGATAGTTTGAAGAGTATAATACCTGCCTATACCACTGGCCAGTGGACCAAGACCCAATATAATAAAATGGACATTCTCGACTGTCCCTAGATGGTTATGCCATTCTCTTTAGATGCCTTTTACATGTCTTGTCTGGGCCTTAGTAATAAATAGATGAGAACTTGAAAATGATAACCATTTTGGGTAGCCTTTCTGGTAAGAGTTCTAGGACACAATTATTTTAAAGTACAGGAGAAATTTCTTATTGTCAGAAGCTTGCAGAATGTATGTTGTGAATGAAGTAGTTAGAATAAACTTCTTTTCACAAACAAAACCTTCACAAGTGTTTTAGGAAAGGGAGGGTATGGGAAGGGAAGGCGATATTCAACCATCCCAAAATAGCTGGTTTATTACTACAGGAAAAA
This sequence comes from Martes martes, assembly GCF_963455335.1. NCBI lineage: Eukaryota > Metazoa > Chordata > Mammalia > Carnivora > Mustelidae > Martes > Martes martes. Next base: position 134,926,171 of record NC_137892.1, on the reverse strand, counting down.
CATAAGACGAAGGCAGATTAGTCACATTTCCTTATTTGTTATTGTACCAAAATTATCCTGTGAATTGCAGTGTCATTTTGCATTGCTATTGAGATTTCTTATATGCATCAAATCACTGAGACTTAAATCAAAGCACAAGTCTTCATAACAGTGAGTGACTAAGGTTATTAATTTGTATTTTCTTTTCTTCTTCTTCTTCTCCTTCCTCTCCCTCCTCTTCCTGTTCCCCTCCTCCTCCTCCTCCTACTCCTTCTTCTTCTTTTCTTCTTCTTCTTCACTTTCTTCTTCTTTTTTCTTTTAGCAAGAAGTCCAGCACTGTGTCTCTAAGCGGTCTGCTTCACTCCAGTATAGCTGATAATAAAACCAAGTCTTGATCACATTAGCTTACTTCAAACTTCTTTGCCACTCATAGACACATGCAGATTTGCTTTAGATCTTCTTGACCTGCAATTAAGATTCTCACTTACTAATATACTCATTCAACATATATTTATTAATCATCTCCCTTGTGCCATGCACCACTGTCTGATTTATCACCCTGGCTTATGTCACTTCATGTCATAGGAGTGACTCATGTATAATAGCAATGTCTTCAGCTTCCATTTTGTTTCTCTATTTGCCTATAATAATGAGAAATAACAATCGCTAACACTATATGCATTTACCTTGTGCGAGTCACTGTTCCAAGTGTTTTATACACGCTTTAAATATGTTTGATCTTCATGAGAACCCCATGAAGAAGGCTTCGTTTTAATATTCACTTTTTAGAAAAGAAAACTGAGGTACAGTTTAGACATTAAATAATTAAATAATTTCTCTGAAGATAGCACCGCTAGTAAGTGGCAGAACTTGCCTTTGAACCTGGGCTACCTAGCTCCAGAGACAGTGTTCATAATCACTATGGAATTTCTTATTATGTCTCTAAACCCACTATTAGTGGGCAAATCTCTGGCCTTTGCTTTGACTTAGCCCTCCATGATGATGCTTCTTTGTACCTGACTTATTTCACTCTTAAACAGAACTCAGAAACTGAAGACGTGCCCATGACATACTTTTAGCCTTAGTCATAAAGACAATTTCTTTTGATAAAGTGAATTTTTTCCTAAGCTGATATTTTTTTTTCAACAGTGTTAGAACATTTGCTTTTACCCAAATGAAGGCTCTATTTTCTTTATTATAAAGATATCATATGTTCTCATCCCAGTTAATTCTAAGATTATTTGTTTCTCTAGTGTCAAGTGTTTTATAAATATGAGGTCTTTCTGTGTACTTGATTTTTCTTGGCTAATGTTTAGCATAATCATTTACACATTAAAAGAAGTAAAAGTTTTAAGTCAAGGTCAAAACCTTTGGCTACACAGTACAGTTAGGTGGTTCCCTTTGTGGCCAAAGTCATGTTGTTCAGCTCATAATCCAAAAATGGCATATGAGCCAGTATCAAGTGGCACATGGGCCATTTGTCATCACCACTCATTTCTTTCTTGATACCTTCTTGAATTTTGATGGACCTGCTCTTAGATTCACCGAGATTCCTCATCTTCCACCCATAAAATTACACCGATTTAGTCTCTGTTTCTTCTTTTTTGATTGAGAGATCTATTGGGATGTGAATGAATGGTTAAAAGTTCTAAAAAGTTTTTTCCAGAATCTTAAAGCAACAAATATTTTCATAATATTCAGAAAATGGTCTCATATACCATCTCTAAAGAGGAAGAAAATGAAGACTTTAGATTTAATGAAGGTAACAATGATCGCTGTGGTGATGTGTGTTTTGGTAGAGAATGTTTCTGAAGACTATAAGAATTCCTGAAAACTTGTTGGGAAATAATAGGATGGGAGGAATTAGGATCCTTCCAATACCATCTCCATGTACTCTTCTTACACACACCCAGTCTTGAACTGCCACGAGCTGCCAGGGAAAATGTACACACACACCACACCACACCACACCACACCACACCACACATATATGCCTCAACTGTCTTTCCTCTCTCTTCAGCAAAGTCTGCCACCTCCTTCACTTTCCAAAATGCGCAAAGGAATAGGCATTTCATTTCAAATGACAGACATATGAAAGACATCTGTTGATGTGTTAATTCGACAAAATGCCTTCACTCAGAAATAAACAAGAAGTCAGGAGGTGACACTGTGGGGTGACACTGTGGGCCCAGCTTCAGTTCATTGATCACTGGAGAAAGATAAATTGAACAGTTGAAAAAAAATCACTGAGTTATCTAGTTTGTCTATCTCTCGTTGATCTAATTAACTGGACAGACACCAAATGCCCATTTTATGTTATGCTGTGACTGCCATTCTTGCGGGTATTATTATGAAAGTACTTTGCGGTTCCTGGGGAAAGGCTCTCTGTGGTGCTATCAGCAGTTTTTCTCCTTCTGACTTGTTATGATAATAACTTTTGTTTTTATAGTCAACACTCAGAAATTCAGGGTAATGTGAAACACTCTAAGCTCATGACTCAATTTTTCTAGAACCATCCTGGTTTAAAATATTTCCTCTTACCCTCCCCACAAACCACTGTCGTAGAAAAGTGAAGCTGTACCAAATGCTATCTTTGGATTTCGATGAACTAAAATTTGAATCACAGCTCTGCCACCCACTAGGCTGTGTGACCTTGGGGAAGATGCTTTACACTTTGAGGCCTCAGTTGTTTTTGTTTTTGTTTTTTTTTAATATGTTCCTTCTTCTAGGGTTTAAGTGAGGATAAAATTATACATGCAAAGCTGCAACATAATGGTGGCTGTCTAGAAAATGTATTATTAGCTATTATTATTAGTTAATTTAAATATTTTTGTGTATACCACTTATTCTAGATGGCTTTTCATATCCAGAAAGCTCCCCAAACCCCCAAAATTATTTTTGAAAACCAATGTATTTCATTTGTAAAATACAATGGCTCGATCTAAAGAGAATGGAGAATATATTAAACAGATAATCTCCATGTGTATTTTGAGTTAATATTTTGAGCTTTTTTCCCCAGTTACAAAGAAATGAATAAATAACAAAATGGATTTCTTTGAAATTTACTTTCATTCTTTCTTTGGCTATTGGTGTTTTATTAAATTGCAAAGTGAAATAATGTAGGGAAAGAAAAGGAGAGGCACGTGACAGAAACAACAAATTGCATAATTGTTTCCTGAATATTTAGATAAGACAGAACATTTCTTCCAAAGTGTTAAAATAAATACCCATTTGTTCTCATCGCAATGTTGTGACTTGGTGAAGGGGAAGAATGAGTAGCCAGTATTATAGACGGGAGAGACTGAATGTGGAAATGTAGGGAGTACATTCCCAGGAAACCTTGGCCCAATTATTAATTGCTTACTAAAGCTTCTTTCTCCAGTCACTGAATCATACTGTCTATTGGCCGAGTCATTATTTTATTTCCATTAAGCAAATATCTATCCAGTATCTCCTATGTGCTATCCAGATGTTGGGAATAAACAAGTGAACAAAGCAGACCAAAATCCCTAACCATGCAGAGTTGGCAAAATAAAGAATTAAATTGCGTATTATGTTATATGATGACACAGACTACAGAGCAAATTAAATCAGGAGCACAGCATGGGGAGTCGTGTTCTTATAATCTTAATGAGTGGGGATTAGCAAGGTACACACTGAAAAGGGGACATTTGAGCGAAGACTTGAAGGAGGCAAGGGAGAGAGCCACGTGGGGATCTGGGGGATTTGCAATCCAGGTGGAAGCAACAGCATGTGCAGGATACAGGTAGACTGAGGAAGAAGGAGGCCTGGGTGAGTGGACAAAGAAGGAAGTAGTGGAGGCAGGGGAGTGTGCAGGAGAGTAAGGTCTTGCAGCCCATTCTGATGACTGGCATGGGCTGCAACTAAGTTGCAAGTGTACTTAGAGGTTTCCAAACAGAGGAATGACATGACCCAACTTAAGTTTTATTGGAATCACTCCGAGCCTTGTGGAGAATAGATAAGGATCAGGGATCAAAGCGGGGAAAATCAGCTAGGAAGCTGTTGGAAGGATTGGTGCAGGGTCGAGTAGAGGACATGGTAAGAAGTGGTCATTGCTGAAACGAGAGCCAAGAATCAGATGAATATTGCTAGATGAGATTTGTGAGGGAAAGAGAACTGAGAATGACTCTAGACTTTTTGGCCTGAGAAACTAGAAGGGTTGTGGGGACGCCATTAGGTGGTTATCTGAAAAAGGCAATGTCTTCGTTCCAGAAAATAGTAAAATCGTTTCATTTGCCCTGTGCTTACTTGAAATGTGTATATTCAATTTGGGCAGGGACTGAGATGACATCTGCCTTTGCTCTTCCTGGAGATAATAGATTGTCTAAAGTTATAAATCATATAAACAAGACTCCATCCAGAAAAGCCTCTTTGGACAGAAGGCTGTATCAAAACTTACAAAACAGATTTTTAAGCAAGTATTCTCTCCTGGGTCTATTACAGATGTAAGCAAAGATCATGGGCAGGGAGGGTCCCAGGTTTGGGTTTTTAAAAAAATCTCCCTAGATGATTCTGATGCCCAGGTCCTCAAGTCCCAGCCTGGACTTTCTCATTGCCACCCCTTCCCCTCAGTCTGCTAAGAACTACTGTGTTTTATGGAGCTAGCTGATGTTTTAAGTACGGCTAAAGCAACTTGGAAATGGTTTGTATGTTATAAACCACACACTGGTTACATTTTTGCATTCCTCAGAGTGAATTCTTCCAGGATCTCTCTCAGCATATTGAAATTACAATGCTTCAAGAAGCTTCGAAATCATCTAGACCCACAAACAGACTTAGTAGAGCGGCCTAAGGCTCTAATGGACGAATCTTACTGGCATTCTGTGTTAAGAAACATTCTGAGGCTCTTTCTTTTGTTAACAGAAAGTTTACAGGTCAGCAAAATTGACCATGGAAGCAGGAGGGAAAGTGACTCTGCACAGTCCACGTAACTTCCATCCTGTTCTGGTCCCAGCCTCTCACCTCAGGGGAATTTCGCCCATCGCCCCACAGACTGCTAGTGCTCCCAGTGCTGCTTCCAGAACATTCCACACAGTAGGCCATGTGTGATACCCTCAAATATAAATGCTTCCCTGCAGACAAGTGCACATACTTGTACATATGATAAGAACTTGAATATTGGAACTCCACAGCTCACAATCTGGACTTTTTACTAATCCGGATGGCTATAAATTATGGAGATTTTACTATATATGAAGGGCGATTTCCTTAAACTAAACATAGCCTTTCTGCTGTTTTTATTTATTTTTCCCTTTCATTTTATTTTGTTTCTTTAAAAAAAATTTATGATTTGGTCTAAAGTGGAAACAATGAAATAGAAACTCTATTTTATAGACTGCAGTGGAGTGAATTTATAGCTAACACTATGATCTACAAAAACGGGCATAAAGAATTTTTTCCTTCTGTCTCCAGGGCCGTGGAATGTTAAGCAAGTGGCTGAACAGCAGCTGCAAACGATTACTAAGCATTTTCAATGGTCTTGCAAACTGCCATGAACTCAGAGCCTCCCTTCGGAAGCCCAGATTTGCACCCGTCTGAAGAAGTGCACCACCACTGGGCAAACCCATATTCTGCCCTTCCTTGGCAAGGTTTATGGGTCAGACTTTTATGGAGGTTCTGTCTTCTGACACCTTGACATAAAGAGGCTCTCTAGTTTTTTCTTCTCGACCTTTCTGTCCTTGCTTTGCTTTGGTTCCTTCTTCTAGAATATGTTTCTTAGGATTCCTTTAGGTTTAGCACATCACAATTCATCAGTGCAGGAACTGGCTGGTAGAGAACAACTCCTTTCTGCACATGCAGGAGGAAATTTTCCTTTAGTCCTGTCCAACACAAGTGAGCTAATCATGAAATGCTGCCTGTACGAACGTTCCCATTATTGCCCTGGGAATTTCTGTCTGAGTTTTAGTGGACTAGCAGAGAGACTTTTCTGAAGAAACTTAACTCCTTAGACTAACATGTGAAATCTGCCACATAAAATACAACTGAAATGTGCAGCGTAAACTATGGTTGCCACCGTCAACTTCAACTTGTGTTTAGAGAGAAAATGTTGCATGGGTGATTGGTAGGAGTGATAAGAGCTAGAGTCTGGAAGAAACTTCAGTGATGTAACCCAAGATTGGATGGGAAGATTGGATGCACTGATGGCATTCCAGGCCTGTTTGGAACTATCCCATCAGGCTCTTGATTACACGATGGCCCCAAGTCACATCACAGAGACTGGAGAAGGTCAGCAACAATTTCAGACTCATCCAGTCTTTGGTTAATGATTTACCTTTCTGTCATTGCCACAGTGAAAGAATAACTTTGCACTGTAATAATTCAACCAAGCTAGGTCAGGATCTGGATGAACAGAAAACTGGCAGAGGCATTAGAAAAGACACTTTGCTCTTTCTCCTTCTATATTTTAAAGGAGGAAGTAATTGGATGAAATTGAAACATACACTCAGGTATCCTATGTGTAAGAAATAGGTCAGATTGAGGGCTGGCTTTGTTGGTTCCCAGAAGAAAAAGACTGACTTTTCTGGCAGGCTATTGTTCACAGTGTCCCCCTCTAGATTTACAACACGAGGAGTGGGAGAAGGAAGCACGCAGTCCGCCTCTCTGCCCAGACCTCACCCTCACCTCTCTGCCCTGACATCTTGCCCACTTGGCATGGATGCTCTTATCTAACAATCAGCAACAGGCAGTAGCTCTGGAAGCCTTGTCACCTCAGTCCTGGGTGGTTTCAGATCCCAGGGTGGATTCCATGTTAAGGAAAACGATTCTTGTGCATTTCCTTTTCTTTGTGAGTCCAATGCAAAATAAAATTTTCTGATAGTCTGTCCTTGAGTATGAGAAATATTTATGGGAACGTCACAAGCTTGAACAAAAGCGTGTTTGATTGTGAAATATCAAAGGTGAAGTTTGGGATGCAACCAAGAAAAGGAAACAAAAGGATTCAAACCAGACAATGAGAAAACATGTAGTTGTAAGTGTAGAGTTAGCATTAAAAAAAGGTATCCCTGTAACTTTGGGATGAATTATTAGGAAACATAAACATTTTAAACTGTGAACATCTGAAGCAAAGTTTTAGTTGTTTTTTGTCCCCCTCTTCTTACCCACCCCCCAATATTTTTACTAAGAAAAGATGTGTTTGTCTACATGTGGTGTTACTTTCCAGTGCACCACAGGACAGGGTCATCCCCTTCACAAGCTAGGTGACCTGCAGTCTGCACTAAAAGACAAAAACATTCTCACATTGGGATTTTTGATAATATGAATGACCTCTGGGTCTATGCATTTATTTTTTTGAGTAATTCATATTTTTAAATTTAATAGGCAATCCTTGTAAGGAGAAAACAAACATTTGCCCTACTGTCTGTGGATATTATAAAGGCTGGCAGGAAAGGAGCAAAAAAATTGGAGAAATGCAAGAAGTCCTAGAACTGCCGAGATTTACAAAGAACCTGCCCCAAACTGGAGCCATTATGCTCAAGTAGCTAAGGCTGAATTATTACTGAAAGATTTGAAGTTATACATGTATCTAAATCTCATCCACTTCCATCCTTCATGGAGATAGGCCAGATTAAATAAAAATAGTTGAATTAGGTAAACTATGCAAAACTATGCAATAGATTATAGAACAAATAAGGAAAAAAGAAATAATGAGCTGAGGTTGTAGGTGAGTATGTAGATGGGCTCATTGTATGTAGGAATTAAAGAGAATGAGTCCTTCCCCTTCCAAAGGGCCATTCAGTTGATTCTCTGGCTTCCTTTGTTACTGGCTTTACAGACATTTTCAGAGAAGTTACTTCCTATGTTAATATTTACAACATATTTAACTATTTTAACCAAGGTGACTAGTTTAATACAGTTTTACTCGCAGTCAATTTGGCTCTCTGAATTCCTTCCCAAAGAAAGTAAAAGTAAAGCAACATGAAAGGAACATTTTTGCCTCATTGTTTGTTTGGTTCTGGGAAATAAGTATGTTTCTAATCTTACTAGTGACTTTCTAAATTTTGGGATTTTTCTACATCAGATCTTTGATCCCCAAAGTTCTTTCGTTCCCATTCAATTACCAAAGGTTTGATTCTTCAATATAGATTCTAATTTTTGCACATCCACCTGCTAGGCTTTTTAAAAATTTAAAATTGTGAAGCATAATATCCATTCAAAAAAAAAAAAAACCACAAAAAAATCTAAAACTAGCATTTGACAAAGTGGTTTGACGAGAACATCCATGCCACTGTCACCCAGATCAGAAAGGTAAAACACAACCTACTCAAGAAACCCCCTTCCTCGGCTCTTGCTTTGTTTAAACATCCATTCTCCCCCACGGTCAGGACCTGGATGGTACTCATTTCTTTGCTTTTCTTTATAGTCTTAATGATGGTTGCATGCATCCTCAAATAATATAGCTTTGCTTTACTCTATTGAACTTTATACTTAAGGAGCCATACTATAAATATCCCTTTGTGTCTCATTCCTCTTGCTGAATATTGTGACTCATTCATGCTGTTAATTAGCTGTGACTTTTTAAAATTCCCCTTGCTGTATGATATTCCAGTGCATAAAGACAACCTGTGCTACTGTTGGTTAACGTTTGTGTCATTTCCAGATTGGGGCTATTATGAGCATGCTATGAGCATTCTTGATCATGTGCTCTAGAACATGTCATGCATTTCTCTAAGAAATATCCCTTGGAATGTAAGTGCTACATTACAGGTTTCGACTTTACTATAAACTATATACATGATGTTGGACTATTTTCTAGAGTTACACACATTTATATTCCTACCGACGTTGTGTGAATGTTTCTCTTGCTCCACTTCCTTACATCACTTGACATTGTTATACTTTTTAGCTTTCCTCCTCTATGTATTTCCTCATCATGGTTGTAACTTGCATTTTCTGATTACCAAAGATGTTGAGTCCATTTTCATATGGTCTTTTAGTTGCCTATCTTTACGATATGCTTCATCAAGTCTTTTGACCATTTTTATATAAGAATGACTTTTTTCCTTATTAATTTGTAGAAGTTCTTTACCCATTTTGAAATCTAGTGCTTTGTTGGCTATGCACATAAAGGTATATATCTCATATCTATCTATCTGTTGATACCTATGGTATTATATATAAACTACCGACTATATATATATAATTGGAGAGATATTACATATAATAAATATATAATACTATAAACACAATAAATATAATGTATAATAAATATATAATAAAAAACAAATACTATAATCTCTAATCTTTTCTTCAGAGAGACTTAAGAATAGGAGGGTGGGTTCCGCACTAAAGTAATGAGCGATATAGATTTAGAAGATGAGGGAATATTATAATCTATGCTATGTCAATCTTAATAATGCACTGCCTTCTTATTTATTCTTGCATTGTCAAATTCAGAGTACGTAAAATCATTAGCAGAATAGTATAAAAGAACAAAAGAAGATTCTAAACCTAAAAGGGAACTTAAAGGTAAATATAATCCCATTAAAAAATTCCTGTTGCTCAGGGACGCCCGGATGGCTCAGTCAGTTAAGCATCTGCCTCTGGCTTGAGACGTGATCCCCCAAGACGGGCTCCCTGCTCAGCAGGGAGTCTGCTTCTCCCTCTCCCTCTGGCCCTCCTCCTTGCTCATGTGCACGCACTCTCTCTCTCTAATAAATTAAAAAAAAAAAAAAACTTTAATAAAGAATTCATGTTGCTGGAGTGCCTGGGTGGCTCAGGTCATGATCTCAGTGTGGTGACTTCGAGCACTGCTTTGGGCTTCGTGGTCAGTGCGACATCTGCTTCAGATTCTCTCTTCCTCTCCCTCGGCCCCTCCCCCATTCTCTCTCTCTCTCTAAAAAAGTAAAATGAAAATAAACCTTTCAAAGAAATCATGTGGCTCTACCTGAGGACCTAAGTAATAACACTTGGGGCTTGACGACTCCAGTACTCTTCAGAGCTACATGTTAGGGAGCAATCTTCCCCTGACAACTGCAGTCAGCCCGTCTCCTCTTTGAGACTTACTCCATGGACACTTTTTTAATCTATTAGGAAAAAGAGTCAGAGATTTGAGGAGATGGCAGCAAATTTCGTTGTTTGGTTACTTCTTCTTTAAAAAGGGAAATACTTGGAGTGGAGTGTGGGTGGGGGGAAATGTGCCTTATTTATTTCCTACAGAATGCTGGTTTTTCGAGCTTTCCGGATCAGGCTTCCTGCCTGGAGTGTTGGGATCTTAATTCCAGAAATCTGCATGGTCACTCCAATCCAGAATCCATCTGCGGTCTTGGGCGGCTGGGAGGCCCAGTGGCCCTGACCGACACAAGCATCTTTCCTTCTCGGCTCCCAGGGCTCCAGGCTGCACGCTTACTCAGGGCTTTGGCATTTATGTGTGCTCTGCACATTTAGTCCCATGGAATCTTTAATGGCCACTCTGACTGCTCAGTGCCAATTTCAAAGCTGGGCCCCAAAGGAGAGCAGTAGGAAAAAGGAATAGAACTTGGCAGGGAGGAAGGAAGCTTAGAGAAACTGCAATTTTCAATTTTTGTTTTCTTTTTATGCTTTCTGGAGTGACTTTGCTTTCCTGATGGCATTGATAGAAGTATTTGTTGTCTTATGCTTGAGGCATTATAAATGATATTTTATATGACATTGAAAATGAAATAGGTAATACATTTAATTTGGAACTGGCTGCATCTCCCCAGAGCAGAAAAAGGATCTGGTGAAGTCTAAGTGCCGTCCAAACTGACCATGACAAAATAATAAAACAGTGTCATTTTAAAAAGCAAGCTTGCTATTGGGACATATATATAGACAGAAATTGGCAGTTCTCTAAATGTGGTCTGATGACCATTGGTGGGCCTGAAGGATCCTCCAGGTGGCCTCGAGCTGGTCTCTTATAATTTCAGCATTTAAATACAACCATATTTACACTTTCTTTGTAGTCTAGAATAAATCAGTTTATAGCCCTCATTAATGTCTCGTTAAAAATAACATGTCTCAGTAGTTTTGGTCAGGATATGTGGGCTATGATGTCCTGTGCCATATGGAAATGACATGTGGGCCAGAAATACATAAGAAGCCCTAGAATCACATAGATAAACCCTTTAAGTATAAGTTAACGCTTATTATATGTATAATATGTGCTAGGGCTTGCACCAGGTACTCTTAGAAAAGGATTTAGTACCTCCCAAGTACTTATTGCCCCATCCCAATTTATGCCAGAAGGGAATGAGTTGTAGAAGAATTAGGAATGGGACTTTATTTTTTTTTTAATTGTATAATCTCCTGAGTGTTTTGCATTTTTTTTTCAGAAAGCATGCATTTGTTTATTCTTACAAAAATATTTTAAAATAACATGCTATCCAAAATTAACTGTTTAGTTAGTGTCAAGCACCATTCTAAAGTTTACATACATTAACTCATTTATTTTAATTTTAAAAAATACTAAGTTTGGTGCTATTATTCCCCATCCTCCCAACTTTGTAGCTAAGGAAACTGAGGCACATGGACATTGTTTAGGGTCACACCAATGGTCAGGATGGAGTCAGGATTTAATCTCAAGAGTCTGACTCCAGGGCCCCACACTCAGCTACTGACCTGATTTCCTGAGGATTTTATATTTGCGGGGAAAATCAGCAATACAGAAATTAAAAATAAAAAAGTAAATATGAAAGTCTACCATAATCATCACTGGTTTTTTCCTAACGATGGTGATAATATGGTAATATAGAAACTTTTCATAGGCTCTAGTTGGTAAGAGAGAACAATTGATTTTACATGCTCACATGTCCCTTTGGACACAGAACTATGTTTGGACACAGAACTAATATGGTTACATTATAATGTCTTCCTTGGGGGGAGCACACTGCTGGGACTCCATTTCACCGCCTGGCGCCAAGCATTTTTGTACCTCTGGAAGGCCTTGGATTCATGTCACGAGCACAGAGGGCAGAGAGGAGCAGGAAGAGCGGGTATGTGAGCAGAACCCCAGAGAGAACAGGTGGCCACCGGGGGTAGAAAGGCCGGTCAGGAGCTGTCCCTGATGCAAAGGTGCCCGAGGCAGCAAGGCCTCCAGTCAAGCCCTGTTGTTTCACCATAGAAGCCTGCTATAGCAGAGAGATTTCAAGGGGCCTGAGTGTTCCTTGGGATTCTCCTCTCTCCCCGCCACTTCTTAGATGGCTAGTAAGCCACCTATGTCAGCCCTCAAGCTTAATATCTGAGAAAAGATTTCCAAAAGTAATCTAGGAACCTAGAAGCGTCTATCCAACCTGATTAGAGGAATTCGCCAGGTTTGTTTTCTCATTCATACACAAATCACCAAACAAAACCATGTGGAGGGAGGGCCATGAAAAGCTTTCATAACATGGAGCAGAACATTTAAATAAAGGTGATGGAAACGATAAACATTTGCAGAAAGGAACATTAATTTACAAGTACCTGCTTTGATTCTTTATGAAAATGGAGAATTTGTGGATATTATGAACTAAGTTAGAGATTAGGTATGAGATGATAAGAGAGCAGACTAGGATTTAAATACAAAACAAAACTTCTGTGGCTGGGAGGCAGGTAGAAAATAAACAGGGAATTGTAAATGTGATAGGGAAGGAATAAGAGAAAACCAGACTCTGACCCTGGGATTGCCTTTACTTTAACAGCACTAGTATAGTGAAAACTGGGAAATAAACAGAGTGAGTTGGAAGACGCATTTGCACATGTGTTCCAGAATCAGAAGGGGCAAAGAGACAAAAATGATCTCAGAAGAGATCAGATATGAAAGACATAGAAGGAATCTTAAAACTATGAATAATGTATGCGCCAGAGGAAGAGATCAGAGTAAACAAGACAGAGAAGTGACAAATATAAGAAAAGAAAAAATGTGCTGAAGACGAATCTGACCTCATAAGTTGATCGTTACCCTGCTTCTGGTAAAACTCATTCAGATAACCCACACTTTAAAAGGTTTCTCCTATTTCTATGGCCTAGGATCCACTCTCCTCCTTGAATTCTGAAACCGGAAGGACGTCTTAGTAGGAATGAGGGAGTGGAAATCAGAGAAAAGTAAGAAAAATGGAAGTGAGCTGTCAGACATCGCCTGTGCTCCCCAGGAAACTAAAGAGGGATACAAGTAGGGGTTTGTGTTTAAGGATCTAAAATAGATGGAACCCATATATGTAGATATATTAATAATCTAAGCACAAAAATTAATCAGAATCTTTCATTTAGCAATAAGAAGAGCACAGGCTACGCACTGAGAAATCCTGAGCCCGCCACTGATGAAACTCACACCCACACTTTCCTGTGTATCCCTGCTTTGCCTCACTATTCCCCCCTGTGAAATGGGAAAACAGCTCATAACTATCTAACCTACTGCAGAATGGTATTATAAGCATATGAAGAAAACCACACACACACACGTTTCCCACAGCTGTCAATGTTATTAGGAGCCCACGGACCATGACATCAAACGGGTGACTAGATTGTATCCCTTAAGTCGAATGAGCCACACCAGCCGATTTTCTAAGAGTACCTTAAGTTTAAAAGCAAGATCTTGACCTTGTGGATAAGCAAGCCTCACTTACGAAGAAAGAAGCATACACTAACCTAAGCAATTGCATTTCCACAGTTCCCAGATACGTCGGCTAAAACACCATTAAACATACATCAATCATATAGAATAACGGAAACAGTCACAATAGCAGAAAGTTATTATAGGATCCATGTCTCCCGCTTTGAAAATAAACTTGTCAGCTTTGCTTTTCATATTTTTTCCACAATGTTTCCAATTTGCTGGATCAGTGTTCACATGCCAGCAGGAGACTATTATCTCAGAATAAATAATAATATGTCCCGCAAGACATTCTCTTCGTTGTACTTTAGGATTTTATATTTATTATAGGAGCACCTCACAGTAAAACTCAATACAAGAACAAAGGAATAATGTTACAGAGAATATGTCTTTAGGCAATACTCAAATGTTTTCTAGAACATTCTGAGAAGAAATGCATAGAAACAAGCTATAGGAGGAGAGATGGGCATGCTGTTTTCTTTCTGGGTTCCTGTACTACTGACTCTTGTACAAAGGAGTTTATTATTGGAACCCTATGTCTTCACTGATACATTAATACTTTCAAGGAGCTTTGATTCTTGGAGCCTTCACCAAGGGAGGACAGTGGTTAGTCCAATCTTTAAAAATATAACATTGTGTGTTAACTTTACCGGAATTAAAATAAAAACTTAATAAAAAATTTTTGAAGTGGGAAAAAAAAGTAATTGTGCCCATCAGGGCTAAAACTGGGGAAAGGCCACAGAGACATTTGCCTCAGGAAATTTATGTGTGTTCAAAAAATCTCAGTCAATGAGATGATTTTTAAAAATATAAGAATTAGGGGCATCTTGGTGGTGCAGTCAGTTGGGTGTCTGACTCTTGATGAAGCTCAGGTCAGGATCTCAGGGTCCTGGGATTGAGCCGTCTGTGGGGCTTAGTGCTCAGTGGGGAGCCTACCTGAGATTCTCTCTCTCCCTCTCCCTCCATCTTTCCTTACCCCCTTATTGCCTCTTCACACTTTCTTTCTCAAATAAATAAATAAATCTTTAAAAATAATAATAATAATAATAAATAGAAATTAATGCAAAAAATCCATGATGAACAGAATTGGGAGGGAATCACTGCATCACGTTTTCACATAAAGGCAGGATGAAAGCATCATTTTTGGTGCCGAAATCGGATGACAATAAACACAAGGTCTGTCTGGAAGGGGGGATAAAGGTGGGAAGGGGCAGACCAAGGACTATGTGCTAAAGAAACAAGAGAAAACACTCCTGATTGAGTGGACAGTGAAGGGAAGGGGTTTTCAGATTAATTATTGGCATGTGCACCTCAGAAATTCATTTTAACCTTAGCTAAACAGAGCCACTGCCCAGTTGCCAACCAGTGTCTTTTAAGGTCTAGAATTTAGGAGGAGGTAGAGAGGGCACCAAGCCTCCTCTGCCTTCAGAGCAGTTTATACAGATTTATTTGGAACCAGCCATGTGCCTTGGTGTCTGAGGGACCGGGGTGGATTTTTAAGTGGGTGTTCACCCAAGAGGATAAACGCTTGTTCTCAAAGAAGACACTGCTTTTGGCCATGTTTTTGTCCCAATGCCTGATACACAGACGCTGACCAGTGAGAGTGGGTGGAGCAATGTTCCTCTCAAGAGGGTACAGGGAGCTCTTCTGGGGGTGGTTCCATCGCCCCCCTGTGTGGTTGCTGGCTGAGCCGCAGGCCATTTGGATAATCTTTGCATGCAGCCATAACCCAACAGGTTATCTGCCCCGTCATGGGGGAGAAGCCACGGTCCAACCCACTCCCAGCCTAAAACAGCTATGGCTGCTCTGGACATTCATTCCATCTCCTTCCCTCAGTAAAGAGGAGGGAGATTGAGAGGAACATGATTAACCCAAAAAAAAAAAAAAAAAATGCATTTCAAGCTGAGAAGCAAACAGATGATTCAACAGTCTTCCACATTCCTTTTAGTGCCCTGCTCAAAGTAAATGGCAGTGGTTTATTTTTCTTCTCCTGTTAAATTTGAGCATGGGTTATATGGCTTTCTGGGTGGGCAGTTAATTCTTTGGTCCAGGTTCAGCTTTAGTTCATATCTTAGTACTGGAATGCATCTATGCACTCGTAAATTAACCTCTACTCTAAGTATCTGCCCAGACCAGAAGGTTTAGGATCAAGTTCAGTGACAAGAGCTATGGTGATATGCAAATCACTTGTTCAGCAGGTAAAGGATGAGTGGTGGGATTCGGAACATGAAGCTGAGCCATTAGCCAGAGGGAAGTCTTCTGGCCTTGCCATGGGGCCTCACCATGGCCCACCCCCAACCCCTGACTGCTGTCAAGCTTCTGATGTGGTGGCAACCTGGCCCAAAGTCACGGAGGTTCATTTCTTACTCCTTTTCCTTCAACATGGTGAGATAGATCTGTGAGAACTGAAGAAGGCTCTTAAGTTGGTGGGGAGAAAGAATTTATAATTTTAGGCTGGGAAGCGCTGATGTTTTCCCTTCTTCACTATATGTCTGGGACATTTTTAAAGGTTAGCCTGCGAGTCTTCTCTCCAAAGAAGCTTTCCCTGCCATGGTTGATGGATATTTCATGTGGCATTTTTATAGCCTTATGTTCCAATTACTCATGAATATACCAACTATACAAATCCATATATACGAGCTTCTGGAGGGAATTACCACCACATCCAACTCATCCTGAAATTCCTTGCATAGTGTCATGAACATAAGCAAAGTTTTGCTGAAAGGACATTAAATGAATGAATGAATGAATGAATGAATAAAACCATAAAGTTGTATAAACCCAAGTTGGTTGATATGTCATTGGGCAAGTACATTTTTCAAAAATTTGGGTATGTGGCTCCTTGCTGATTCTCTAGACAGCTCTAGGCTGATGCCTATGACCTTTGCCATAGCCTTCCTGATAATTCTGATTTGGTGATAGTTGTAGGAACAGTCAAGATTCTGCATTTTCAAAAGGATAACCAAATGTCTGAAATGCAGTTATGCTTGTGGTTCACTGGTTGAGGCTATCTGACCTGGTATTAGAAACGTTATAAATAAAATAAGAATCATAATAACTGTTGCTTATGGGTTACTATATGTCAGATACTGTGCTTATTGCTTTGCATATTTTAAGGCATTAATCTTCACAATGATCTAACGAGGTGAAGACCATTATTGTTCCCATTGTATAGGTAAAGAAACAGAGGCACAAAATGTAATTTGCTCAGTGGAGCTGAAATTTGAACTCAGTATGGCTCCAGAGCAATGCTCACCTATTATACTTTCTTCCTTCTCACCTCAGCCCCTGGAGATAGCAGATTAAACCTGAATTTTGCCTTTCCCTTCACCCTATATCCTATTGAAATGACAAAAAAATATTAAAAAATAAGAGTAAATAAAGAAATGTCTACATGGCAATGAGAGGAGCTCTGTTGACCTGGTCCCCAGCAAAACACCCATGGTGGGTAAAAATTATAAAAGAAAAATCATTTAAAAATCTCTGGAAATTGTCCTAAGGGCATGCAAAAATGAAAGACTTCTTTTTTTCAAGAAAATCTACTAAATCTCAGTAAGAACAGTGAGTCTGTGGCACTTGAGCTATCAACAGAATAAAGGACAAAACTAAACTGATTATCTCTATGGATGCAGAAGAAGAATTTGACAAAAATCTAACTCTCCTTCATGAGAAAAGTACTCTGCAAACAAAGAGCAGAAAGGGACTTCTTTAGACTGTTAAAAGGCATCCATGAAAAACCCACGGCTAACACTGCTCTTAATGATGAAAGACAGTATTTTCTATGAAAATCAAGAGCAAAACAAGGAAGACTGCTCTTACATTATATATTTACCATTCTCCTGGAGCTCCTGGCCAGGCCAGTTAGGCAAGAAAATGGAAATAAAAGGCATTCCGATAGGAAAGGAAGAACTAAACGATCTGTGGATGACTTATTCTTATATTTAGAAAATCCTAAGGAATCCATTAAAAATTTCTTAGAATTGATAATCAAACCCAACAAGTTTATAATATACATAAATAAATATATATTATATATATACAATATATAAAAATAAATTATACTTCTATACACTTGCAATGAACAATCCAAAAATGATATCAAGAAAAAAATTTCCTTTACAATAGCATTAAAAGTACTTAGGTAGGGGTGCCTGGGTGGCTCAGTTAGTTAAGCATCTGCCTTGGGATCAGATCATGATCTTGGAGTCCTGGGATCTAGCCCTGTGTTGGGCTTCTTGCTGGATGGGGAGTCTGCTTTTCCTTCTCCCTCTGCTTCTCCCTGCACTCACGCTTTCTCTTTCTCCCTCTCTCTCTCTCCCTCTAATAAATAAATAAATAAAATCTTTACAAAAGGGGGTACTTAGATATAAATTTACAAAACAAGTGCAAAACCTACACTCTAAAAACTATAGAACTTTGTTGAAATAATAATTTTAAAAAATCTAAATAAATGGAAAGACATCCCATGTTCATGGAACAGAGAACAATAGTAAGACTAGTATTACTAAGATTGTAATACACCCACCAAATCACTTTACGTATACAATGCAATCTCTATCAAAATCCTAGATGACTTTTGCAGAAATTGAGAAAATGGTCAAAAAATTCATATTGAAACACAAGGGAGCTGGATAACTAAAATTTTGAAAAGAAACAGAGTTAACGGACTCCCACTTCCCACTTTTCCTCTCCTTCAATGGTGAAAAGAATAGTCTTTCGACAAAAGGAGTTGGGGCAATTGGTACTCTCTTGCATAAGAATGAAATTGAACTCCTACTTCACACCATATACAAAGTTACAAAATGAATCAAAGACCTAAATGGAAGAGCTAAAGCTATAGGATTCTTGGGAGAAAACATAGAAGTAAATCTTTTTTGGCTTTGGAGTAGGCAATGGTTTCTTAGATATGATACCAAAGACATAAATAACAAAAGAAAAAAGATAAATGAGGCTTCTTCCAAATAAAAAACTTTTATGCTTAATGTGCTTCACCATCAAGGAAGTGAAAAGAGAGACGACAGAATGATTTTACAAATCCCCTGGCAAAGAAATGAATCTCGAGCAAAACACCCCTTTCTAACTAGAACAAACGTATTTTAGCAGTGGTACAATTCAGCTTTGGTGGCAGTGTGGGGAAATAGAAGCTCTCATTCTCTACTGTCTTTTAAGAAGTCCTTTGACAGTGCCTGCCACTGTAAGTGTTCCAACCTTTTTATTCAGAAAGTCTACCTCTATGGACCCATTCTCCTAAAACGCTCACAAAAATACACAAAGATTAATGTACCGGGATGGCTACTAAAGGATCATTTACAATAGCAAACAAAAGGAAACAATCCAAAGCCTATCAATAGAGGAGACTTACAACAAATCATGGCATAGCCACCATTTATAGCATGGCTGTTTTCCTATTTCCATAGGAGTTAAGTAAATCTGTATAAACTAACAAGCAAAGCTGTTCATATAATAGACAGAGGTAAGTGGAAAAAGTCGATCATATGTGACAATAGGTACAATGCCTTATTTTATACTAAACATCAAACAAGGCTATTGTGTCCATTATTTCTCAAGAGACATCTAAATATTATTAAAGAAATACCTGTTCAACTTATCTTGGTGCAGACCAGATCAATGCCCATCTGGGAAAAAGCTCAATACCAAATAAAACTACCTGGAATTTGAATATTTGCCCTTTCAATGTTTGATTTTGGGGCATATATTTGAAGCTACTCTTTGCTTATTCTAAGATGTCCTTAAAATCTTTTTAAAAAATACTGGCATTTAATACTTTCATAATTAAAAAATAAAGAAAATTTGGTCAATTAGATAAAAAACTGAAGGATAAAAATGCAACTATGCTCAGAAGGTAACACTTATTTTTTCAAAAGTAGCCTTGTTTACTTTAAAAAAAAAAGTTACTATTTTTTTTCTTTTTAATTTCTAATCCTGGAGCCCTCAAAAATTGACCACTCCTTGAAATCATTTTTGCTCTCTATAGATTTCTTTCTTCCTAGTTAAACAGTATTGAGACAGACTAGATTAAACTTCTTATAGTTAAAAACCCCCCATCTTGAAGTCTCTCATGGGCCTTGTATTCCCTCTCTCTATCAGGATAGCATCTCAGTTGTGTTCCACTTTCAGTACTCACTTTTTATTTTTCTGTTGGTTGGCCTGACTTCGTGTAAGATTACATGAAAAGATGTGCCAAATGGCATGACCCATTATTAAGAATCTCGAGTGTTCCAAGTTCTGAGACTTGCACCAAGTGTTTTCAGTATCACTTACTGTTTTATGTGTATGCTTGTCAAAAGCAATTACTCCTGATTCAGCAAAATGCAATGCTTTCTAACAAATGATCGGAGGGTAAACAACTCATTTACATGGAGAGGTTTATATTTTCAGAAATGCCTCAAGGGAACCTTTCCAAGAGGCTAGAAAGGAATTCAGCGAAAAGGAAACAGCAGGAGGATCCTGTATTTCTCTGCAACTCAGCGGTACTACTTGCCAATACCAACATCATAACATTTCAGAGCTCAGTTTTCCATATTTTGAAACTTCATACAGAGATTCCATCAAGGAAGTGGATCTCCTATCAGACCCAGCTTTCTCTGTTAGTGGCTGAATTTTCTACTTCATGACATGTGAGTTAAGCCTCAAAAGTTTTTACATGCTGAGAATAAATCAGAAATGATGGGAACTTGCATTAACTTAGTAGTTCTCAAACTCTAGCTTGGATCAGAATTGCCTAGAAGGTCTGTTAAAACCAGCAGTTTGCAGGACCCAACCACAGAACTGCTGATCCAGTGAGTCTGGGGGGATAGGGGGAGGGGAGCCTGAGAATTTGCATTTCTAGCAGGTTTTTAGGGGATGTTGCTGCTATTCTGGGTAACGCTCTTTGAGAACTGCCATCTTAACTCTTCAGCAGCTAGGACTCCAATTAATAACTAGACGCTTTAGCTCACTACAAGGTTATTTTCCTGGCTCTCAAATATTAAGGAAGCCAAATATTAGTGGCATGGTCTCTGAATATGATTATCCTAAGAGCAAAGAATGATATTTGCGGCTGCTGTTTTCCTGAAGGAGTTCATCTGAATGCTGGCGGAAGGTGATTCAAGGGTGCTGAGAGGGCTTCCAGGGGTGCTAATTATTGCAGTGTGACAACTTCTCTGACCTTTATTGGACACCATGGAACCAACTGGGAAGAGTGGAGCCTCGGGGGTTCAACGTAGGCACCATGCTTTAAGATTTTATGGTTCGAAACATTCCAGAATTCGTGGCCCCTAACCTCGTGTCAGTCCTTACTGGAATAGTCCGTGGCCCCTAGGGAGAGGGTGACAGGAGGCAGATGTTTCTAAATCACGTCTTGAGAACTGATCATATAGATAGTTTTTGGTCTTTAAAGCAATATCTTTCTAGTTCCGACTTATAATTCAACAAAATTACCGTATTCCAGATTGGTTTGGTCACTCTGCTAGTTAATTAATAATCTTATCATTACTTAAAAGTAAAAGCTGTTATTTTTATAACATAAACTGGAGCTCTGCCAGGAACACTGGAACCATATACATACCCAATTTCGTCAGCAAAACCAACGTGCCAGATGCTGTGTTAATTGTTTTCTATATACTTCAGCGTTTTCTTTTGACTATGTTTTATTGAAACAGGCAGAACTTTTTTTCTTTTTATCACCAGTTCAGTCAAATTGATTTTAAACTGATTCCTACTCATTGGCACAGTTTTCCAGAGAGCTGAGGTTTGCCTGTGAGAAGCCAAAGGCAACTCCAATTTTCGCTTAAAACATCACTTGAGTGGGAGGGGGCTGTCCGGGCCCTCTCTCCACACATTCTTGGCTTATAAGAGGAACACTTACTCATCTTAACTGAGAATTTTGGAGAACTATAAAATTGGAGCACATTATTAACTTAACACAGATATTTAGTATTTATAAAGGTTCTCTTAGCATTTTAATAACTTTTTCATCTTTTAACAATTCCTTTGAAAATGTGGTTATCATTTCATTTCACGTTAAGTTAGATGAAACAAAGAGGTAAAGGAGTTTCTTGAGGCCCCCAAAGAGCTACTCTGTGTGTGTGAGAGAGAGACAACATGAAGGCCAGACCCACAGTGGAGGGTCCTTCATCCTTAGTTTATAGGTAGTAACATGATAGAACGGACTTTCTAGTCAAACACGGCTGGTTTGGGTTTCCGCCCTGGTTCTTACTAGCCACAAGTCACTGAACTGATGATTTCACCACCCTGAGCCTCCGTTTAGTTAGCTGTAAAATGGAGCTATTGTCGACTCCTTACTTCACACAATTGTCGTAAAGCTTAGAATTCATTGAGGTAAAGCATCGAGCCCATAAGTACTCAAAAAATATGGCTGTTACTCGTTCATATTGGGGATTAGGATTGTAAAATGTAGGTTCTGTAAAGCCAGGAAATACATTTCCCTTGCTCATTGTTTTCCCAGAATTTAGCCCAGTGCCTGGCACAGAGAAGACATTCCTTAAGTGTGTGTTGAGTGAATTAATGTACCACAAATAGTGGCTACTTATTATTTAGTCAATCACGTGGCTTGATTTAGATTTCAAAGTACATACCAAGCCATTCCTGTGACCTCATCACATCTGCTTAGAAATCATACTAGGAGTGGGGGTGCCTGGGTGGCTCAGTGGGTTAAAGCCTCTGCCTTCGGCTCGGGTCATGGTCTCGGGGTCCTCGGATCCAGCCTCACATCGGGCTCTCTGCTCAGCGGAGAGCCTGCTTCCCTTCCTCTCTCTCTGCCTGCCTCTCTGCCTACTTGTGATCTCTGTCTGTCAAATGAATAAATAAAAATCTTGAAAAAAAAAAGAGAAATCATGCTAGGAGACCATGATAGAAATCGTCTGCCATTTGTGATAGTCTCTCCTAAAGAAAAAGAAGAACAAATTTCAGTTTTTACCTAGAAACCTTATTGAAGATGGAGGTACAAAAGCATGCGGGGAAACCATACTGAGCTCTTACAAAAAACTCAGGTAGATCCCCAATTCTGGTCCAGGGTTAACTGGTATGAAATGGGTTGTGTATCAAGATTTCTCAGGCCCAGTCCAGTAAAGGTAAGTCACGTCTTCAGCTTACGCACAAACACATGTATTAACACAAAGAAGCACACGGAGCGTTCAGAGTAGTATGTGAGGAGGAACCACTCCTTAGGAGTGATTTGGGAATGGGCCTAGCGCCTACCACCCTGAACTGACAGCCAAAATTAATCAAGTCTGAGGTAAGCATATGGGCTTTACTGCCAGAGAAGTCTACATTTAAAACCCAGTTCTTCTATGTGAGTTATTGAACCTTCCTGAACCTCAACATACTCATCTATGAAACGGGATAATAACAGAACCTAGGCACCTGATGGGGTTATGGGTGTTAAATGTGATAATACATGTAAAAGTCTGGCACAGATGAAGCACTTGATGCATAATGGTGTATTATTATCATCATCATAATTATTATTATTAACAGTAGTAGTAGTGTGTAAAAAGCTGGAAATGATCCTGAGCATGATACAGTGGTCAGGGAGACCAGGATAGAGCTCAGGACATAGGATCTTCAGCTGGGTGAACACACAGGAATGAGTGGGTGTCCAAAGCAAAGCGAGGGCTGTCTAAACCCCTTTTCGTCTATGAAACAAATTTACTTGAGGACAACTCTGAAGGTGGTGAATATGAACAGAAACTTCCATAGTTATTCAAGCTGATAGTTTGCTATAATCTAGTTTTTCACTGTTCTACATAATCAGGTCCTGGTTTGAAATGTGTGTTGTTTTGCAAGCCTTTGCAAGGACGACATTAAAAAAAAAAAAAAGCCAGAATATGTCCAGAAATAATCCTCCTCCTGGGTTCTTGCAGACCAAGCTTACCATCACTGTCCATCTAACTGTTGATGTTGCAACTTTGTGTTTTTCACTTTCTCTGTCTTGACCACAGACGAGCTTAGAGTTTATCAGTTCTCATCCCTCTCACTTCCAGGCATCCAGTGATTCCAACATGACATTCATTCCCCTCATCCAATGAACAGGAAAAGTGGGATGATAGCCTCACTCACCCAAAGGTATCAGTAATGTGTATATTATTTCTCTCAAAATAGTTAACAATTTGGAAAAAAAAAAAAGCCTGGAGAGGTTAATCCTTGTCTCAAAGGGATTGATTTTTTTTTTTCCCCCCCAAAGGGATTGATTTTTTTTTTTTTTTCCCTAAGGGACTGATTTTTAGTGATGGAATTTCAGGCTTTGTACTACATGGGAATAAGCATGAGCTAAGTTGGGAACAGGAAATTCGTATTTTTGAGGGGGGGACTGGGATGGTTTTGTCTCACCCCTGCTATATTCCTCCCTCTCTCCATGTCTCTGTTATCCTCTGTTCTAGATGTCACATTCAACTGTTGGAGGAAAATCTCACAAAGACACAGGGTTTGGAATGGTTGTGTGGGCAGACACACTTGAGAAATACTGACTTACATAATTGTTCAACCCAATGTGTTAAAATAAAAAGATAGGGATAGACCACAAGCAGGATCATTTTATATGGTTGCAATGAATTTCCGTGCAGATTCCAATAAGTAAATGACAACAAACTTAACTCCAAAATAGATACCATGAATGAAGATCCAAAAATTGTCATTTTCTTAACCATTAGAAGTGGGTGATGGGTCCTTAGTCTAGAAGACCCTCAATTTTCAGGCTGTATTTTCTTTCTTTCTTTTTTTTTTTTTTAAAGATTTTATTCATTTATTTGACAGACAGAGATCACAAGTAGGCTGACAGGCAGGCAGAGAGAGAGGAAGGGAAGCAGGCTCCCTGCTGAGCAGAGAGCCTGATGCGGGGCTCGATCCCAGAACCCTGGGATCATGACCTGAGCCGAAGGCAGAGGCTTTAACCCATTGAGCCATGCTGGTGCCCCAGGCTGTATTTTCAAGGGAATTAATATTCTATACAATATATTCTATAAAGGCAGAGACTTTGCTTGTTTCCTATAGAATCTATATCACTGGGCAGGGTGCCTGACACATAGTGAAGGTTTAATAAAGATTTGTTCAATACATGAGTGAGAAAATGCATCCCTCCGACTTTGGCTGTGATGCTTATGGTGGTGCAGAGTTGTGAGCGTTGAAATGGGTCGCTCATGTCCGCTGTTGTAGGGATAAGTGACTGAGGCCTCAGGGGCTGTGCTTCAGGCTCCATCACTACCTATGCTGAGTCATGTTGCTCAAGAGCTGCTCTGAGCTGATGACTGCGGGTAGGTTTGGGAAGAACTCATGCAGGCCAATTGTTGTGGGACCCAGGACTTTCCACCAACACTGAGTTCCCATAAACCTGGCCAAATCTTTCTTAGAAATGCATTATTGCCATCTGCAACTTTTCAACCCAATACTTCTTCTCTCCATCTCTCCTCCCACTGATGGAAGACCTGTATCTCCATCTTAAGGGTCTCCTGGCCTTTTCTTGTCCCTCCTCCAGTAAATCTCTTGCAAATCTAATGCTACCTTGGTCTCTACTTCTAAGTGATCCTGAAATAACACAGAGAAATATATAGCAGCTAGGTCACAGAGAAACATACACCATGTAAATTTAACCTGCATAAATCCAGACTTGCAATTTGTTTTTAAAAAACAAATAGGTAAGTACATTTTCATCGTATCAAAATGATCATCTCACTCAAGTGCACTTAGTGGCAATCTCTTTTCTTAGAAATGTCCTCTCCCCACTACTGCTATCACAAGGTCACCCAGAATATAGGAAATAAGAAAACTATTGGTCTGAATATACACTGGGAAGCAACAAATGCACTTATAGCACCTCTGCAATTTCAGATTTAAATGAAATTTAAAATTCAAAATTTAATTCATCCACTGTGGGCTAAAAAAAAGTGGGAACAGAAAGACTCTCATTAAGCCTATTGCCTAGTATCCCTACACAGAATCCAGATCATCTGAAGTCCACGGTGAGCATGTGAACCAGAGCTTGGTTTCACAGCTGGACTCAACAACCCGCTTTGGGAAATTCTGAGTGATCCCTCTATTGTTCCAATACACTAGAAAATTGTTTGGAACTTGAATGTCTACCTAATTTTGACACTTCCTCACATATCTAATCTCACATGAACCAAGAATTCTTGACTATGTGATTGTCTTCTACTTCCTATAGAAGGCTTATTTCCAGATAATGATTATGCAGTGTAGAGTAAAAGGTAGGTGTTCAATGTCCACTTGTGGATGAGTCTATGAAACTGTCGATTGCTAAGACTTAGAAACAGATCCAAAGGAGCAGAATTTAGGATTTAGGGTTGAAGTGTCTTCAGCAGACAGTTGGTTAATAAAACCAACAACCGAAATGCAAAAGATGCTATTTGTTCTTGAACTGAAAAATGATTCTTTCCAGCAGGCAGAGAAGGCCATTACCCGAAGGGCCCTTCTTGCCAGGTCCAAGTCGTTCCCAGGGACCTCTCAGCAGCCAGCAAGCACAGTCATGAACTGGAATAACATTTACTGGAATAGGATGGAGAGGCCTCCTTTTGGATGACTTGTGGGTGATTCAGAGGAATACTTTATAAAATTTTCACAGGGTCTCAAATTCTTCCTTGTTTTCAAAAATATATGCATTTCTGTACACAGGGCAAAAGAAGAAAAAAAAAGGGAACATGGATGATTCCAGCTCCCTGATGATTTCGGTGTAGACTCTGTGGTTGCTCTTTCTTTCTTTTTTTTTAAATGTAGTCCAAAAGGCTAACGGAAACATGATCCATCAGCTGTGAAAATGACTAAGTGCTAGCTGTTTGCAAAGGTATTAACCATGTGACTCCTACACTGTGATAGCTAAAAAAATCCAATGTGGGTTGTTTTTTTATGTCTGTGTGTCTGTGTGTGCGTGTGCACGCACACGTGTGTGTGTGTGAGTGTGCATGTGCACATGTGTCAGCCTTGGCCAGATTTGCTCTTGGCCTAGGTCTGCACAACTCTGGTTTCAGTTGTAGGCAGCCCTGGACAATTTGCCTTTTTCTTTTGCTTGGAAGCTCTGCTGATAATGCTGTTTAAAGGGCTCAGGTGCTGACAAGCAGGGCACTGTTGGTATCTAGGGTCACAGGAAGCCCATCGAATTACAGAGCTGCCTTCACACCACACATTGGAGCAAGGAAATGACTCATGCATTTCTTTCCCTGTCTCCCTGTCGCGGGCAGTCCAGACCGCTTCTTCAAATTCGGATTCAATATCAATTCTTTGTGTTCGTGGTTTAGCAAACACTTAAATGTGGTTACTGTAAATGACAATAGTAATCCCTTGAATGTATCTTTCCTTTAACTTTTACAAATTTTAAGGTCATCTTTGAAAAGTCATCTATCCCTTTCCCTCCCAAATCCTGAACCTAGCATAAACATGTGCCACAAACAGGCTACGAAAGGCCAGGATATAATTCAAGTCTGTATGATAGTCCCATCAGTAACCAGTCTGCATTTTGGTCTACATCAGAATCATGGGGGAAGAGGGTGGTTGGGAAAAACACAGACTCTTGGTCACTATTCCAAAGACCTTAAACCTTTAGGACTGGCTAGTGGTACCTTGTACACCAAAGACTGAGAACAACCAGTATATTAATTCTCCTCTGTGGTCTCTACCCAGTATCAGAAGACTCTTGCCTTTTTAAAAGCTCTTTCTGCTATTACTCTACCCTCTGCCACAAGCTACTCCAGCAGCACGGTCCGCTTAGCTGCCCGTCTTAGCTTTCCTGAGGCTTGGTGGCATTTCTCCCGTTTCCCTCAGCCTCCATGGGCTGGCTCTTCAAATAGCCAGCTTTGCAGTTCTGAAATGGCTAATCTGTCTCCCTATCTCTATAACAAGAGTTGTATTAGATACATTTCTGGAATTCCTTCTTACTCTAAAATGCTGTGCTTCTCCAGATAGCTAGTAATTTTCTGTACTTGTACTGTGTTAGATTATCGAACGATCCCACAGCAGCTGTTTTGGCTCATGTGATTTCCCAATCTGTCTGCTGGCCGCCTGTTTGGGAGGTGTCCTGTCCCATCGGACAGACTTAGCAGAAATAGTGTCTGGGGGTGTGGCTCAGCAGGAAGTCAAAGGGAAGGACACACCAAATGGAGACGGGAGGGCGGAGCCCGGGAAGGAGCCCAAACAGCAAGGGGGGTGATGGTGAACACAGAGTGAACATTTAGGTGGTCTATGCTCATGGCACGTATACACAGATCTAAATCCCAAAAGCAAAATCCACTGAAGAACCAAAGGAAATTCAAGGATTATAAACAAGTATTGTGGGTGATGTTTGCAAGAGGAACGTCTGGGGAACCTAGGCTACCGGCGGGTACATTCAGATCTGAATCTCCAGGCCCAATCTGTTTAAGAACCAAAGGGATGGTAGGTATCATAAACAAAATTTGGGGAACGCTGCAGGAGGGTATCAGGAAAAGAACCACAAACTCAGAGTTGGCTGGCACCGACCTCCGATTCCTCCTTCTCTGTAAGATACCGACTGTGCCTGCTCCTTTCCCTATGTGCAAAGGGATTTCAGCCTGTGTTTTCAGCCCCCTCAGGCTTTGGACTAGTCTGGCTGGAGCATTCAGTGCAATGGGAGGTTTGGGCCCACCAATGAGTAGTGTGTGAAATCGGGCTCGTTCTGTTTCCAGTGTCTGGGATTTGTGGGACGGGGACTAAGAAAACTTGGACAAGTTGCAGCTGTCTCCCACTTACGTCTGCCACATCCGCTGAGTCTCCATGACTGCCTTTTGGCCTTGGTGTCCCGATTTTTACCCCAGTTTCCTGGAGCTTTGCCAGTTGACTTGAAGGAAGTTTGTATTAGTTCCCTAGGGCTGCCCTGACAATGTACCACAAAACCAGTGGCTTCAACAACAGAAATTTATTGCCTCACAGTTGTCAAGGCTGGAAGCCCGAGATCAAGGTGTTGGTAGTGTTGGTTCCTTCTGAGGGCCGAGAGGAAGAAATCGGTTCCATGCCTTTTTCCTAGATTCTAGTGGTTTACTGGCTCTATTTGGTATTTCTTAGCTTCTGTTATATTATCCCCATCTCTGCTTTTATCTTTACACAGTTTTCTCCTTGCTTGTGTGTGCATCTGTGTCCAAATTTCCCCTTTTCAAAAGGAGATCAGTCATATTGGATGAGGGGCCAAGCCTACTTCAGTGTGTTCTCATTTTAACTAATTAATTCTGCAACGACTCTATTTCCAAATAAGGTGATAGTCTTGGATTCTGGACTAGGACTTCAGTGTACGATTGAGGGAAAGGCCCATTTCAACCTCTAATAAAATTCTTGCCTAGTTTTTTCAACCTATTTTTCTTATACCTGCAACTCTCTACCTGCGTCCTCAGCTACTGACAGGAGTTGAGCTTTTAACCAGGTAGACCACTTGGAATCACGATACTGATTGCTAGTCACCTGACTTCATGAACATGCAGCCTAGAATCCTTCCGGCCTACTCTGTCTACCAGATTCAACTCTCCTGGATAGCAAGGCTGTCTCAGGAAAACATCGAGAGTGTCTGGGAACTTAGAGTCGGTGCTTTGACCTGTTTCTTCTCCCTTGTTTGGAGGCCCATGTTATAGACAGGCTAGTGCTCTCTACCTTCCTGTATTTCTTAACACCTCCTTACTTATTCATATGTCCTTCTCAGGACAGCTCTGTGAGGGTGATATCTAGGAAGCATCATAGCCAACCAAAGCATTAATTGTGCTTCTTACAGGCTATATGCATGATTAATTAAACTAATAAATCATGTAGGTTAAAGCAACACTTCTGTGCTTTGGAATTCACAAAGTACCACCAAGAATATTAACAAGAAGACACATGTGGACTATTGGTACCTGAACCATGAGTAACCTACAGGAAATCTATAGGTAATGTGACTTCAATGATGGGTTGAATTATCAGAAAGTTCACAGGTTTCTATGTATCTACCTTACCTTTACATTTAACTCACTGGATTATTCCTGAAATCTCGCCAGTCATTCATTTGGCAGATCTTCTGCTTTGAGCATTAGCTTTTCACTAAATACTATGCTGCATTTGGGAAGTATAGATAAATGAGAGCTAGTTCCCAATGTGAAGGGCATCAGCTCCCCCATTCCCCTGTCATGGGATTATTGAGAAGACAAAGAATTTGACTTGTATCTGGGTGTGAAATGAGCAGCAGAGGGGGTTTGGTCTGTGACTTTTGTTTAAACATCAAGACCATCACGTTCTCTGGAGATGGTTTGTTATTAGAAGCTAATTTGTTCTCTTGCAGTGAACTTGGATAATCTCCTTCCTCTGACATAATTGTGAACCCTCTCCAGGGGCCCCATAAGGCTCTAGCACATCAGGGCCAATTACTATGGTTGGTTGACACGTAGAAGAACATCTCCAAGAAAAATAACAAGACTCCAGAGAAGGAGCAGGGGTGGGGATGGGTGGCAGGGGTGTGAGGGTGGGAACCTTTGGGGGTGTTGCTAAAAAAAGAGGAGTTGGGAAGCTGCTGGGTTTCCATAAAAACACAGTAGTGACGGATTCTGCCAACACAGCTGCCCCGAGCTTTCTCCAGTTTACGGTAAAATGGCAAGGAAGGGAAATTGTAGATGGTTATTACCCAAGAAATAAATTTTCTTGGAAGCCTGAATTCATGCAGATACATTGGCCTTTAGGCAAGTTAAGAAACAAGGAAAAGAGAAAAGTTCCTCTATGGAACACGGGCAATTTTCTGTTAGGTCAGGCTGTGTACATCTTGGCCCTGCCTTGGCGGCGTGGTTGGATTGTTCCTCAATATTTGCTCCATTACCTGCAGGCTTGGGTGGCCCGTGGCTATAAGCTCCCCATCTGGTACTACACAGATTTGCCTGCAGCAAATCATTAGGCCACCAATATGATCTTAGCACAGCCATGTTAAGTAGGCTGGAGTCAGAGACCATGAGTCAATGTGGCCAACCCTGCTCCACAGGCTAGACATCCATTTTAGAAGTGACTCTGATTGTACTCCCTTGTTCTGGGTAGCTCTGGGTATTGTGCTCTACTAGCATTTTCATTTGAGCTGAGCTTGTCCTCCCTCAGCTTCACAAAGAGTTCTAGTCTTTCTGAACAAATATGGTTTCCTCTTTCTCTCCTTCTTCATCTTCTTCCTCTTCCACTTTCCTTCACTTTCCACTTTAATTCCTCATCTGTTTTTACTCTCATAAAGGTTCTTTCCTCTGTGCTCCTTAAGTTCTTCATACTAGCATTCTAATTACATATCTTGCCTTTAGGAGAGTTATATCTATCCAAGCCTTCCCCTGCTCATCTCTCATCCTCCCCATCACCACCTGGATTTCCTGGTGGCAGAGGCTGTGTCTCGGTCACCCAAGCCTCTTGCACAATGCCTGGCAAGGATGGCCATTTATGCTAATCTGGAGATGAGAGAGGGGCAATTTCGATTTCCTAACATACATTTCATGGTAACAACGTAGGCATTTCACATCAAATCAAACTTTATTTCTGAATCGAATGTCTATAATCTGAAAGACACAGTGTGCAAGAGTGTATACAAAGAACACTGTCAGAGCTCCTGACCTCAAGCAAGTGAGCTTGCCATCCAGTTAAAGTGGCACAGATAAATGAATGGCTCTGTAATAACCTACAGGCAGGATAGGTGGATGATGTGGGTACGGGCACCAAGCTCAAGGTCAAGAAACCCAAAGACTACTCTCGGCTTTTTCAGGAGCAAGTTATAAACCCATTTTCTCTGGAGCTCAATTCTTGAGCAAAGTGAAGGAAATGAATTCCATCAATATTTTCCAAAGTATGATACACAATTTTTTTAGGTGACATATAAAACTCAGAATTAAACAAGAAAAAAATCACGTGATGAGAAACTTATTTCCTTTTAAATTCTATTTTTGGATATACACACACACACAAAAATGGGGCAAAGAGCAGTCTCAAGGTCAAAATCTTTGCCTATTATAGCAGTTAGGACTGAACAACATTTTGGTTTCATTTTATTTATTTTCAGGCAAATTTTTTGCAAGTTTTTGTCCACTTAAGCTAGTAAGATTTACTTTTAAAATAACATGTTTTAAGATTTTATTTATTTATTTATTTATTTATTTTGACAGATAGTGGGAGAGAGCACGAGAGAAAGCACAAGCAGGGGGAGCAGCAGAAGGAGAGGGAGAAGCAGGCTCTCCACTGAGCAGAGAGCCTGACACAGGGCTCAATCCCAGGACTCCAGGATCATCGCCTCAGCCAAAGGCAGATGCCTAACTGACTAAGCCACCCAGGCACCCCTAAAAAACAAGTTTTAAAGAAATAAATGAGTTGATTCAAGAACTATATCAAAAAAATAATAGACCATTTCATGTGAGTGTGACAAAATTGTAAATGTAGGGCTGGAATATTTAAAGTTTGGGAGATACCAAATAAGCAACTCTGAGATTCTTTTCAACCCTATACTTCTTTTGATTTTGCAATTATTTCCAAGGGGGTGGTGTGGCTAATAAGAGATAATAAGTGCATCAAGGTGATTTGCTGACAACACAATATGGCAAAGGACCCATTAAGGAAAAATGAGATAAAAACACAGAGAGAGGCAAACCGTAAAAGACTCTTAACTCCAGGGAACAAACTGAAGGTTGTTGGAGGGGAGGTGGGGGGATGGGGTAACCAACTGGTTGATAAGCATTAAGGAGGGCACCTGATTTAATGAGTACTGGATGTTATATGCAAATGATGAATCACTAAACTCTACCCTGAAGCTAATAATGCACTATATGTTAACTAACTTTAATTTAAATTAAAAAAAGAAATAATCTGTGATATGGATATAGATAGTAGAGATGTAGATTTAGATTGTTATGTAAAGAGATACAGATAATAGATATGTAGATGTACATATAGATGTAGATAAGTAGATAGCAATAATATCCATAATTCTGAATAATTTTTATCTGTGATACAGAAAAAAGTGACAGATATGTTTCCACCTTCCTCTCAAGGGGAGAGATAAGTCTTTGAATTCTTCAGTTTCTCTTAACTCAGGAGAAATGTTATTTTTTCTTTTTTTTTTTTTTTTGTCAAGTTTTAAACTGCAGAGGTGTTTAATCTGCCTTGTCTAATATGGACAGAATTCCTGAGAACTTAAAGGGAAGTGGTCTCACATCAAGAAAGTGGTTGGATGGTGAGAACCAGAGATAGAAAAGGTTGTAAGTCTCCTCTTCTCAAATGCAGTGGACTCTCAGATGGTGGTGGGTACTTAAAAGCTGGGGTTAAGAGCTGGGGTTCCCATGATTCCTGTGAGCCCTCGCTCCAGCCTCTACCATTCAAGTGTGGCCTGGGCAAGCAGCCAAAGCCAGTGATGTGGTGTGAGACCAGTGAAAGAGGACCACGCCCAACCAGCCCCAGTGTTGTGGAAGAAGGCATAGGAAGACGGTGAAGGAAAGATCTCTTCTGTAGACATCTATGAGCTTTCAGACCCCAAGAAAAACTGATACCAAACTTCTCATCAACCTTGGTGATGAGTGAAGCACAGAATTTAGATTTTTAGGAAAAAATAGAATGTGACCTGTGTACTTTGATTTGTGGAAGATTGCATCCACTTTATTGAGGAAGGAGGAATGGAAGAATCTGGAAAGGCACGGGCTTTTCTTTTCCCACTCTCTTCCCTTCCTTCCTTTCCTCTCCCCCTTTTTCTTTTCTTTCTTTCTACCTACCAATCACCCAGATATACATACAAATTAAATGTGATTTCATATAATATGTACACCATATATTACAATAATATAATAAGCCACATAGCACTTTTTACATGCATAAAAGATATAAAAACAATTCTAACTGAGACACAATCTCTTAGATGTAAAATAGACAGTTTATTCCACGTCCAACACTTAGAAAGGACGTGGCCTCAGCAACCTGATGGAATGCCAGGGCAAATGCTCCCGGGGCTCTCATCCTCATCTTATGAACGCACATTTAATTAAACCCAGTATGGTGTTATGTTCTCATGGTTTCCATCATTTCTGTGTTTATCTCCAGAAGCATTGTGCACCTCCATTTGGATGTGTCACCAAAGTATAATTTGCAGGTGTCCAAAGTTACTTTTCAAAAGGTTTCCCCGTAACACCTAGCAGAGTGCCATGTAGATAATGACTATTTGTGAAACAGATGGATGAACGGATCCCGAATGAATTATTTTTAGTCTGATTTTCTCTACAGGCAAAACTTCCCACCCTGTAAAGCCTTGCAAAGGCCTTTCCTCTGACGTTTAGCTTCCAGCTTGGTGAAGTGGAAAACCATGATGAGCATGAGTGTATTGTTCCATATTATGCAATTAGTCGTCCTCCAAAATCTGTGACATTAAGAACCACGGTGCCATTTTCAGACACAAGTGGTTACAATGAGTCTGAAGAGAGACTGCAGAAAGAAAAAGACCCCCCGAAAAGTGTCCAGCCAGGAGGAAAAGGGAAACTGAGCTCTTTTACCACACAGTCTCAGCTGGTCATGGAGCTTTGTGGCTGGGCAGCACGTTAGCCTGCCTTTATTTTTCAGGATAAAACAGGAATATTTAGAGTTGCCAAGAGGAAGAATCCACAATTTTTTTCCATGAGAATTATGGCCAAGGGGACATTTTGATAAAATGGGTTCAAAGATCCCAGTTCATGCCTGGTTTCTATTAAATATTCTCATCTTTCCAGTGAAAAATGGGAAGCAATTTCACGCTTTCATTATTCAACCTGATCTGGTTTCACCAGACACTCCACGGTTGTAGTCAATTCAGAAAGATGAAATATGTTTCCTAAATTTTAGACGCAGTTAGGAGGAAAGCCTGCTGGGTATTAGACCCACTGTGGTGGCCATTCTTGATGGCAGAAACATGTGACAACAGAAGCCCAACAATTATCTGCCTCTGCTGGAACTATTCAACTTTACCTTAATTCTTTCCATTTAGTCTGAGGAGTTTTAATCAAGTGAGAATACTTCCTCAGAAGGCCTCAGATTCAATTTCCTTAGTGTCCGTACAACATCTACAGTGATACTATAAGGAATTATTTATATTAAGAATTAACAATGTCATCACCATTCTAATTTTTCTGCCCCATTTCCACCCAGTGGCGCCTAGAACCGCATGTCCTAAGACTGCCAGCCATTCCTTGCCTCCTCGTTAGTCATGCCCTCATGGGTTCTCTGGCTGGGTTCCCTCAGATTTAGTGAACACTGATCATTATTGTGCTCTGACTGAAAGCTAGAATTAAGAAGAGAGCAAGGTGACAAACTCTTCCAGAGTGAGAGAATTCTGGGTTCCTCCTGAGGAAAGCAACATTAACCCAATTTCCTTGGATCATGTGTGGAATGAGCCTAGCTAAGCCACAGTTTCTCCTTCTTTAAAATGGAAATCCTAGTACCATTCTCAGGAGACTGTTTGAGAATTGAAGAGCTATGTGCAGAAAACCCAGCACCCTGTATGCACCTAACGTGTCCCTAATAAGGGAGGGTTATCACTGCTTTTTGTAGAGAACAACAGTTACTCTCTGCCTATCCTGGTCAACCTACCCTCCTGTGTACTTCTTAACTAGGAAATATTTGAAGACTCTTCAGTGAAAAAGAAGCAAAAACCAAAAATACTCCTTCAAAGACACTGACAGTGAGATGAAGGAATCATAAGTAAATGTATCTGAGGAAGAGAGACAGCGCAGGAGAAGGAGATTCCAGTGCAGGTTTTGTGAATTCTCCTGGGTGAACTTTAATGCCCCCAGATAAGTTCTGCGCAGCCAGCGTGCCTCCCGTCCAGAACCTTCTAGATATTCCTGCTGGGTGAAGGTGGTTTTGCCAGACTACGACAGTTCCTTGCTCAGAAACCTCCAGTGACTTCTTGTGCTTTACAGAATTGTATCCCAAGTCACGTGATCAGCTTTGAAATTCCTTTAAAACTTCATCACTCCTTTTCATACACTCCAGCCAGATCAGACATGTTTTCTTCCAACAGCATGCTCTGTTCTTTCCTGCCCAGCACTTTTTTTTTCTTTTAAATTTTTTTTATTTACTTGACAGAGATCACAAGTAGGCAGAGAGGCAGTCAGAGAGAGAGGAGGAACAGGCTCCCCGCTGAGCAGAGAGCCTGATGTGGGGCTCAATCCCGGGACCCTGAGACCATGACCTGAGCCGAAGGCAGAGGCTTAACCCACTGAGCCACCCAGGCGCCCTGCCTGCCCAGCACTTTTTATATGTGGTTTCCTTCTCTAGAAATCTCACAAGGCGCCTACTTCAAAATAATTTTTTTATGTACATTTTATGTACATCTGTAATGCCTGTTAAAACATTTTGTACCGTATTGTGGTTATTTTTCTAAGTTTTATCTCACAGATTGGAAGCATAGTGACTTAAGGCCCCGGTGACATTTTAATTCTATTCCATGCGATACCTAACTCGTAGTTGGCGCTCAATACATGTTTGCAGGAAAAATGAGTCAATGACAGTGATTGTATTAAAATTTCTCAGCTTGGTTCAAATTTCCCAATATTTAGTGTTATCTGAAATTCTGTCTTATTTTTATATTCAATACTTGTTTATTTTCCTCCCATTGCTCTAGGCTCCCCACAGAATAGGGCTCTTGGGCCATATTGTACATGCCTGCCCTAGAGTAGGTCATAAATCAATATTTTAATAACAGTGATATTAATCTTAATGATAAAGGTAAAAATTTCTGGGCACCTACCACATGTCAGACTCTATATAAATTTTCTCTCTAAATCTCAAATCAGCTCTATGAAGTGATCTTCCTTTTAGCAGATGAGGAAAAAGAGGCTTCTAAGAGGTTAGAGAAGATAATAGGCTAAAGATCTCAATGTTCTAAAGAGTGTAACTGAGACTTTAATGTAGCCATCTGATTGCATTCCTTGCTATATGGCCTCCATATGCAGTCCATATTTAATAAATCGAGTAAAACACGTCTACTGCCTTATGTGATCAGAATCTGTTGGACTGCATTACTCTTTGTGAACAACAGTTCTCAACATTTTATCTTTGAGTTCTTTGTACCCTTTTCCCTAATGAACCCCATTTCTGTAAGGAACTATGTGACCATGGTGTATCATTTCTTACCATAAATAATAATTAAAAATTTTATTTATCCCTTTGGGCCCTCCGATCACCTGTAGATAATATGTTCCTCAGAGAGACATGTATGGACGAAATATATGTCCCTCCAAAATTCGTATGTTGAAGCCTATTCTCTCAATGTGATACATTAGTAGATGGGGCCTTTGGGAGGCAAGTAGGTCATGAGGACGGAGCCCTCATGAATGGTCAGTAGCACCTTTGTAAAAGAAACCCTGGAGATCGCCCTTGTCCCTTTTGTCACTGAAGTTACAGGTCCAAGGCCCTGGCCATGTACCTCAGAGAGTAGCCCAGACACGGAATCTGCTGCTGTCTTGATCTGGGACTTCCCAGCCTCCAGAAATGTAAGAAATAAATTTCTGTCGTTTATAAGCCTCCCATCTGTGGTATTTTTGTCACATGGGCTAAGACAGGAGAGATATTGGAACCATGTGGAAGATCAAATGCAGAAACAAGATTTTAACAAAAAGATAGATTACATGCCAGTCATCCAGAAACCTATAAATTAAAAGAAAAAAAATAATTAAGAATAGTGGATTTGGTGAGTGTACACAGGTATAGTCTTGATTTTTGTCCTTTGACGTGTTTCCTAAAATTCCCGAGAGGTTTCATACTGGGTCCTGAGAAAGACTTGAGGTGATTCTTAAAAAATAGAAATTCCAGGGCCCAACCCCAGATCTACTGATTCAGAATCCCAGGGTGGGGGTGGGGGAAGGAAGAGATGTCCCACAAGAATTAGATTTAAGCAAATCTGGGAAGACATTCAAAGAATGCTTATGCATGTGAGTAATACAGAATGCACAGAGATGATAATATGAGGTAAGCAAGAAGGCTTTATGAAATTCTTTACCTGGAGAAAACAACAATAAAACCTACCGCCTACCTACTATTGTATTTTTTGTTTCTTTCCATTGTTTCTCTATATATTAAATGAACTATATTTAAGTTCAGAGTTCAATGATTACCTTAGATGAGAGATTTAAAAGTTCAAGGTTTTTTGTTCATTTCTTGACTCTAAGGGCTTGTCCCTTTCTTTTACTTGTAATGTACACACACGTACACACACACAGAGTTCCATGGCAGTAACGAAATCCTCACATTCCAGATACGTCTTAGTGAAGCATGGTGGCTAAGAATTCTCAATATTTTCACGTTACTTAGAGCACCAGTAGGTAGGTTATCCTGGCCCTGTTCCCAGAATTTAACAGTAGGGGTCTTGTGAAATGCTAAACGATGTGTATAACAGTATTCAGGTTCTCCAAGAGCCAATCCGTCAAAACATTTGCTGCTTTGAAAATGTGTTCTTCAAAAAAAATGGACATATGGAACTTATTACTCTGCTTGGTGGAGTTCAGGCAGCAGGATCCAAAATAAGCAGAAAACCCTTTTGAGGACACAATCCTACCTCAAGGTAATAGGGTCTCTAAAACTGTCCTTCCCCAACCTAAGAGGTATAGAACTCACAGGAAATAACAGAGTTCCAAAGATTTTCCCGGGATCCAAATGTTGGAATGGCACAAAAGTAGGTAGAAGCTCTGAAAGACTAAAAAAGTAATATTTAAATAAAAAATCTGAAAATATTTTGGCCTGTTTCAGTAGTGATCTCTCAGTTGATATGTCTTTATCTATTACTCCTTTTAGGTTCAGTCACTGGCCTATAATGGCTGTCTAATAAATATTTGTGAACAAATAAATCTGGCATTTTTGGCTATCTACTCAAGTAGAGACTAGAATGCATAATTATATACTTGTGGAAATATGACGGATGGAAGAGAAATCAAATCTTTAATCCCCATGGAAATAAAGGGACATTCAACAAAGAAGAAAACAATCAAAAGAAGGACCATGATTAGCCTACTCTTATCCCCTCCCCCATATCTTTGTCACTTGGATTTAAGAGGGTTAGATTTTTTTTTTTAAATTTACATATCCTTACTTAATGGAAATATCAAAATACCAAAGGAGGCTAAATGATAGATTATGAAGGAGGAACTTAACTTTCCTTTGAACCCTCATAACATGTGCTGTCCTCGGTATTGAAAGAACACCCATGTTTCATTTTCATTAGCAGCAAGGACAGAAAATGCTGTTATCAGTCATTGCAGACAGCAAGAACAGAATTTAGGTTTCGGAGCTGAAAAGCCTCAAACTCCTTGCTGTGTTTTATTATGCATAACTGGAATTCTTCACAGTTACAAAAGTGTAAACTCCTCTTGATTGCATCAATATGTACTTGGAACAGGGAGATAGGCAGACCACTCGTTGTGAAGGAACTCTGCAGCTACATTTAGATTTGTTTTGAAGGGATAAATGCAAATCTAGAAAGTGTGGCTTTTTGTAAGCTGCGCAGGCATTTCATTTCTAATTTCTTGAAGATTTCTAATTTCTTGAAGACAAATTTGTCGCCTCGCTGTAGTATCTCCCTCACTTGAAATTTCCTGACAGTTAGAGATATTTTTCCTAGCATGTTTCATCCCCCACTCCCTGAATAGCATTACAGGGGCCTCTCTTTGGTGGTTTATAGTTTCTCAATACAATGCTCACTTTTGATTGTTACCTTATTTTTCACTATTTCATGATTTGTCTTTTGTAGTTTATGAGTGCTTCCTTTGGGATTATTTCCCCTAGAAAAATGACAAGAATGAGCCACATAAGTCTATAAGAGAGGTTGTAAAATAAACATTATACCATGTGTGGGGTAAAAAAAAAAAAAAAAGGCCCTGCAAATGGCTGTTCTCACTTTCTGGCATTTACACACATGGCCATCTGTTTGAGGGCTGTTTTACTTGGCTCTTTCCCAACCTTTATGTAACTGGCCGATTGAAAGGAAATGACATCACCACGTTTCCTGAAGACTATCACTGGAGCCACAAAAAAGTTGAGAGACAAATTGCTTAGTAAAGAGAAAGATGTTTTCAAATGTCTCTTTCCCTTTCCAGTCCTTCCATGCTTTTCTAGCATGTCTAACCATCTCTTTTTCCCAGTCTGTACCTTCTGTGTTAAAATACTCGTCAACATTTTCACTATCTGCTTTGGGGCTTCTTTTGTTTGATCCATGAGGAAGTTAGAAGAAAAACATGCTCTTTTTTTGGGGGGGGGGTGGTCTACACAGTAAGATTATAAGGTGTTGAAAAGGAAGGAGTTTTTGGACCCATCTAACAGCCAGTAATAGATTTGACTGACTTCTTCATTCAGGTGACTGCAGATTTTGAACCTGCAGTCCTAGCCTTGAAAAGATCTGAGGTCATTCTCAGAAGACTGAAATTGTTCTGCTACAGGGCGATACCTCAGCGATCCCCCCAGCGCAGCTCACAGAGCATGAGTGAATGAAGAAGAACATTTGGAAAGTATATCGTATTTGTTGGCAACACCAAGACATCAAAGCTGGGAATGCTGGAGGTTTTTATAGCAGAGTTTATAGATCCTCTTATCCCAGTGTCTCAGTAATTTGCACCACTGGACCAAGGAGCCCTTTCATCCCATTCCAAAATTAAGCCATCTCTAGGGGAACTCTAGCACCTGTTTTTAAGGCTCTCGGTTGTATGGAAAAAATATTAGTGTTAGAGGAAATTAAACATACCTGCTGTTCAAACTTTCTCAGGATCTTGGAGTAATAGAGGGGCTCATTTAAGCAGGAATCTCTTAAGGCTCCTATATTAAAATTTGGGGGAGATTTTTAAATGCCTTCATATGATCCAATCTGCTCGTGGTCTACTATAATAATGCCCTCTGTCCGGATCCTTCCAAGTTGGGATGGGAGCATCACTTTAAAAGTGTGTCCTTTTGATTGTACCAGATTCATTTAAAACTGTCTCCAACCATTTACTTTCCCTCTTTTCCAAAATCACCACGGGCAGTAGATTCGGTGCCCCACCCAGATTTCCTTTGCCAGCTGGTTCATTCCCCTCAAGTGTCCTGGGTTCTTTCTGGAGAATGGCCATTAGTTGTTGACAGCCACCTGCTGGGAGTTGAAAGCCTCACCATTGCCCCCACCCTCCCAAGTGGCCTATGACTGCCAGTTTTAGGGGTACAAAATGCTGGCCACATAGCATAGCCGCAAGGTGAGACACATCCGCGGTGTGATTTATGCCCCAGGCTCCCGCGCACCGGTCAAGTCCCCAACATTTCTTGGCTCTTTCCCCTTCACTGTCCCACTTACTCAGCTTCCTTTCTGGTTTATCCTAAAGAGCTCTCCCTCAAATCACATTTATCTGAAACCCTTTCTTAGCTCTGTTTTCAGGACCTCCCACCCAAGTTGTGCTGATGATCCACTATGATATCTAAATGAGGATTACAAAGAGCTATTACACAGGTGTCTAAAGCATGAGGAGGGCCCCTATCAGAGTTTCTACAGGCAAAAGGGGAAGTTGGGGAACTGAGTCAGCAGCAGTATCTAAGGAAAAAAAAATCAAGGTAAGAAGGTTAGAAAGAGAAAAGAATAAATGAAAGAAGATGGGATCCGGAGGGAGACAAACCATAAGAGACTCTTAACCTCACAAAACAAACTGAGGGTTGCTGGGGGGAGGGGGGTCGGGAGAAGGTGGTGGGGATATGGACATTGGGGAGGGTATGTGCTATGGTGAGTGCTGTGAAGTGTGTAAGCCTGATGATTCACAGACCTGTACCCCTGGGGATAAAAATACATTATATGTTTATAAAAAATTTTAAAAATTAATAAAATTAAAAAAAAAGAATGTTAGAAAGAAGAAAACAGCAGTGCTAGACACATTGCTTGAAAGAATTTAATAAAGTTCACGAAGATTACAAAGGTAGATGACAAAACGTTGCTTGGATTTAAAAGTTTTAATACACAAGAATAATGAAAATCTGGAGAACACAGAAGAGTAGGAAAATAATATCAAAGTCACTTATAGTCCTACTACCCAAATATAACAACTATGTTGGTATATTTCATTCCAATTTCTTACTGTCTATATTTGTGTTTTATTCATATGTATCTATTTATATATATTTATACATTGAGAACTGCTACAGATACAATTTAATATCCTGCATTTTCTTCTTGAATAATGCATACACTTTTATGTCATGTAGTACTCTTTGAAAATCTCATGTCCAATGTCTACCTAGTATTAAATTCTACAGATTGACTATACTTTAAATACACACCTATCATCAGAATGTAGGTTACCATAAGTCTTCTGCTGTTTATAACACTGATATAAAGAATAATAGCCTTTTACATAAATCTTGGTGTTCATTTCAGACTTTCCTTTATAGCCTACATTTATAGTAGTAGAATTACTGGTCAAGCGCCTGAAAATTTTAAGTAAACTGCCAACTTATGTTTAAAATTTGCCTGCAGTGCAGGAGTTATTTTCCAAAAATGATGTTTCAATTTATAATTGCTCCAACAAGAATGCCATTTTATAGCACCATTACCAACATTCTATTTTATCGTTTAAGCAAATTAAATGAAAGCAGATTCAGTACATGAAAACTAATTTTATAGTTAACATGGCATTCGTGTGTACACGCATGCACGTGTGGCTTGGCCCTTGTCTCCTCTTACTTAAAGACGAAGGTTGTTTTTGTTAACTTTAAAAATCAGCATGTTCTTGACTGTCTTTCTCCTTTTTCTTATGCCTTATTCTAGCCTAGAGAAAGAGACGCTAAAGAAATCCTAGGTCTGAAACCAAGAAAACGGTGAATTGAATTGCCAGAGGTGGAGGGAAGGAAACGGTAGTCCGTCAATTCCTTGTTTTGGAGGCAGGAGGCCAAAACAATCAGTTGAATTCTTCCACTCAGCTAGAGTAAATTGATTCTTCACTCAGTAGAATTGTCTTGATATATTGACAGATTACATCACAAGTGCAAC
The DNA here is from genome assembly GCF_963455335.1 of Martes martes. Lineage (NCBI taxonomy): Eukaryota > Metazoa > Chordata > Mammalia > Carnivora > Mustelidae > Martes > Martes martes. The sequence continues at coordinate 134,883,677 of NC_137892.1, read as the reverse complement.
TACCGTATGCTTTGTCTTGGGGACATTGCACCCCCCAAATGAACCTTAGCACATACCTCGGTGATGGAGGAATTGTGAGCTAGATCAGGGGGGCTTTGTAACAGTGAGAGCATGTGAGTTGGTATGGTATAACAGAATTTAAGTTAATGTGAAAATACATGGCAAGAAGCGTGCCAACGACCGAATGATGGCTAGCGGGCTGGAGGGGGAAACCCGGAAGGCGAGGAGTCTGAAGAAAAGTGCACAGGAGCAGCCCTGCAGGGCCACACAGGCGACGGGAAAGGGAGCAATCCATCCTCAGACTTTCCCCCTATTTCCTAAAATGTCTCTTAAGGAATTGGGTCTGGTGTGTTCTTTATTTTTTGAATGCACCAAGGGACGTGCTAGGTCATCATTCACTTACTCATCTGATAAGCATGCTATTATAAATAGCCCCCGAATGCTTTATTTATTTAATTTACAATAGTGAGCAAATTGTGTATGTGTGCGTTCGCTGTATGTATGCATTTGGATTTGTGGGCATATGATTTCAACAACACAATAGCATTGTTAATTTTCTAATGAACTGTAGGTTTTGTCAACAGCGTGGAGACCAGAAGAGAACAAAGAACAAAAAGGAGACATGTGAGAGAAACAAATAGGGTAGGGGAGGAGGATATCTGGAATAAATGGGGAGGAGTGGAAATGTAGAGGAAGGGTCAGGGCACATGCCTAGCAAAAGTCCGCAACAGTGAACACTTTGATACTAGGCAGATTTAAATTCTCTATGAACAAACAGACCATTTCCCATTTGCTGCTTCTTTGACACTCAAATTCATAATGGTGGTCTTCCCCACGAGGTGCTTTCCCTGTGCTCTCATTATGGTTCCCTTTCTTTTTTTTTTTTTTTTGTTTTTTTTTGTTTTTTTTTTGTTTTGTTTTGTTTTTTCTTTTTTCCCTTTTAAGTATGGTGTTTTCATTTTATGACCCTGATGCTCATAAATTTCACACAAAAATATATTTTGCCACATAACTTAAATGAAATACTTAAAAAAAATTTTTTTGAAGATTTTATTTATTTATTTGAGACAGAGAGAGAGAGCACACTCAGAGGGAGAGGGAGAAAGAGACTCCTGGCTGAGCAGAGGGTCAAACCTGGGGTTCAATTCCAGGACCCTGAGATCGTGACCTGAGCCGAAGGTAGACTCTCAACTGACTGAGCCACGCAGGTGCCTGATACACTTTTGAAAAAAACAAAACACAGTTTAAGGACTTGCAGGCTTTGTTTGCCTATCAAAAATAATTTGATGAAGTTTAATCTTTAAAAACCTGTTCGGTTCAGTAAAGTAATGTTGTCTTTTAACTAAATTGTGTCCTGGAAACAAGTCGCTCTGGAATTGTGCACAGTTTTATTTACCTCTGCCCTTTGTTAAAATATGAACCCCACCAAGCTTCACTCCCCAAAGAGTCATGGCTGTGTCAGATTGAACCTTGTCAACTTTCATCGTCTCTAACTGATGATTCAGAAATTGAATATGCCTTAAATATAAATTTGAAGCTGATGTTTATGAAGAGTGCACCATACTTTATCAATTCCCTAAGTTTTTTTTTTTTTTTTTTTCTTTTAAAGAGAAAAGACTTGATGTCAAAGGATATCTTTAGGTGGAAATCCTTCAGGTCATTTCTGACTCGTATGTGAACTCTTTAAAGCCCTTGGGTCTCTGAACTGCTCAGTGGGTGGAGTGAGGCATAGATGGTGTCTGAGATAGGCTTCGTGGTTCCCAAAGTGTCTGATTTTGCACCTCTTCCTCTCAAGGTGCAGTCATGGATATGACTTCTTTAAATGACCTGCAGGATAGGAATTGAGCCTATGGCTACTTGAGACACTCTTGTAGAAAGATTTTTAACGAGTTGACCAATAGACCGTTCAGCTGAGGTAATTTTGTATTCCATGGCATGGTTGATTTAAAAATCTGAATCCAATAAACACATAAAAGACACACCCTACTTTAGCTGCATGTGGTTACATGCCTGTATGTGCATGTGTGTATGGCTTTGACATACATTTATAGTATCTGTGTGTATGTGTATAATTTAGAAACCCCGCTTTAGCTATGTGTTAGTTTTTTCACTTTGACCATATAATTCTATTTTAAACATGAAGTAAGATGGCTTAAAATATTAATTATAGAAGCCAAGCTTCTCTGAGTCATGCAGTGACCTTCCTCCACCCTACCCCCACCCGGCCGCCTCCTCTGTTACTTTTGTGCACTTGGCATAACCCGTTCTCCTTAATGAGACAGAGATTTCCTTTCCAAGAAATGAGTGCAAGCGCCAGACTGGAAAGATGAAAATGCTAATGGGTGGCGTCTGGCTCACCCAAACTGATTTCTCCAGGTGTGCGTTACATATGTGCTGTGATTTTGCCGGTAGCTGAAGAGTCCGTATTTTTCAGCAGCGTTGTCTCTATCTAAAGGAATAAGAAGAACCACTAAGAAAAAAAAGTCTAGTGAACTTGCACCACTGAGGGTTTTTATACTTTTTCCTTTTGGTGGTGGGAGGATCTCGGTCTTGCAAAGGGGAAACGAGCAAGAACTTTGTACCTTTGGCTTAAACATTAAACAGAAATATATCCATTTAAAATGTTCGTCCTGAACAAGTAGACTGATGAGTGCAGCTTCAGGAGAAGTTGGAATGGGTTCCCTCCAAGTCTGAAGCGGGCAGAAGGTGCTGTATTGTTTTTTCATGGCGGACGTTTGATCTAGAGGAAGTAAGAGGCTTTTTGTCTGAGTCTAAAGCATTCAAGGGGACGAAAACGGGATTACAGTATCTGATACTGGACTCCTTATTGTTTGTGTCACAGTTTAAGTCATTTGTTCACAGTTGGTCACAAGACCTCAGTCTCTATTCCGTGCTAGGAGAGTATGCTTTCAAAAAAACAGGAAGCAACCCTTTAAGTAATTGCAGATTTACAGTGACTACAGGCTGATCCCTGCTCTTTGTCGCTGTTTTCCGGTTTCAGTTGGGGGTGGAGGGGGGGACGTGACAGGGAGGAGAGAGGGTGGGGGAGGTGACCCTTACAGTGCCGGCTAAACGGAGCCTAGCCTCACCTTGCTGGAGGAGTGATGAAAACACTTTAAACAGTTGCCAAACAGTTCAGTAGAGAATATTTGACATCTCACCTACATCAACAACCAAGAGTTAAAGGTTAAATCACACACACTCAAGTGCTGGGAAAAAGGATATGTTTCTGTCATCAACTTTCTTTGTTCTAAGACCTCCCTGTGTCAACAAGGAGATAGACACGTTCCCTGCGTGGAGCCCCCAGGACAATAGAGGCCGGTTCACAATTTGTGCCTGGAGACAGATCCACTTCTAAGCCTTTGGAGTTTGCTTCCAGTGACACGGGCTTCTTCACGGGTCTTTACGTGTTTCCAGAGAGCTCTGTCTTTAGAACGAGGTGGTGGTACCTTTCGCTCTTTCTCCACCCGGATTCTTGAGACCCCAAGCATGAAGCTCAGGGTGGAAGGAGGAAAACCTGGGAAGGACAAGGTGGTTTTTTGTTTGTTTGTTTGTTTGTTTTTCCTTTTCGTACATTTCCTGTGTTGATTCCAAACCCCTTAGGCTCTGACTTCAAATCTGCTGGGTGGTGGGGCCAGGGGAGGTAATGTATAACACGGTGCTCACACAATGGAAGGACAGACATTTAGTGCCTTTCACCAGGAAAAAGGTAAAAGAAAGGGCAGGAGAGTTCTTGAAAGTTTTAAATTGAAATGGGTGAGGAAGAGAAAATATACCCAGATGACTAAGATAAAACTATTGCCATGGAGACCAACAGGTGTGTCACAGAAGGAAAAGGAATCGTCTAGAAAAATGCTTCTTGTCTTTTGGTGATTGAGGTCCCTTTAGAGAATCTGGTGCAAATTATGGATTCTCTGCTTACACTGAAGTTTACGTCCGTGTTCAGGAGGACCAGAGACTCTTTGGTGACCCTCGACAGAAGTTTCAGCAGCCAGGGGGCCCCGGGTGGTGCAGTCATTAAGCGTCTGACTCTTGGTTTTGGCTCAGGTCATGATCTTGGGTTCAGGAGATGGAACCCCAGGTCAGGCTCTGGGCTCAGTGGGATGTGTGCTAAAGTTTCTCTCTCCCTCTGCCCCTCCCCACGCGCTCACATCTCTCTAAAATAAGTAAATAAATATTTAAAAAAAAAAAAAAAGCCTTAGCAGTCAGTCCAGGGCTCCCATTAGGTGCCTCTGATGTGGAAGGTAAGGATGGGTATACCTGTTCCAGAGTCAAAAGTACCTTTACAGCTAAATGTTCCTAAAATCAAGATTTTGGATCCCCTTCCCTAGATGGTGCTGGAAGAGCAATGTTTGCTCTTTCTACCTTTCTTTCTATTTCTTAAAGATGCTGTCTACTCATCAGTTGCTAGATTCTTTTCATATGTTAATACTGTCATTTAAGTTACAACAAAATTGCTGGCTATTCTGATTCCTGGCCTGGAAAACATTTGCCCAGATCTGTGGGCTTGGCTTTCTGGTCTATTAGGAATGTGACTGATTTGGGATGGATACATTAAATCATTATCTTCTGATTCCATGAAATATCGGCATCACTTAGAAAGCATCCTCAACCTGATTTGGGGTTCATCAACAATCTGATCAACTTTCACATAGCATCACAGCTCTTGCAGAATCTCCAAGTAAAATGTAGACTCACCACTGCAGAGCTACAGTGGTTTTTAGGCCTTGTTTAATGATTCAAAAAAGAAGCACAGAATTTTATTACACTATTTTTGATAACTGCAATCCAATATAATTGCTTTTCTTTGAGATATCATGGTTTTAATGAATCTAAAAATGTTTCAAGCAGTAGTTCATGGGCTGGTCAGCCTGCCAAATGGGTCTATGGCCACAACGTTTAAGAACACCGGGCAAAGAACAACAGAAATAAGTTTTCACAGGTGTTTGCCCGGTATTCAAGTTTGGTAGATTTGCCAGAACTATTGTAAAGGTGCCATTGTCCTCGCACAACTGGGCTGTGGCCAACAAGCCTGAAGATGTCCTCTCACCGGACAGTGGACTCTGTGACCGGGTGGGACTGGAGGGTTGGTTGATTTGGTTGCTAGGTTATGGCTACGTCTGCCTTGAGGAGACTATTCTTTTTTCTTTCTTTTTTTTCCTTATTGAAGTACAGTTGACGCACATTACATTAGTTTCAGGTTGAGACAGCCATTCTTGCAAGGTCCATGCCTGAGCACTTGAGGCAGGAGCTGAGACTTCACGAAATCTATAAGGTCACGTGACTGTATTTTTTCTGTCTGGTAGTTACTAAATGTTGAAAAGAGTGTCAGAATGTAGACTGAGAACTACTTTCATCACAGCATAAACGCGGCTTGGTGTGGCTGTTGTGGCGGGAGGCTACGGCTCTTAGGTACCCGTGATCATCAGAGGCTATAGAAGACCTTGACAGTTTTGAACAGCCAAACTGATTTAATGTCAATTTGCCCTCTTTTTTCTTTCTTTCTTTTTCTTTTTTTTTTTTTTTTAATTGGTCTTAGCAGTAGGCAGTGCAGTGTTTTCCATGGGCAACTTGTTGGCTCTTACTTTCCGACACTGCAAATCTTATAGCTATTTTCTTTCGTGTTGAGTGTTTGGCATTCCGTTGGCTGCCTCTGGCAAGTATATAAAATTTCATGGCATAAATTTTGTACTTCTCTTTCATTCTTAGGAGACAGCATAGTGAGTGATTAAGAACATGAGCTCTAGAGACAGACAGTTTGGATTCAGATCTACTAGTTTATTAGCCAAGTGATGTTGGACATGTTAACCTTTCAGTTTCCTTATCAATCCTCACAGGGCTGTCTGTGATGGTGTGAGAAAAAACACATGCCAAGCACTCAGAGCAGCATCAGGGTTCCAGTAAGAACGAAGAATTGTTAGAGATTATCCCTGGCTCCAAATTCTTTTCCTAGATTATTTTTTTCTCCGCCTCATGCCTTATTACTTCTTTTGTGCATTGAAATCTTGCTATTATACTAAATACATGATTCATAAACCTCCTCCCTTCTTTCTGGCATCCTGACAGCAGTGTGGAGGATGGATTTGTGGAGAATGGGATTAAGAGTATGAAAGTCAGTTAGAATAATATAAGAATAATCTATTTGACAGATGATAACTAAACTTGTAGCAGTAGGAATGTGGAGGAAGAGAGGTATTTGCGATAGTTGCAGGATTGAATTGACAGGACCTGGCGAGCCATTTTAGGTGAAAGATAAATAGTAGGAAATCTGGGATAACTTCCAGTTTGCTACTTTAGATGGCTGGGCAAATGATGGTACCATCAATCAGGTTCAAGAATAGAGGTAGTGTCCAGGGAGTGGTTAGGGGTAGTGATAAACAATGAGTTAACTTTGGCCAGGTTGAATTTGAAGATTTTTGTGGGATTATCAAGTGAAACCCAATAAACCATTGAAAATAAGCATCTACCATTCAAGAGAGCTTATAAGGTTGGATACACTGGTTTAGGATTTAGTCAAGTATACATTTTTAACAATACTTAGAGGTAAAATTGCCTGGTAATAAGTGAAAGCCATGGGGCTTTTGGGAAACAGTCTTGAGGACAAAGGCCATGACTTGGTCACCTTCATCTTTCTGGTCCACACGCTAGCCCTGTCCCTGGCGCAGAGGAGATTCTCAACCATTTCTTTCCTAACTTACCAGATGAATGAGTGAATGACTAAAAAGAAGAAAGCCTCATAGGTGACTGAGAAGGAGCACTAAGAAAGATAACCATGAACTAGAAGAGAGTGATCTCTTTGAAGATGAGGGACCAGAGTTTTTAAAACTGAAGATACAGTCAACATTTGGGGGTCTTGGATGACAAAACTGAGACCAGGAGTTAGTGCACTGTATGACGGAACCAGGACTTAAAAAAATCTCAAGTATGCAAATCAGAGTTAAAGCTCATGGCTACTTACTAGGAATAAATGTAAAATCCTAATTTAGGTTTAGAAAATCAAATGCATAAATACCGGAAGTATATGACCTGGTTTAATCACATTCCTGGGGTTTAACAGTATACTGAAAGGTCAATATAAATGAATTCTAGAGTCTGGTTGCCAAGGCATATAACTGGGCAATGCTAATAAAAATATCCAGTATAAGAATATGGAATATCTTGGTATATGTCACAGACACAGTTTGGGACAATGCATTTCAAGGGGAAAAGTTATAAAACTATTGGATATGCAGAGAACAACGAGCAGAATGAGGAAGCATCTGGAAGTCATGCCATTCACTAGGAGGGACACGGTATGTCCCAGCTTCATGCTGCAGAGACACTAATCTTATTCTTGGTAGTTAGGCTTTGATCAGAAGGTGGAACTACAGAAGTGGTAAACTGAGAGAATCCAACTCAGTTTGAGAAATTTTCTCTAATTAAGCCTGACTCTCGATGGAATTATCTCATAGTGGGAAAAAACAGTGAGCCCTCTCCTCTGTTTATTTATTGAACTAATATTTTGGGGATACCTACCAATATTGCTAAGATAGAGATCCATAGGTAGGAGGGAGATAACAGGAAACCAGTTTGATTCCTGCCCTACTGGATCTCACATTTAGTTTCATTTATTTATCAAGTGTTTATGAGGCTCGTGCTGGGTATCAGACTAGGCCTGTCCCTCAGGGATATAGTAAGAAAGGTTTCTGTTCTCATGGTCTTTACAATCTGGCAGAGAAGAAGATATTAAGCAAATAAATATACAAATCTTCATAAAGTTGCAGACTAGATGATCATTTGTACTATGCAGAAGGATGAATTCTAAAAGGGAGAAATTAACCAGGAGAACTAATGTGGTTTGGTGAGTTGTGGAATAGTGTCTGTAAGGATGGGTGAATTGCAGGTAAATATGGAGAGAACAGTACATGAAGGGTGTGTTTACGGGATGGAGAGAGGCAGGAGTCACTGCAGCAAGGCGAGTTTGGTGAGGGCAATGTCTTGTAGGTCTTTGTAAGAGTTGGCTTTATTCTAAGTACAATGGGAAACCACTGAACAGTTTTAGTGAGGATGATGATAAAATAAAATAAAATACATTAAAGAAGAAAGGAGTTCTCTGGATTCTGCGGGAATGCCTCACAGAAGGGAAAATTGGATATGGAGAAAATAAGGATTCCGTTGCTTCAGACTGATGAGAAGTAATGGTGCTTTGTAGGAGAATGGAGGAGGTAGATGGAGTCAAAACATATTCTAGTATTAGTAGGCTTAATACTAATTGGGGACCTGATTTGAATTATACTGATTTGACATGGGGAGTTTGGATGAGGAGGATTTGGAGAATAACCCTTAAGAATCTAGCTCCTATGACTGGCTGCACTGTGACAGGCATCTTTGGGGGAGCTCCACGTTTGGGGTGATGGGGAGATTGACTATGAATATGAGTTCCTTTTGGACTGACGAGGTTTTTTGGGATGATGGTAGAGGTGCAAGTGATATCAGTTACAATCAATGAAGGCCAGAGAGTCCATGATGTGTCCCCTAGGGACAGGTCGATGATACTCCTTGGTGTTCAGGTGTGCCTTTGATCTGTCTCCTTTCCACTTCCCTCTTTATCTCAGAGATGGAGAATTAGAAGCTCAAATATTTTGCCCTCACTTTGTTAACAGAAAACTGTGTGATAGTGACTCTTCAAGACTTTTTTTTTAAAGAAGGAATTCAAACAGAAGCCTTGTTACCTGTGTTGATTCAAATCAGAGCTATAAAAACGCTGTTTTTCAGATTATCTGTGGTCTTTTACTTGTGGTATTTATATTCCTCATTCCTAGTTAGTGCTAAGGATGGCCTTAGAGGTCTCTTTTTATAATGAAGATGTTCTCTAGAGGTTTGTTTGCTAGCAATCTCAGAGAATTCAGTGTAATATATGTTGCACATATTTCTTTCATTGAAGTATATCATAGAAGAATCTTATGTGAGAAATTGAGAAATTGGCCAGAAATTGTTAATCATCAGTGTTTTCTGATAAGATGGGTGATGGGTATGAGAGATATGATCATTAAGTCAGGGAAGATAAGCATTCCTATGAATTAAAGTATTGCTCAACAACTATGATTGAGTGCCAAAAGGTCTTTCAAATAAACACTTAAATATTAATGAGTTTATTATTATTACAAACTCTTCCAGCCATCGAGTAGGATGATTATTCTCTTCCCACTCCCAAAACAAGTCACTTTTCTCTATACAGTCTCTTGATCCACTGCTTTTACACTTAATGCAACAATTGAGATGACCGCCTTATTTCAATCCATCATCCGATATGTGGGCTCTTGAAATAGGGTTGGACCTGCTTTCTGGTTCTTCCTCTACCCTCCCGCACACTGCCATCAAATCAAATTTTCTAAAATGCTTCTTTCATCATGCTTCTCCTGCATTCAAAATCCTCCAGTAGGTTCGCATGTTAGGACAGTAAAAAGTCCCAGCTCCCAAGTTGGGTAGAACCTTGGTAGGACCTGGCTAATCTTAGGGAGTGTATTTTCTCTGTTCACTGTCCTGTAAACACACTGGAATGTTTCCACCTCTGTGTTTGTTTATGTTGTTTCTTCATCCTGGAGTACCTAACTCCCCCTGGACCTGCCCCCTTCTCTCAAGGCTGAGACTGAGCTCTACTTTTGGGAATGCTTTCACGGCACTGGATCCTTACAGATTTTGCATTGCTTGTCACTTGCTTCCTTATATCATGACATATTTTGTCCATTCACATGTCCCACATTTCACATCTGTGTTATTTTCCTCTACTGGGAGGGACCCCTCCTTCAGAGGCCTCCCTGCCCTGTTTCTCAGCAACCCTCTCCACAGTGCCTGGATGCCAGGCCTGAGGTCAGTGGGATCCTTGAGATCATCTGCAGCTAGATTCAAGGCATTTTCCACTGAGGAAAGAACACAGGCTAATTGGAAAGCCTAGTTTGGGAAGTAAGAGTGAAGAAAGATCATTTTTGCCAAAGGCTCCAGAAAGTGTATTGTGCAATAAAATGTGTGGCATGTTTCTCTTTCTCTGTCTTTTGTCTCTGGCTCAATGTTAAAGCTTATTTCCCCCTTTCTTGTACTGAATCGTATTTTTCTATTTCCTTCCGGAATCTGTTTTTTCCTTTAGTCTTTCATCACCCCTAAGCATATGTCCCTACTCATCTAAGATTCTTGTTCTCTCCCAAGACATCTGAATAAAATTGTTAATTTCATTGTCTAACATTTTCTCTCCTTTCAATTATAACACTCAATTTCCTTTTTAGTTATTTATTCCTTAAACTTCATTTTTATTCATTCATATTTTCTTGCTGGGTCAAGATAGACTTTGTCTCCTTCTCTCTCTCTCTCTCCCTCACCCTGCCCACCTTCCCCCATCCAGTCCTAAATTTTTCCCTGCTAAAGGAATGGACATTTCTATATAAAACACAGTGTACATTCAGGTTAAATGGAGAGATATCTTTTTCTTCTCCTTCTTGTTTCTGGCCAGTCAGTTATAATTTTGTGTTCTTTTTAAATATTGTCTGAAGGTTTATCCAAAATTCAAGATAAGGTTTTATAATAAATTAGAGTACTCAGATCTGCTGATACTGAGTTTTCTTACTACATTACCTGTTATTTACATATTAGCTTGATTTCTGTTATTAATGACTTGGAGCTATTTGATAATCAATGACTGTTTTGTTTGTTTTTGCCTTTACAATGCTGCCATTTAAATCTCTTACATCCGGAGGAAAACGTTGGAGTAGTTTCTTCACACGATATGCAGTAAACCGTACTGTCAGATACATACAGAAGACGAGGGCTGTTGTCATTTCTAAAATAAATGAATGCCTTTCTTAGCGATGTAATTACATCAACCCTCTTAGATGAAGTGGTGATTTCCTTCCTTCTGATTAAAACGAGTTCTTGTCCTAACAGTGCTAATCTCATGGACTCTATTACTCAGCATTATAATAGGGAGGGATAAACTCAGAACACTTGCTCAACTGTGAGCTCTATTTGACCTGAGAGAGTTAGAAATGAAATGCATAATATTTAGGTACATATTTCTCATGTCAGGACTTAGTGGGTTCTTCTCCATGCCTGACTGAGAGCAGAAAGTCAAACCCCTTCTACCCTGAAAGATTCCCAGACTGCAAATAAAAAAATTCACCAAGGTGAAAATGCTACCTTTGCTCTTTAAGGCATAGTTTGAAACTGTGCTTCTATTTCAATTAATTTATTTTTTGCCTTTCCTGCCCTGGATTCACGGCACTGAGACTTTGAATGTATATAGCTGCCCCTTGCAGGGACCTTGGCTTTCTTTAGCTGAGTGGCCTGGACTGTTACTTGAAACATGAGAGGTTTCCATGCATTTTGACATTCCATAGTATACTTTGTCTTAGCTTGCTGTTTCTTCAGGAACTGAGCAAGATGAAAATAATATCAATGCTAAATATTGTTTATATTTATTAAGCACTTAATGTGTACAAGGTCCAGTTCCACCCATTTTATATAAACTGCTTTGACTCATGTTCACAATAACCTATGATTGTTAAAATATCTGTTTTCAGATGAGGAAGCTGAGACACAGAACTAATAAGCAGTTGGCTCCAAGTAGCCCAGAGCCCCCCCACCCCCACCCCCGGGGTAGCTGAGGAAAAACAGTAACAACAACAACAACTGGACTCCATTTCCCACTATTTTAGCCACTACTTCATAATAAAACTATAGTGATAAAAAAGATAAGAATACTTCTATTTGGTGACAGGGATTGTTGGCTAGGTAGAGGAGAGGATTGATCTTCCAAAGTTAGTAAATAAGATTTCCGGAGTCCCCAAAATGCTTAGTGAGGTCAGGGAAAAGGATATTTATTTGACGCTAAAATTCCATGCCCCAACTTTATCCAAGAACATCGGGGCTTAATGTCGATAGCAGGCAGGTACTATAGAGAAGCATAAATCTTTTGCTTCAGTGAATATGCAGTACCCACCAAGGAACCTAGTAGTGAGATATTCTGGGAGTCAGGAGGAGGGTGTGTTGTGAGAAGGGAAGCTTAGGAGAGGGAACAATGAAGGGCTTTATATTAAGCCCATGGTTAAAAGAGCATACTGATGCCAGTGTAGTTGGTTGTCATTATCCAGTTGAAATCTTTCTTGAAACATACAAGTCATCTTACTACTTGCTTGTGATATGTGCCATAATTTCATATGTCTGAAAACGTAAATCTAGATGAGTTCCATATTTCTTTTTAGGGTCCTATGCATTTTAATGACAGCTGCATGAAGTGGGTAATGATGTCTGTTAATGGAAGCTGAAGTTCAAGGACAAAGTCATCCTTGTGTGTGAATAATGAGGAGAAACAGGACTATATAATATGAATAGCACTTGGGTTTTTAACAAAATAGACTTTCTCTAAAAAAACCCCCCAAAATAAACAAAACAAAACAAAAAACCCCCCTGTACTAAATGTTCTAAATTATGCAAGAAACATGATTTTACTCTGACCCAATAGAATGAGAACAATATAGAACAATATATAAAACCAATATTTAAAAACTCTTAAGATGTCTTTCAATTCTTATAATTCCTGCTTCATATAATTCTGATATTTTCCTTCAACTGGGTCATCCTACTCTCTTCTTATGAATAGAAACCTCCAGATGATGCTCATTCCCAGAGAAAATTTGTTCAATAGCTCTTCGGTGATATGCTCAGTAGATGCTTTTTATGTCCTTTGCATTTATTACGTTATTCCATCCACACAGCAACCCTACATTATCACTGAAGTGTGGAGAAATTAAGTAATTGGTCCTGGGCCACATAGCTAGCGAAGGGATTTGGATTCTGGCAGTTACACTAAGGAACACAGGTGTGACTTGCTGTCACTCTGCAACTTTAATTCTATTAACTAGTTCTGGAGCAGAGTTCCAATGAGCTGAGTGTGGGAGTGTCAGGGACAAACTCCCATTACTCCACAGAACAAGACAAAGATAATGTACCATCTTGTAATAAGATTGCACTAAGAATATCACTTGTACATTCCATATGATAAGTCAGGCGGCTTGTAAGTCGAGTTACACCCTCCAGCTATGTCCTTTGGTTTTATCAATATTAAATCACACAGATGGATGACTTTTACAACCTGTTCCTAAGGGGAGGAGATACATTTCAAACATACTTGAGCAGAGGAATTTTCAGGCAAGTATGATTGCCTTATGTGATAGGAAAGAATGAGGGAAATTAAATGTTTTGAGTGTCTCCTGAAACTACAAGTATGTCACTAGGAACTAGCATATAATTTAATCAGTTCATCAGTCCAAAGAAAGTATGAGAAAACTGAGATTCAAGAAGGCTTACTGACTTTCTTAAGAATGCAAAAGGCAAAGTCAGAATATAAACCCAGGTGTTTTGATATTCAGAATCCACAGGAATCATCTTGGGGTGCCCAAAGATTGCTCTGTTGGATGCAGGATATGGTTTCCAGTTTTAAGGATATATTTGCATTAAGCCATGCAAATTCCTGTATTCAAAGATGCAGACTGTGGTCTGGGGGAAAGATACCTTCTCCTAAAGATCCCTGCAAGGAAATTAATGCCTCCATGGATGGTAGTGCATTCATAGGACGATATGATTTGTTTAAAAAACTGACTGCAAATGAATTTAATGATTCCACTTTGGGACACGTTAAGTTTGAAATGACAGTGCAACCTATCGACACAGCTGACTAGTAGGCAATTGAGAACAGAGCTCAAGAGTGAAGCCTGGGCTAAATTACACAGTGTATACAAGGAGATTTGAATCAGGGAGTGGAGGAGATTTCCAGGGTTGAATACGGAGAAAGAGCCAGAGGCTAAAGAGAGTTCTGCAACTCACCTAAGGGCTAGGAGCTCAGGAAGCAGAGCCTGAGACCGAGCCTGGGGAGCACTTGTGGAGCTGTGCGACCTGCAGAACTCCCAGTGTCTCTGAAGACAAAGCAGAGAGACTTTCAAGGAGAAGGAACTGTCCATCCCATGGAGTCATAAAGAGAATTTAAGGGGATGAAAGCTGGAAAGGAGTCACGTGACAAAAACATATAGTAAATTGCTGGGGATATGTTAAAAAGAAAAATAAATCCATGTGTTTTATTAATCGAGTTTCTAGACAATGTTCTCAAGTGTCAGGCAAAACAAAATTTTCACCATAGACTCACCTATTACAAGCAATGGAAATCATACTGAAGAGAGAAAACTTGCTCATGGCAAATTAGGCGTAGGTCACATAATCACTGGAGATGAGCCACGTCTCCCGGTGAGCTTGAGGAACGACCAGGAAGCAGCATGGTTGGGGATGCGGTTGGGGAGGAACTCTGAGGGTGAAGCGCATGCGTCCTGGGAGAGTATTGTATGGACTCGGATCCCATTCGGAATGATTTGGGAAAACGTTGCGGGGAGCGGGAGTTGAGCAGGGGAATGATATGATCCAACATGTGTTTCCACAGGATACATGCAGAGGCTGTGTTGGGCATAAAGTGTGTGGAGGGACAGACAAAGGAACAGGAAAGGTTCAGAGGCTCCTGGGATCCAGGAGAGGAGACAGATAGTAGTGGCTTGGGCCCCGGGGTAGAGGTACAAGTCAGAGACCAGATGCATTTTGAAGGTGAAGCCCACAGAGAAAAATACCGGAAGAGGAACCGGAAACTACATACACAAAACTTTTTTTCCTCGTATTTTTATTTTTTTTTCCTGTAAAAGAAGATGGTTGGAATTAGAAGCAGTGTTAAGATGAATCGTTTTCCAGACTGGGGGAAATCACAGCCTGTTTGGACAACAGTGAGAGCTGTCGTGGTAAGGAAAAAGTTAAAACAGAGGTGAGTGGCCAGAGTGAGATGTCCTTGAATAGGCCAGAGGGGAAGGGAGCTCTGCCAAGTGGAAAGAATGGCCTGTTTCTACTCATTAGTCTCTACCCTGGCCTGGTAGTTCCCAGACTTTTCAGGTATGGCTGTCTTTTTAATATTGGCAACTTCCACGGGCTCTCTATGTTAGCAGTTATACTCTGAGTACTCACAGATGAGGAAAACAGAATTATAACCGTATTATTAATTATAATAGCAGCAAAGTTATATTTCAGGAACAGTACAGTTATGTGAGAGACATTTGTTGTTTTGTTGCTCTGTTTGGTGCCTATTTAGACTGGTGTCTCCTTTGAAACCCCAAAGATTTCATGCCTCCAGCACACAGTTTAGAAAACCTGCTTTAGCAAAACTGCACAGCCAACCCCTTGCTTTCTGAATATGCCCCCGGGGAGTTGCTATTTCATCCGAGGTCCTGTCTTCCACATCCCTCTGGGCACGGCGTGACCCCTCCACACATTCTTTCCAATCATACACTTCACTTCTTTGTGTTCCAATAATTGTTTGTTCTTGTCCTTTAAACTGCTCACATCGTGTGTGCGGTAATTGAATGCCCAGTGTATACCTCTGGATACCTGAACCCTTCAAATATGGGACACAGGCAGGTGTAGAGCTGTAGCATAGCTTCTTTCCTCTATTACCTGAAATTATGTCTCATTCATCTTTGTTTCTCAGCAGTGGACATTTCACCATTGAGTGGAACAGAAATACCTGAAAAACTGGATTCACTTTGTGGTTTTCCGGAGGACAGAATAATTATTAGTGGACAAAATGAAGAATAAGATAGATTTTTGGCTTATGAAAGGAAAGACTGTATGAGCTTTTGAGACCTTAAAAATTGGAAAGACTATTATTGAAAACAATGAGTTCCACGTGAGCGAAAACATCCGTCATTTTTTTCTCCCAATGGCCACTTAAGCTCTCTGCACTATAAGTGTAACAGACAGCATCACGTTTAGTCTTTATAATAAGCGCACAAATACGGCATTTTAATCATCCCTATTTTACTGGACGTGGTCAAGGAGCTTGCCTCAGTGTACAGCTTGTAAGTGGCAGTGTTGAAACTCGAGTCTGTATGATCAAGTCGAGATACTTGACTTGGATGCCTTACTGTGCAGGAGGGATGTAGGAGTAGATAAATCTCCAAGGTTATAAAGGAAGATACAACTCTAGGAAAATGCAAGTTATCTAGGTAGCACCCTATGCTTTTATGATAGTTTAGTAGACTAGCTTTCCAGAAGAGAGCCATGAAATGAAACACTGAAAAGGAGAAGCCCCCCACAGTGGGGTGTCTGAGATCATCCTTTTTTGTTTGTTTGTTTGATCCTCATTTTTGTTCATCCTCATTTTTTCTTAGACCCAAATTACCCTTGATCCAGAATGAGAACAAGTCCAAGTTTACTGACAACCATATTATGATGAGATAAGAGTCAAGTGGGCCTGGGAGCCCTGGGAGACCTCTCCAAATATTGAGGACACCTCACTCCTCACGTTTGACCACTGGACACAACTCTCAGACTATGTATTATTAATATTACCATAGTTCTCAATATGCATCTGAGGTATCTAGGTTCTTCATTAATTTTATCTCCCTTCTCCTTCATTCTCTTTGAGTCCACATATATTCTGAGACTTTCTTAAATTTTGCTATTTCTGAGTTCTGTTATTTCTTGAGTATAAATAAAAAATAAAAGAATCAATCTTATCTGATAATGTGTCATTTATGAATATAAGAAAAAATTTTGCATATTTATATAGTAAACCATGGGTCCAATTCTTCATCAAAAGAGAATACCATACTTTTGAAAGCCTTTTATTCTTGATGCTTTGTTCAAGAAAATATGTATTTATATGCTTAGATGGGGCAAGGATATTGAATAGGGAAATATCTTATATGCACTCTCTTATCACATTTCACTATGTTTGCTCTTTTCAGCAAATAATCTAATTTGACGTTTAGAAGTTTGGAGCACAGAGGGAGACATTACCACTCTATCCTTCTGTGTTTCTGCTGGTCATTTTGACAGTCCACTCCAGTGTAACTGAAAAAAGCTTTATTTGAGTGAACATCAACTTCACTTTCCACAGAACTATGACCTTAAAAACCCAATCTTTTAACTTCCTTTGGGGAGCCATGTGACTGACTGCCTTGTCAGCAAGCTACTTTTCCTGAATCTAAGTTATTTCCTTTCCTACAGAGAAAAATTGCTGTTATCACTTCCAGCCCTTTAGAAATGGCCTTTTTCATGTATAGAATATGCTTTAAAAAAAAAAAGGATGAATGTCTTTTTGTCTCTTCCTTTTTGCTTATTTGCTCAAAAATTGTTTATCCTAAAGAAAAATATAAGGATATAAGCACATTTCATGCGCTATGAAAAAAAAGTTAGCAACAGCAGAGATTTCTGATCCAATAGACAGCTAAAATTCTCTAAAACAGCTGTTTTAAGACATTCATTTCAAAATACCTAAAACCCAAAAAAAACATGGTCTGGTTAAAGCCAGCATCACCCTAGTACTTCCTGATTTCTTTATAAACTTTCCTTCAGTTTTTATCCCACAGAACTTTTCTGTAACATTTAACACTGGAAATACTGTCTGGTGTAACATTCCTCTTGCCCTACTTTTGAGTCACTGGTCCCATGTCAATTTCTTCTCTTAATGACTTTTTTTTCACCCTTCTTCACCAGCCTCTCTCCCACCTGGCTCAGTCCTTTAAATGCCTTAGTCTTAGCATCCTGCTTTCTTTCTACATATCCTAACTGGAGATTCTCATAACCACTTGCCCAGCTTCGAGACTCCTCTATTCACTGATTTTTCCCACGTTCAGCCTAGACTTCTCTCCTGAACTCCCACCATACTGCCCCCGGGTAGCTCTTCTTACATGTCCCACAGTCACTTCAATCCTAGCATGTCCCAAACTGCACCCAATATCTTAACACCCAGCTCTTCCTGTGTTCCCATCTCAATGAGAATGTTTTTATGTGCCCAGCACTAAGCTTAAAATCACTGACTCATCCTCAATTTAATTCTACTATTAAAGATTCTTCCTATCTCCTTCTCTTCCTTCCCCATTGTCACGTACTGAGTTCATGCACTCACAGTTCTCCTCCAGATGATCACAGCTGTGATCTCCTAAAAATGCCCTACTTTCCTATCTCTCCTATGCCGAAGTCAGACATTTTGTATATCATCCTCTTTCTTTAAGACCTTCGATAATTCCCCATTTCATAAACAGAAAAATCCCAAGCTCCTTAACAGATACGACAAAGCCATTTACAATTTAGCTTCAACGGCTCTGCCGGCCATCTTTCCCCACCCTCTCCCCACTCACCCAAAGGCATATGCACTAGTCACCACCATCTTTAAATCCTTTGTCTTTGCACATGCCATTTTTATCTTTTCTTAAAATGCATTCCACCTCCTCCATTTTTTGCCTGCCTGATTGTGCCATTCGTTTTTCAACAGCCGACTCAAATACCATCTCTTCTTTGAAGTCTACCTGACTTCTCCAGGTGCATGTTCTCTCTCTACTTTTACTGCCCTTAGAGAGAGGTTATGGCAGGGCTTGTTAGCACGACCCTCTTCCCTTTCCTGGCCCTACCTCTCAGCTCAAAACTCTGGATTTAATCCTAGAATGGCAACACAAGGTGGTGGTGTCTTTGGGATAGACCTCCAAGCAGGGTAGGGTGCCACTTTATACTTGTCCTGGGTCAAGTGGAGGAGGGCAAAAGGTGAAGATAAACTCATGCCTGATGACTGACTGGACCAAGGCTTCATATCTGAAAGCAACTGGAAAATGGTGGGGCTGCCTCAGATGTCCTGGAGAGAATTAATTCTCAGTATGGTACAATCAGGAAGAATGATGTAGGAACATAAAAACTTCATAGTTCTTATTGAGTTAACACTGCTTAGTAAATTAGGTACTTACGTAAACCCATTTAAATTTGCAGAAACTCAGCAAGGAAAGAACAAACTTTAATTCCAAACCACTATCAGTGCAAATTTTCCATTACTGATTTATCCTACGTTGCAAAGAGTGACACCATCACTGTATCTCTAGTGAACCCTCTAGATCAAATCATGGTCAGAGGTCCCCATGAAAGACACGTAGGAATGCACAATCTTGTTCTGATCCAAAGTATGAATCTTATTCATAGTATAAGGATAAAGTAAAGATAGATGGCAGCTCCTACTCAGATCAAAGTTTAGAATGAGTACCTAACCAGTTGCAGAATGATCGGGAACTTGCTGGAATCACTGAGGACCCTGCTGATTAGGAGGTATATTATTGTAAACCAGCCATGTTTGGAAGGAGAGGATATATTTGTTCATCTTCTCTCAAGGGCAGAAATGCAAGATATTTTATTATGTTATAGGATATTAACAGTAATTTCTCCCAAAATTATTCTGGGGGAAGGCTAGGTCATTCTTGAACACATGTCTGATTCTTTCTCTGTACTCTCCATTCTTCTGCTTCTATTGCCTACCTATATATTCCATTCTATATCAATTGTCAATTCTTTTCCTACCAGGCCTGTATTAATTTCATGAAAGTCTATTTTCTGAACGATATCTTGCTCCCTCAGATCATTTCCCCATTATCTGTCTAAAAACCTGAAGCTTTCCACTATAATGAAATTCCTTAGACGGTATAATATCAGCCTATAAGGTGATTGTATTGCCTATACACTTGGTCAGAGAGACCTTTGATTTTCAACTTCCTCCTGGAAAGATGCCTCTTCTCTGGAATTTCCTATGCTTCAGCCAGCTCCCCATTACCTCCCTCTTCTCCTGGACTCTGGTTTCCTAACTCTTCCTGGAAGCCAACACTTACTACTCTTGGGGGACATCTTTGACAATGATGTAGAAACAATAGTCACGGAAATGTATACGAAATACACCAATAATGTCAAATGTAGCTCCACCAAGTTCTGAACGTAAGGGTTCTGCCAACACTAGAAGGAACCAGGTAATCAGAGGTAAGTGAGCATAAAGATTGTCTAAAATACCAGTAGTCGTTTAACTCTTAACATCGTGTGATTTCACGTAGGACTTCAAAAGACCCAACATGAAGGAGAACAGAGACTATTTCTAATAATACGCAGTTAAGTTGGCTTCCTTACCTTCCTCCCCCTCCATTTTTAAATGGGCTCAAGTAATTTGAAAACCGGAATTACCAAACAAACAAGTACTCTGGGTGCCTGGAAATACCTTTTATGGTAAGAGTGATAAATTTTGCTGAGGTTGTTATAATGGCTCTTTTTTATACCCTGGAAGTTCTAGTTTAAACATCTACTTCCACCGGAGATCTGGGGTTGCAATATACTGTCTGAGATATGCTTCATTACTCGATGATGAAAGTAATTTTGGAATGCTGTTATGCTTTGCAGGCTGCCGGCAACTTGCACAAATATCTAAGACTCCTTTTTCCCCCTTTTGATTTAAAATATCACATATAAGGCTTTGTATTAAAAATCAGAGGTATAGAAGCTGCTGGCGGTCTGTAAACATTTCGTCCTATAGGTAGGTACTCCCTGGTCTGCAAAGCGACCTGTAGGGAATGTTGACTGGATATCAGACATGGCCTCGGGAGAGGAGGAACCACCCATTTCTTTATCATAACAGCTCCCCCTGCTGCTTCCAAGCGAAGTCTTCGCGATTGTTTGCCATTTTCCTTTCAACTTTTGAGGGACTCTGGAAACATGGCTGGAAAACATTATCCTCAACTGAACCGTGGCCAGGAAAGTCTCAGGAGGGAATTCTTTCCTGACATAAAATTAAACCTGGCTTCAGCATATCTTAGGGGGAAAAAGGAGGAAAACTTACTGTTGATGTTTCTTGGCTTGGTTTTCTCTCTGTTCTTAAAGCAACATTATTTTAAAAATCTGTAACAAAATCTGTCATCTGCCAAGTCAGTCCAAGCGTCCCAGCGGCTCACAGCTCAGGTTTCTCTGTCTTGCCCTGTTCTATTGCCTTACTCCACACACACTTTGAAAATTGATTCACACACAGATGCTTTTTCACTTACCTGCGGTAGGAGTGCCGTCTCTCTCTCTCTCTCTCTCTCTGTCTCTCTGTTGTGGAAGGGATCCTGGTGCCCAAAGTCCCACAGAGTCCCAGGCACTCTGGCACCAGTGGGGTGGTGGGGCTTCCAAGTCACGGTAACCAGGCCTCCCGGTGACTTCTCCTCCAGCCTCAAACTTCAGAAGTGGCTCCAGAGCAGTTGACCCCAGGCGATGTATTTTCAGGTCTAACGAGATGCACTGCTTACTTGGAAAAGAAAATCTGGAAGCTGTGGTTGGCGGCCTTTGCCTCTCTGTGCGTGAGGTAGATAGTTATTATGTGACCTGATGTCCCTGGTAAGAACATGGGAGGTTATTTATTCACCCAGCGGTCAGATGTTAGTTAGAACCGAGTCAGAAGGAAATTGAAAGAAAGAAAGAAAGAAAGAGAGAGAGAGAGAGAGAGAGAAAGAAAGAAAGAAAGAAAGAAAGAGATAAAGAAAGAAATTGTCTCCACCAGAGTACTGATGATTCTGCTGGTGAAAGATGTCTTGTGTCTCAAGAAGAGGCCAGACACACTTGCCAAATCAGTGCTGGTTTGGGGTCACCCCCCTTTCTCTGACATGACCTTCTTTTTTGATTCCCATGAAACACAGTGACTTAGAAACAGTTTGTCCACGGGTGTGGAGGAAGTAGAGCAAGTGAATTGACACTGCTGAGAATTTCTCTAGAAATTTCTAGAATTTCGCTTCCTTGGACGTTCAGACATTGGTCTCCCGCTCTGAATCCACTACTCACATTAACATGCACTTACAGCATTGAAGAATGCTGTGTGGGTCTATCCCGTCAATCTACACCCTGTGCAGACCAGGACACAATGAGGGACACACTCCTCAGGCCCTGGTGGGGAGTGGCTGAGCTGGGCCACAAATACACTGAGCACTTGCCTATTGATCTGGTTGAAGATCTGCTCCTAAATGGCCCTCGTTTAAGATTATCTATTATCACTGGCAGATATGATAGACTGCTTTTCTTGAGGTTAAGGTATTCTCTGTTTAAGGCATATATTAATAATCTAAGTATTTCACGACAGGAGAGTAAAGTAACATTTTACAATGGGTGCATTTGTAAAGGGAACAGCTAGCCAGTTATATCGCCAGGTTGTAAGGATGGGGGTCACAGTTGTGATGGCAAGGCTGATCCTTTGAGGAAGGTGAGTTGAAGCAGAAGAGTCAGGCCAGAGGCAGCAGGTGTTGCCTGGGAGAGTCTGGGAGGGTCCAGTCAGAGTCAGAGGTGGGGAGACCTGGCCACTTCGGGGGACAAAATGAGAGCACTGTGGGCTAGGGCCTGGTTGATGGGGATGAAAACTGTAGAATCCTAGAAGCACAGAGGTAGAGGGAAGAGAGTGGGTTCTGAAGTGAAATTTAACTTCTCTCTCCTAGTTTTCTGAGGCTTAATCTGAGAACTGTCCCCGCCTTCTCTAATATCCAGATATTTATAAAGTGATTTGATTGTTCCTCATCCTGACAAGTGATCTTCTTTATCTCCTTGTGGAGGTCACAGAATAAACTAGGGAGCTGGGTCCTGGAGCAGAGGGCCCCATCAATTCTAGCCACTATCACTGGAGCCTGCCTGGCGTCTTCTCTCACCTACCCCAGTGTGATACTCTTCTCTCCACACTCCCATTCCACTTGCGCTTCCACACACGAAGACGACCCTGATGATACCACTGGCCAGCTTAAAAAAAAAAAAAAAAAAAAAAAGGTGAGATGTTTAAATTTGGTCAGCTGAATCATTTCTTTCCTGCAGTAGATTGATTTCTTGGTACCAACTCTTCAGCCCCCTTTGCTGAGAAAGGATCACACATCCACATCCAAAGCAGTATGACATACCATGCCTCCTGTGCTGGAGGGGTATTTTTTTGCCCCATTGATACCAGGTTTGGCCGTATGACTTGTTTTGACCACCGGAATATGAGCAGGCATGACATATATCTTGCCTCTGGCAGAAGCCTCAAAAGCCATTGTACATTTCTGTTAGTCTTTTTCCTTGAGAAACCATGTTTCCCCAGGTGGGTCTTCTCCTTCAGCCAGGGACTCAGCATAAGATCAGAAGATGCAAGAAATAAAGCCAGAGCAGCTGGTTCCCAGCCACCAACATGTGACACAAATGAAAAACCAATGTCTGTCATAAGCCACTGAAATTGGGGTGCGCTTGTTCTAACAGGCAAAATCGACTAATAGAAATCCCTCCTACAGTTTAGTTCCAACCTGCTTGTCTGGACTCATGGCACCACAACTGCACATGTGCCCTACCTTCCAGCCAATCTAAAAGCATCTCCACTTCTCCATCTCTGTGTTTCAGCTTTTCCTATTCTCCTAGCGCAAACTGTCTTAACCCAGTCTTAGTAAACCTTACTTTAAAGATTCTTCCAGGGGCGCCTGGGTGGCTCAGTGGGTTAAAGCCTCTGCCTTCGGCTCAGGTCATGATCCCAGGGTCCTGGGATCGAGCCCCACATCGGGCTCTCTGCTCCGCGGAGAGCCTGCTTCCTCCTCTCTCTGCCTGCCTCCCTGCCTATTTGTGATCTCTCTCTCTCTGTCAAATACATAAATAAAATTAAAAAAAAAAATAAAGATTCTTCCAGCTAGCTCAAAATCTTTCTCCTATATAAATTTTTTTCTGAATGTCTCGGTTTGAAGTGATTTTTCCTTCCTCTGAATTGCAACAAGCATTCCATGTTTACACTACCCATAATTCCCTTTAGTAATAAGAAATGATGCTTTCTAAACACATACTATGTACTAGATGCTGGTCTTTAATCAACTGTGTTAGTTTGATACATTAAGATGAGATGAGATGAGATGAAATGAGAAGAGATCATAAGATGAGATGAAATGAAAGGTTAATTGTGAGTAAAAAACCTGTGAAGGATAAAAGGGGAAGGAGTAGCGGAAAGTGGCAGGAGCCTTTGTAACACAATGATTGCCTGACACCGTGGAAGGAGAAGATGGAGAAGGAAGGTTGGTCTCAGGCTGCAGTTTAATGCCAAGAAATGTTCTGCCAACCCAATGAGAATCTTCAAGCCAAAGCCATTTTTTGAGAGTCCCCCATCTCATAAAATTGACCTGCATTGGTACTCTCACTATGGTTGGTCATTGGCTGGGAGCAGCCCTTTGGGAATATGGCAATAGATCTAAAAGGATAGGAGCTAGGCTTCTTCATCAGTTACACTCCCACAGCATGAAATCTGGGCAATTCTTTCTCACGGTCATGATGTCAACATTAGTTCATTGAATCTTCACGAAAATCCAATGAGTTCAAGACTGCTATCATTCCTGTTTGAAAGTAGTAAAACTGAGGCCCTGGGAGATAAGTGACTTTGTTACCATCACTCAGCTAGCAATGGGATGGAGCTCGACTGGTCCTCTAAACTACCATGTGACTTTAACGTCAGGCATTTATTATGTGAATGAGTAAATGCACCTTGATGCCACCTGTGAAAAAGGGAAAATCGGAGATGGTAGTCGTCAATGCCACTCTGTTTTTATTGGACCCAGAAGTGCACAGTCCTTCCTCCAACTATCATAACACACAAGTTTGTCCTTCATCTGTGGGTCAAGGAACAGAACTGGATGTGTTTTCAGAAGACTTCTAGTTGCTGTTCTGATAGAATATTCGGAAATATTTTATGAATAAAACAGCTCATTAGAAATGTTTCCTAAAACCCCAAGGAAACAAGGCTCTTTTTCCTGTCATTCTGGAGCCATCAATTCCAGTCCATTTCCTGCTGCGTCTAATAGACAATGTGTTGTTAATCTTGCAGCCCATTACCTCATGCCTGGTTTCTTGGTCTTATGAATGCAAACTTCATTTTCTCCTAAGAAATCATTTTCTTTCTTGTTCTGTGACTATGTTTTCCTCTTGTGAGAAGTTGTGAATGATCTTGCTGAGAGAAGCAAACAAAGACAGATCCAGGTAGATGGTTTATATTTTCACAGGAGACCTAAACTACTTCCCCCGACCTCAAAACAACAATAACAACAATGAGAAGAAAACAAAAGAACTTTTAGGATTAGGGTGAGTAAACCATTGCGTCCCGTCTCCCTGTAGACCAAGCGTTTCCCTTTACCTTTCTCCTGAGTCCATTTTAAGAAAACAAAAACAAAAAAACCCAAACATATATAAAAAGACACATAATAGAGCTATATAGATAGATATGAATGTATCTCTATATGACATGATACATATGCACATAAATGTCATATAATATACATATGAGATAGTCTTCTTTCTATTGCAGTATGGGGTCATGGAGAATGCTGGCATGTAGCAGACTATAGCTGCAAGAATCTTTTTCAAGGAAAAACTAGAAGACACCAAATAAGCAACCAGACAGACAATCAACCACCCAAATCCTCCAAGGATTTTTCCACTATTACTGTTCCCCTGACCACAGTGTACGGGGATTTTACTTTCAAGCTCAGGGTCAAACCCTGTCCTGGACCGCACAGTGGCATGGTGTCAGCCCTCTCACAAGCACCTTGAGCTGGTGCAATAAACAAGCCTACTTATCAGACCTGTAATTAAAAGGCATTTTACCCCACTGCCACTTTAAGATTAATTTGTTGGGAAATGTGTTTAGTTGCCTGGATTTTTTTTTCCTTCTGCCTTTGGAAGAAAACTACCAGGCATCATGACATTTCTGGTCATTGTTATTAAATCCCAAATTGCTTAAGTTACAAAACACGGTCTTATTTCAGAAAGTAGGATCTTCGGTCATACTACATTAATTAGCACTGCAGTTTGCATTCAAAAATACGACTTGTCATCCACTTGCTGGAGCCAGCACCGGACAAGTCTGTCTGGTGAAGGGGTGTCATGGGCTTCCAGCTCCCCTGCCAAACTTTCCTGCCGGGCGATAGCTGTTCTTTTTTCTGACACTGGGGCTGAAGAAGGGGTGGACGGATAAAGGGGACAGGAAAAACTTAATTGTCATGCCTGTCCATGACTTCTTGCTCTCAGATCCTCACATCTGATACCCTCAGATGGTATCAGACAGCAACCCTCTTCACCTTTGGTCTATTGTTCACTTACCCCGCCCCCCACCCCTCACCTCCCCCACCCCCTCCCACCCACAGCCTTCAAAATTCTGGTGCTTTATTTGATACATATCCTGTCAGGAAAGATCCCTCATCCTCAGGCAGAAACTCTTCTAGGCCTTTTATTAGGATTCCATATAAAAAGGCCCCAGGCTGGCATTCCTCCGCGTGGCCGTAGGCATTGTATATCTTGGCTTGCAGTTGGAGGAAATAAAGTTATATTCTTGCTGTAGCTCCTTTTGCTCCCACGGAACACCAGAGGGTCTCTTGCTCTGACTCATGTCGGAGAAATTTCCCAAACTCAGGCAACAAAGGCAGATTTTCAATGTCATCTTCTCTGAAACCCCTCTCGCTAGTGAGGAGCCCGGTTTCATCCCTGCCTCCCCTGGGGTGGAGGCCGGAGCTCACAGTACAACTCTCTCTATCTCAAGCTATTCTCCTCCATCTTTTTCTTAATTTCCCATCTGGGGATACTCTATGCCCCTGAAGTGGGTGACAGGCCCCAAATCATGTAATTGGTCCCTAGGGATTTCCTTGGAAAGTTGCATCTTGACTGAAGATCTCAATATGTGACGTTGCTCATGTGGCATTTCGGTTGAATCTTCCATTACTGTTATGTATCAACTCCTTTTCGGTGTTCTCCGCCTCTTTTAGTATCTTCCATGGAGATTTCCATGTTCTTCTACTGCACACTCTACCAAGTCCCTAAAACACGTCACCTTCCTGGGGCTTAGCTCTCCTCCGTCCTCCCCATCGCCTCTCCTCATCGCATTTGAGCTTTGCTGCTTCCATCCTTGGAGTCCGGGTCTTTGTCAAGCAAGTCCCATGGGGGCTGCGCTTGTCCTCTTGCCCCCACTGCATGGGGACACGTCAATACACTGTCAGCTGAACTCAGTAGTTTTTGAAATTTGTGGATGATTTGTTATTCTTGTTGTGGTTCTTACTTTTCAGCAAAGCCTCTTTTACGCAACGAAATACTTCAGCCCTTTTTTTGGTAAATGGCTCAAATAAATTCAAAATGAGCAAATGGGGATAAAGTTAGAGTGGGGTCCCCGAGACTGTGCACCTGGCTTCCTCCACAGCTCCAAATGCCTTAAGAAACACACTTGGAAAAAAATCCCTACTTTTTTTTTTTTTTTTAAGATTTTATTTATTTATTTATTTATTTGACAGAGATCACAAGTAGGCAGAGAAGCAGAGAGAGAGAGAGGAGGAAGCAGGCTCCCTGCTGAGCAGAGAGCCCGATATGGGGCTCGATCGATGTAGGGCTTGATGTGGGGCTTGATGGGGGGCTCGATTCCAGGACCCTGAGATCATGACCTGAGCCGAAGGCAGAGGCTTTAACCCACTGAGCCACCCAGGTGCCCCAAAAATCACTATTTTAAAACATGAAGTGATTTTTGAAATGGGAGCCAAGTGTGGAGGGTTGTTTTGAAAAAGGGCTGTGTCCCCCAAAGCCATTCAGAAGCCACTTCTATATGCAAACCAGTGACTAATGGCCCCAACCCCAGGTCCCCACTTACTTCCGGCATGATCAGCTTCTAAATGCCACCTCTTGGTAAGACCTCAATGTGCCTTGGAATTTGGTTTATTTATTTCTCTAAAACCTGAGCTTCTGAAATGAAATCCCCATGAAGGAACCCATAAAGGCAAAAGGCCTCTTGTCTTTAAAAGAACAGAAAACAAAAACAAAAACCAAGAGCTCTAAAAACTTGATTCTGTGGATTACAATGTTTATGGCATTTTAATGCCACTCCTTAAATCCCTAAACCACACGAACCACTGAGATTTTAATAGACTACTCAGGCTTCGGGCCTTTTGAAGTTTGATTGCCAGCCAGTTATTGCTTTGAGTTTTCCCAAGGAGAGCCCAAATTTCCCTTTACCCCTCCCGCGTTGGTTTCTTCCTGTAAATGTACTAACATTAATTTATTTGGTATCGACATCATGTGACCAATACAGAGGCATGGCCCCTACTCTTTCACTGTCCCGCTCCCCAGCCTAGAGGCTGTTTAAAGATTGTCAAACATGGGGGGCGCCTGGGTGGCTCAGTGGGTTAAAGCCTCTGCCTTTGGCTCAGGTCATGATCCCAGGGTCCTGGGATCCAGCTCTCCATCAGGCTCTCTGCTCAGCGGGGAGCCTGCTTCCTCCTCTCTCTCTCTGCCTCTGCCTACTTGTGATCTCTATCTGTCAAATAAATAAATAAAATCTTAAAAAAAAAAAAGATTGTCATACGTATTCAGATCTTCTGGTCAGGCATGTGGGGAGAATCAAGGGGCAGCTACTTGGGGAATAATGGGCAGGATGACTCTATTTCTTTTTGGGTGAGCAGAAGTGTTTATCAAGAGGAGAGGGGAAAAGATTCAGAAACAAGGCTAGAAAAGAACATAATCTTTCCTCCCCCACAATATTTCCTCGTTGGTGACCCTGTAAGAGCTTGTGTTTGCAATACCGGACTCCAAGGACCCCGCTGTAGTGAATAAAACATGCGAGTGTGATCCTGACAGGCCACACGCTAGGCATGGGTAGAGGCTGAAAGTCACGGACCCACAAAAATTTTGGACCGGTTATTTTACATTGCCTGCACTTTAACCCCGGGAGGGACTATAGCCGGAGCTGAGTGAGGGGACGAGCAGGAGGCTTGTGGGGACATCTGGTGTGCTTTCCTTGCAGCCTGGGGCCCTCGATTATTGAGAGTCTAAAGAGAGCTGAGGTTCCAGGAGCTTGACTGCAGGAACCACACATGCTCCACACCAGCTGTGGAAAACCCTTCCAGGCCCTACTCCTATCAGCCTCGTCTGGACTTCGAAAGTGGCAAGAACTCTCTGTTACCAATTAAAACATTGAAAACAGTGACTACCTTTAGTAGTAATTGTTGCCATTTTTTTTAATTGTTGCCATTTTTGCATGAAATTTATTTCAGAAGAATGTTGATCTAAAGGATAGATATTTAGTGATTACCATCTACTATTATTAGTATCCTGAAGCCGGAAAGAGAGTCATCAAAACTCTAACTACATGGGTATCAGCTTATCTCATCCATGAACACCTCTGGACCACTCTGACCCTTTTTTCTTCTTTGATATCTGTAGTTCACACATGCAATGGGACACAGAAGTATGTATTAGCTTATGTAGCGAATGACTGTTTTATACCTCTGCTTCAATTGAACAAAAACGTGTTAAAATTTTAAAGCCCTGACGACGTGGATGGAACTAGAGGGTATTATGCTTAGCGAAATAAGTCAATCAGAGAAAGATAATTATCATATGATCTCCCTGATATGAGGAAGTGGAGATGCAACGTGGGGGCTTTGGGGTGTAGGAAAAGAATAAATGAAACAAGATGGGATCGGGAGGGAGACAAACCATCAGAGACTCTTAATCTCACAAAACAAACTGAGGGTTGCTGGGGGGAGGTGGGTAGGGAGAGGGTGGTGGGGTTATGGACATTGGGGAGGGTATGTGCTATGGTGAGTGCTGTGAAGTGTGTAAACCTGGCGATTCACAGACCTGTACCCCTGGGGCTAATAATACATTATATGTTTATAAGAAAACTTAAAAATTATTAAAAAAAAGATTAAAAAAAATTTTAAAGCCCCATGCAAAGTTTTCTGGCTCAGCCATGGACACAGGACAGGTTCTCAGAAAATCCTGGTGTGTTGATTAGTGGTTAACAAATCACAGTGACTGTCAAATGCATTTAAGAACCTGATGGTTAAAACTTGGTCTGCTTCTACTTACTGGTGACACTGATCACAGAAGCCAACCAGAGTGCATTGTATGTGGACATTTGAGAAGTTGTCAGTTTCATGGCATTCCTGGCAAAGAAGTATAATCTGCTGAAAATGCTTAAGCCTAACTTATATATTAAATATGACTAATTTTTCCTTTCTCGTCAATGAGGAAAAAATCCCAAACATTTTTGTGTGCCTACAACATTCTTGCTGCAATGTAACATAAAAGCACACATTCTGGAGCGTCCACATCCCAGCTCTGCCATTGATTGGTTGTGACATTGAAGAATTATTTAAATTCTGATGTTCCCTTTCTTAGTTCTTTCTTTCCACCTATCCTCTGACTGCAACCATAAAATTGTTGTAGGATGACTAGGTGGCTTGGAGGTTATATCTCACATTCTGTACTCTTCTAGAGTACCACTGTACCACAGTAACCACTGATGTAATGTAAAACAGATCCGTAGTCATACACACATGCACATCCAGATAGAGAATGACAGGTGATAGATAGATAGATAGATTGATTGATTGATTTAACTACTCTCTTAAGAAGTTAGATTATGCCAAAGGGAAGACTCACCCACAGTCCAAATCCGGATGGGTTTAGGCGTACAGTTTGGGGAATATACTTGGGATAGAACACTGATATTTGTAAAAAATGGCAAAAGCATAGAAATGTTGGGGCAGAAAGGAGACCGGGAGAGAGGAGAGCCAGATGATCAGAGTGCAGCATAGCATAGGGAGGAGGAGAGCTGAGCCCTCACAGGTAGAGTGGACCAGAAGGAACTTGGAAGACAAAAATTACTAGGAAATGGTGAACATGTTTGCCATCTGTCTTCCTGTGTGTCACCTTTGTATCTTTTATAAAAGCCAAATTGCTCCCTGAGGCTTTCCTCAGGGAGCAGGAAGATTTTTTGAGAATGGTGGCTGGTGGGGGGATATAGTTATCAGAGGATAAGCCTCACGTTTAAAAATCTCTAAAACAGTAATAATAGCGGGCTTAGAGTAAGCCTCAAATGAGCTAATGTTTATGAAATGCTATCCTATAATATGCAATTATTTTAAATACATTGTGAATTGATTTCTTTACAACTTCCTAACTGCTTGTGATTTTGTAGTTACTATTGGTTAGAATTGATTTTGTATGGCTGTATAATAAAATGGTTGAAAGTACAGGCTTTGGAGTTAGACAAACCTGGGTTTAAATCCTCACTGCCCCTTTTTGGTGTGCATTCAGGCAAACAGCCTCACCTTTTTATTCATAAAATGGGGATTATAACTACATCATACTGACATGGTATAGGGAGGGGCTACTAAGACAGCATTCTAACACTTTTATTACTCAAGATTCTAAAAGGAAAGAAATGATGTAATCAAATGGGGGTAATTTGAAGAGAGTTTAAGAAGGGGACAATTTATGAAGTTGTAGGTAGGCTGTAAGGAAAGTGGCATAATGGTTGGTTCTGTATCCTCAGGCTACCCGTAGAGGACCACACCCCTCACCCAACCCACCATCTAAGACCAGAAGGTCAGGGTAAGGACTGGAATCCAGAAGTACAGTTGTATGGAACAGAGGATAAGGGAGCCGCCTGATAGGACCCATAATGATCAGTATCTCTGAGCCACCATGGAGGTGGGGGGCAGGATGGAGAGTGGACTTGGAGAGGCATAGAAATGATTAGCAAACTGCCTGATAGGGTAACACTCAATAAATGTGTATATTAGACAGAAGGTGATATGAAGTGTTTATGATCTTGAAACTACAGCTTTTTTTCTATACGCCAAGAAATCAAGAGTCTTCGGTTTTATATGTCTACGGGAATCAGTGTGATTAAAATACTGGTTCTTGTCAGTTCACTGGGTTCATTAGTCCTCTCATAGAGTCCCCACCCTCAGGAGGCACCATCAGTGTTTGCAGACCCCTGCTGAAGTGCCTCTACCAGCAATGTTTGCAGATCCCTGCTGAAATGCCTCTCCCATGGTAGGAGGATGCTGCTACGTAATGAGCAACTGCACGGGTTCACTATTTGTTCCCAATTTGTTCACTATACCACTCTGGACCTCATGTATAAAAATGGTCTTTTAAACATTGGTAAACCCCAAGACTCAGTCTCCAGTCCATTATTTTCACAGCATTCACACCTCTCCCCATCCTTACAGCTGTAGCTCAGTCCGAGCCACTGTCATCACTCAGAGTAGTTTGGATCCACAGCCTCTGACTGGTCTTCCTACTTCCACAGTTTCCTCCTTCCCCGCACCAGAGTCATACCCTCCATATACACAACATTTGTAAACAGAAGTCACATCATATCACTCCTCTGCTTAAAACCCTAAACAACTTCTCAACTCACTCCGTGGAAAGGTCAAAGTCTTACCATGTCCTGTGAATCCCTCCCTGACCTGTGTTCTCACTCCCACTCTCCCCGCTCTGACCTCATCTCATTTCTCTACCCTTTAATCACTGTGCTCCAGCCACACTGGGCCTTCCTTGCTGGTCCTTGCTGGAACATCGCAGGCAGGCTGTTTGCATTTGTGGCTCATCCACCTGGCTCTGTCTTCTCCCTCCTCCGGTGTCCTGACTAGTCTTGCATTTCCATCAGGTTCTGCTCAAAGCCCCTTGCCCAGCCAGGTCCTCCCTGTCCGAGCATATGAAACTAGAGACTCACCTCGCAATCCCACCTCTCAGCTTAATTTTTCCCCGTGGTGTTGTCATCACCTTACTTCTATTTATACTCATTTCTTTCCCATGCTTGCCCTCTTTCCTCTAAATACAAGCTCCAGGAGGCGAGTGTCACACGCACTGCTATATTCTCACAGCCAAGACATAAGAACGAATTCACCTGTAGCTGTGAGTGGTTAGGACAGTTAACAGTTGATGGTCTCATGAGATGAAATTCCTGATGGGTGGGTTCTTTCTTTCTTTCTTTTTTTTTAAGATTTTATTTTTTTATTTGACAGACAGAGATCACAAGTTGGCAGAGAAGCAGGCAGTGAGAGAGGAGGAAACAGGCTCCCCGCTGAGCAGAGAGCCCGATGCGGGGCTCGATCCCAGGACCCCGAGATCATGACCTGAGCCAAAGGCAGAGGCTTAACCCACTTAGCCACCCAGGTGCCCCTGATGGGTTCTTTCTACTGTAAAAATAGGTGTGCAATTCTGGACTAGACTGTTAAGTATTTCCTATTTTATGTTCTATTGCCAATAAAAGTGCTAATAAATAATGTGATTTTGAGTCTTTTTTTAAATTAAAGGAAATATATGTTCATATATGTAGGTTTTAGGAAACAAACATTAAGACCACAAAGATTCCATGAAATGAATCTGCCTGTCATGGAGCCCAGAACGTGGAAGAGTCTTAGCAAATGTTGGTTTCCTTCCTGCCATCTTTCTGGAAGCAGATGTGCTTCTGTTGTTTCTGAACTGGGGGTAGGGGGTCGGGTATGCATTTGATAAAGCCTGTCACTCCGGTTATACAGCGCTTCCAACTCCAGTCAAAGCAGCCACGTGGACAACAAGCAAAGCAGCAACCCCACCACTAGATGATTTCTGCAGAGTTCCCAAGAGTTCTCCATTTCATCCTACATCAACAATTGCAAAGTGCACCCCCCCACCAAAGACGGAGTGCTGACCTAGTGCAGTGTTTCCCAAACTTGCTCCCAAGGAAGAAAAGCATTGACAAGTTATTAATTGGAGTTCATCAAAAGCAATATTTCATGGTCAGGTAAATTTGGAGAAAACAGGTAAATCAGACTAAACAGATTCCAAGTTACAAGTCCTCCTTTTGCCTTTTATATAATAGCCTGTGTTGTGAGTCATCTGGAGAAAAGTCATAAATGGAGGGTTTTCCCAATTTGCTTCGCCATAGAACCCATCTTGATAGACCCTCAAGTTCCACTGAACACATTTTGAAATAGAGTAGTTTCAAAAAATTTGGCTCAATTTTCATATAATCCTCTAAGGTGGCAGGAAAAATATCATTTTTTCATCTTCCAGCTTTCCATTTTACAGGTAAGACAAATAAAACTCTGAGCATGATAAACCGGCCTTTGGCGTGGGTTGTAAACGGGTAGATTGAACCAAAGTCTTTCACTTAGAATTTCAATTTTCATTCCATTGCACCACGTTGCCATCTCTGTTAGTCTTCGAGGACTGTTGTGACACATTATGACAAACTGGACTGCTTCAACAGAACTGTTTTCCTCCCACAGCTCTGGAAGCTCGGAGGGACATCAGCCCCATGCATCTCTCTTACCTGCTGCTGGTTGCCAGCCATTCCTGAACTTACTTGGCTTGTAACCATGTCCCTCCAATCTCTGCCTTTGTCTTCACATGAGTTTCTTCTCTTTGTGTGTGTCTCTCTCACCACAGGGCACTAGTCATTGGTCTTTCTACTTCAGTGTCAATATATTTGAATTTCATATGTGTTAGCTTAAAGCCATCATTTTCCTAGTCTACAACCTAATCTTTGTTTTATGACCCAATATGGAGTCCTCTTTACACCTTTGGTCAAAGTAGTTGCCTTTGTTTGAACATTTCCCAGCTTATTTCTTTCCCCTCATTTCAATTTGCCTGAGCTCCATACACTATTCTAGGCATGATGCACCAATTGGACACAAAGAGGTTGTGATAATAATTCTCGAATGCTTCTCAGAACTGGCATGTCTTTTAGGTCATGCTAACCTTTTGGGACATTGTTGAAGGTATTGGAAAGAAGTGTTCTTCTTTTTTTGAGATTGCTCAGCTGGCAAAGTTGAAGTCTAGTGCTGGCAACAGCTCTCGTCTCTTCTGGGAAGAAAACCTCCTGAGAATCTAGTTAACATCAAGCAAGGAAGAGGAGGGAAGAAGAAAGGAAAGAGGAGGAGGGGTGGGGGAAGGAGCAGGGGAAGGGATCCAGCTGAGGCCCCAGATTCACTCATTTCTGAAATTCCTCATTCCAAAAGCCAAGAGGAAAAAAATCCTTTCTCATTTAATATAGTTTGAGGTAGATTTCCATCCTTCGTCTGACACTATCCAGAAACTTACAGTTTCTTATGCCCATTTCTAATCTGCTAGAGGTGAAAATGGTGGAACTAGGAGCAAGGTTTGGGTCAGGCTGCCTTAGGCATATTCTATGTCGTATCATTTAAGACATGGGACAACTCTGTCAGGTCTTCACCCTGTGAATGCACAATTTGTAATATTAGAAGACTGTTTTCCTTTAACTTTAAAGAATAAAATTTAAAAATGAAATGAATGTATATGTGCTTATGTCTGTGTGTGTGTTTATGTATATATAGATATATATAGATCTCTTGAGGTATAAATAGATGTACCTACGTACATCTATATTTGTCAGTAGGAAGCAAACGAGACTGACCTGTTAATGGTAGAGACTTCAGGTCCCCATTTAGAATCAGTGCAAGAGTTTCCAAGGTTGTCAACTCACTTGCATCAGGAAAGTCATCTCTCAAGTGAAACCTTGAATTGCCTATATAAATACTGAGAAATACAGTTTCATTGCACCACGGAGAAGCAGTCTGAATCAAAGAGACAATTGAGATATTCTAAATTACTGGAAATCCAATGGAGGAAGTAATGTAGCAACCAGAGAGTAGGAACAAAGCATCCAGCTCTATGTTCAGTACCGTGGTGGGGAACTTGTGAGGTTTTTAACCAGAAGTTCTTCATCCCTTTTAATTTCCCCCTGGCTGCGTGGATGCCTCTGAGATGGCCATCATTAGGTGGAGAGAACCTACTGTGGAAAATAAGACAGTAGAAACTATTTTCAGTGTCTTAAGCCTTGCTATGACAACCTAATCATGTCACCGCCTTCCTCACGCACACATTGAATGACTAGAATCTTTGAGTGACTCAACATCTTCCACGGGATAAGACATCTAAACCTCCAAATCTTGGGGAAATACATTCTACCATAGTCTCCCCCGCCCCCCATCAGAGCTGATTCTTGTCTTCCTGGCCAGCTTCATTTCATCACCTGTACCTTACACTTCAATTAGCAATAATCGCGCCTCGGATAAACCTCATTGGCTACGATACTGCCACTGCGCAAAGCTGTACCTTACACTTTAGCTAAACCTGTCTACTTCCAGTTACACAAACATGCCATGCTCTTCTGCCTGCACTCCCCTTTCCAATCCTATTTGCCTGAAAAATGTCTCATTCATTTTCTTGCAGATATCACCTTTATATGGTGCTCAAGCCGAGAGTTAATCATCTTGTCCCTGTGTTACTTACACCGTTATTTCAGTAAAATGTAAATTTTTTTTTTCTGTCTGAGACAGTGACAGATTTCCATCAGGTATCTATTGATACGAATGGGAGATTTTGCTTTGGGAAGTAGTTGATCATTTTGGATAGAGCCAGAGCCATTGGGTCAAACTACTTGAGTTAAAATCCTAATTCCACTGCTTAGTACCTGTGAAAGTTTGGAAATTTCTCTTCCCTGGGATCAGTTCTCTCATCTGTAAAATGGAGGTAGTTAATATTAACACTCCATAGGATAACTGTGAAGACTGAGATAATCTGTGTCAAGGGACTGTTCCCAGGATTTCTCAACACATAGTATATTATTTCGTCTATTGGCTTAAGGAAGAAGGATGTTCATGATCAGGAATTGGCCAAAGTTATGCCCAGAGCATAATCAGGCCATTGTCAGGACATTGCTTGGCCTCTGCTCTGTTTTCCATTCTTGCTCACGCGTCAGCTGGCCACAAAGCTGACTGGAGGAAAGAATACCATCCTTGCCGGTCACCCAAGAAGACGTCTTTGTCTTGCTGTTCCCTGACTCCCCCAAAAGGTTCCAATCTTGGTACGACTGATTTTGGAGCATAGACAACCACAAATTCAAACTTCTCCCAAATTCCATGCCTTTTTTTGTTGGTGGAGATTTAAAAGTTTTACCTTTAAAAAAAATTTTTTTTTTTACCTTTTTAATAATAGTTAAAAAACAATTAACAAAGTAGCTCCTTCTGACATTTGAAGTATCTTCTTTGGGAAGAATGAGTGAACATAGTTCTGACAGGTACTAGCACCCTTCCTGTGATCGAAAGACCTCAGATATAACCACCCAGTCCATTCCCTGCTTCCCAAGAAGAGGCACATCAGTGGACAACCACAGTGGGAGTTCTGGGAACAGCACTTCCTGGCCTTGCCAGATAAAAATGCCCATTTAAACCAGCCATATTATTGTGGCTTCTTAACTAGTGTTGTTACAAGGGAATGTGATTCCATGTGTTGGGGAAGTCCAGGACGCAGACCCAGGGGATGGTCTGTGGCCAACCTTTGTGCTGTACACCAGATGGACACCAGGAGCATATCATTCCTGTCCATAGGTCAGTGTGCATCTCATAAGTTGCTTCTTTTACAAAACCAAATGTTATTTATTTGGTTAGATAACCCAAAGCAAACTTTCATTGACCTGAGTCATTATAGCTTTTCTTCCAAAATGAAAGACGCATTTAAGTTCTCCAGGTTTCTCTTCAGTGTTGGATGAAGGGTTTTTTTCTTTTTTTTCTTTTCTTTTTTTTTTAAACTATTTTAGAAGAATTCCCCTTGAATTTTTTTTTTTTTCCTACCTTCCTTACAGGGCAGTATGAAAGGTGAACCAACATAATGCTGAACTGAGCAAGGCACCAGATTATACTTTAATAAAGTGAATGTGGCCTCTGACCTTTAGCCCTTGAATAGTGGTCACACAAAGCTGTTTCATCTTATCTATTAACATCTATAATACAGTTTCAGGCATTTACTTTTAGAGAAAATAACCCACTCATTTCAGAGGAAATAAATGGGTAGCCAAGGTCAATGAAGCATCACAAGTAAGTTTTTCAGCCCATCCTGGAGGTGGAATTGGGGGTGAACTTTTTTTAAATGGAATGGAACAAATAGCATCTGAGTAGAATTTTTAATCAAAAGCCCAGAAGGTAACTCTTGGCAGAAGAACTCTGGTTTTGTTTTTTGTTTGTTTTTGTTTTTTTTAGCGCATATTACCCCCTGACATCTGTTCTTTTCACTTTCTGAAATGAACACTTTGCTTTGCTAATGCTGTGAGGTGTAGAGCTGGGAAGTTACTCATTCTTTCCCTCACCCATAGAAATAATTTCTGAAGGTGTAAGTGAGATTTTTTTTTTTTTGTCCACCTCTTTCAAACGAGGTAGATTCTTCCCAAACTTGAAAAGCAATTAAATTCAGATAGAAAAGCCTCAGAGTCACCTGATGGAATCCTCACTTGCTTTTCTCTGGCCGAAGAAATATGTCACGTTCCCCATCTAGTGGTAAGACTTGGAATCATCCAAAAAGGTGGTCTAAGGTCAATTCTGGGAGCAGAAGATATTTACCAAATTTCAAATTCCCACTGATCACCACGATAAAGAGAATGCAGATAAGAGAGAATTAAAAGATAAAGTTTCTATTCTCAAAGAACTTGTAATGTATGGGAAGGAAGAAAAACTAGTCAACAATCATAGTCTAATAAACCTAGGAATATGTTCCAAGACCCCCAGCAGATGCCTGAGACAGCAAAGAATACCAAACCCTATACATTCTGTATTTTTTCCTATACATGCACACTCATGATAAAATTTGATTTTTAAATTAGGTACAGTAAAAATTGACAACAATAACTAATAATAAAATAGAACAATTACAACAATATACTGTAAAAAAAATCCTGGTGAATGTGGTCTCTCTCATATTTTATTGTTCCGTACTCACCCTTCTTGTGATGCTGTGAGATGATGACACGACAGTGTGAGGAGGTGCACTGAGGGGAATGACACAGGTATCCTGACACAGAGTTAGGCTACTCATTACCTTCTGACAATATGTCAAAGAGAGAATCATGTTTCCAGATCGCAGATGACTACAGGTAAATGAAACAGGCAAGTGAAGCCCCGGATAAGGGGGAGTGGGGGTTAGGGGGTAGGAATTCTATAAACAGTCTTCCATATATTCTGAGACATGTAGGCTCAGTACAAGTGCTTGACCCCCTTCTCCTCTCAAGGTCCTCACTGGGCCCCTGAAGAGTTGGTTTGTATAAATTTGGGGCAGGGGAGGGAGGAACCAGCTGTAGTCAGGAAGGAGAAGCCAAGTGAAGATTGAGTGTTCCTGGAGACAGCATGGGGACAACCAGGTGACTTTCCTTGTAAGGCCCCAGGACAGGAGACCTGAAAAACCCTGACCTGAGAAGAGACTAACTGCTCTGGGGGAGCCTGACGCAAAACCCAGTGACGCTGCAGATGCTAGAGAAGCTCAGCCAGCTCCTGGGCCTGTCACTCCAGTGACTCTGTAAAGGGCTGCCACCATCCAAAGGTGTCCAGAAGAGGCCTGATCTGCCGAGCCAGAGGATTCCCCTCAGGTGCTGACTGTCTTTGCCTTGAGATCTGGGAAAAGCCCAGGAATCTGGTGGTTTCTCTCTCCATGCATTCATTCCAGGATCACAGCTGGCTGGCCTGTTGACATTGGCCTCCAGGTGTAGTAAAACATACTTCTTTCTCTGTCTGCTAAGCA
Organism: Martes martes; assembly: GCF_963455335.1. Classification (NCBI taxonomy): domain Eukaryota; kingdom Metazoa; phylum Chordata; class Mammalia; order Carnivora; family Mustelidae; genus Martes; species Martes martes. The sequence goes on along the minus strand of NC_137892.1, from coordinate 134,844,467 downwards.
GGAAATTGGCAGGTTCCAAAGAATCTTCTTCCTAATAACACACTGGCTGTGGGTCTGTAAGGGTGGTCATAAACTTGAAGAGGCTCTTGGAATGCTGTACTTTTTTTTTTTTCTAAAGGAACGTAGAAGCATACTGTAGTAAAGATTATTTAGAGACTGAACAAATGTACTGATGTTTAGGGAACTATGCTGGAAAGTTATTAGGGCATACTCTTTACATGGGATGCACATTTCCAGACGACACTTGATGGGTGGTCTAGATCTGGATCTTCTCCTGGCAAAGCTTCCTTGCTACCTCTACTTCAAACTCTTGGCATTCTCGTTCCTCCTCTGCTTCCTGGGCCAGCTACTGGCAAGATGTGTGCATCTGCTGTACTCCTGGGGAAAACCTCAGCCTCTTGCAAAATTCTCGTTCTTTGTTAAGCTCTGTAAGACCTTCACCGATATGATCCTACTCCATAGCACAGACTTCCTGTTCTTTTGCAACCTTTTTTGAACTTGAACTTTACTTATACTCATGATCTCACTTATAAGTTGTCTCTTTGTTTTCTTTTCAGGTCTCAGCTCTCTGTTCTTCCCAGCCAATTTCTTTTCTTCTCTTCCTCTATTATTTTGTCCAACTTTTTCTCCTGGGATTTTTTCCTCGTCATGTTGCTGTGCCATCACTCATGAGATATCTTCTGGTTTCTTCTCATATCTTCTCTTTTGTGCTTCTTTTTTTAACCACCTTCTTCCTCTAAGCTTTGAAGGGCTCTTTGCCCAAGCTTCATGTTCAAGTCCTGCTCTGTTCTACATTCCTGCTGAATATGTTCAACCTTCTCTTGGACTTTTTTTGCAAAGCATCCTAATTTCCTGCTTTACCTAGTTTCTTTAGCTTATTCTGTTTATTCTCAAGTTTAACCTTGTACTGTCCTTTGCCACAAGGTGTACCTCCTTTTCCCTCAGCTACTGTCCACCTGCTTTTGTACCTTGATGTTGGTGACCTGGTCTTCTGGCCCTGGGTGTGTTCTCCAGCAATTTCTGTCTCTTTGCTTCTTGAGCTTCTCATTTCTCCTTGGCCCATCAATCTTCTTCCCAGAGTTCTAAGAGCATCTTTCTCCACAATCTCTGTCTCTTAAGCTCCTCATGAAACTGGCCTGCACTTTCTGCCCCTCACCCCTGGCAAGGGATACCGAGCACTCTGAGTAGAGCTCTTCCCCGTGCTCCCTGAGTAGATGTCCTGCTTTGCAGCCACAAAATTCTATCTTCATTTTTCTTCCTTCTCCTTCAGTAATCTGGTGACCCTCTCATTCTATTTTTTTCTTTCTCCTCCTCAATTTTTTCTTCCTTTGACTATATTTCAGTAAAATATTCATTTTCTTTTGATTCTAATAAGATCACATAGCTTATTTCATCTTTTACCAGTGCTAATGGAATATTGTCCTTTGAATAAGTATTGATAGATAGACAGAGAGCCAGTCCTCTGAAAAATTAAGATAGGTGAACTTCATCAAGTTGGATTCTGGACTCAGTGGTATAAATAGGGATAATTTTAAAAATAAAAATAATAAAATAAATTTGAAGCAAAAATTTTGTATATAACTGAAAAAAAGAGAAAAAGACTGTGAACACCAGCATAAACACTGCTGGTTATCGAGTTGGCTATGACCCATATGCTGGCTTAAAGAAGTGTATCAGATACAGAAAAAGAAAAGAAAAGAAAAGAAATGGAAATTGAGAACAAAAAGAGACATGTAGGATAAACCAATGAAATAAATTATTCCAAATAATAAGGCTTTCAGAAGGAGAGAAAGGAAAAGAGGAATAAAGAAATGAAAGAATTAATGGAAGAAAAACCCATAAGTTGGATGAAGACTTCAGTTTTTAGATAATAAAGACTGTCCGAGTGCTGGAAGATTTTAATGAAAAAAAAAAAAAAAAAAAAACCACTCCTGGCCACATCCTACAGCAACTGATAAACCTGTGGGATTAGGAGCACTCCTTATTAAGCTTTCAGACAGACAAACAGGGTTACGAAGAGATTGATAACACTATTGGTCTTTTTTGCAATACCAAAAGATAGAAGACAGTGAAGCAGCGCTATGTACTTTGGAGTGAAAAGTGCTGTGATCATAAAATCTTGTTCTCAAGATCCTGTTTATGACTTCAGGTGGGGGTGGGGGGTGCGGCATTTTTAGATTTTTAGACATAAAGGAACTTAACAGGTAAACTGTCCCTGTATCATCTCTGGAAGTGTTACTATAAAAATTTCAATAAAAATTGGATCAGAGTGTTGATTTTAAGTTGAGGAAGGATAAAATACACCACATAAAGAGATAAATAATGAATCCTGTATAGTTAATTGATATGTAAAATTATCAGAAATCTTAGAGATAGAGATCTTATAGAATTCTGATAATTCATAAGGAAACACTCCTACCTCTAAATAAAATCTAGGACAGGCTTCATAAAATCTGTCATACTTCATACAGGCTTCATAATAATATGACTTCATACTGGTCATTCTCAGATAATAATATTCTCTAGTCACTTTTTTTTTTTGTTTTACTAGAATAGTTTCATTCAATAATTAAAATATCAATTCCATGGAAGAGTCAAACTTCTGAACTCCATTCTAAATTAAAGCTTCTTTCCTTCCCCTGCTTGAAATTATCTGCCAAAGACTTTAAAGTACTAGAAAATGCTGAAAGGAACAATTGTGAACATTCTTGAAACAAATAGTAAAATTGAAAGTGTCAAGAAAGAAATAGAAAACATAAAGAATTATCATATGGTTTCACTTATGGGTGGAGCATAACAAATAACACAGAGGACATAGGGAGATGGAGAGGAGAAGGGAGTTGAGGGAAATTGGAAGGGGACATGAACCATGAGAGACTATGGACTCTGAAAAACAATCTGAGGGTTTTGAAGGGGCGGGGGGTGGGAGGTTGGGGGAACCAGGTGGTGGGTATTAGGGAGGGCACGAATTGCATGGAGCACTGGGTGTGGTACATAAACAATGAATTCTGTTACACTGAAAAGAAATTAAATTAAAAAAAAAAAAAGAAAACAAAGAAGAACCAAATGGAAGTTTTAGATGTAGGTTACAGTATTCAAAATTAAAAAGGAAAACTTACTGAGTAAATCAACAGTAGAAAAGAGATGATAGAAGAGCCATAAACTTGAATATAGAGAAATATAGAGGAATTATTCAACCTCAATAACAGAAAGAAAAAAAATTTTTAAGAAAAGGAAAGAGAGCCTCAGGGAATAACCACGCTGCATGAAGGTCTAATGTTCATGTAAGTAGATTCACAGAAGGAAAGGAAAAAGAGTATGATTCCAGAAAAAACTTGAAAAATAATGACTGACAACTTCCTCAGTATAATAAAAATATAAACCTATAGATTTAAGAAGTTGAGTGAACTCCAAACGGTTGTCAAAACTCATCAAATTGTCCTGTCAGAATTGATGAATTCTACTGTATTTAAATTATACTTCAAAAAATCAAAATCATTTTAAAATAGCTAATAAAAATCTGTCATTTAATAATACTCATTGTAAACCTGCTACAGGTGGGACTCACGGCTACCTGTTGGGGTTATTAAGTGACAATAATCCACAGCTGTAACAATCTGCTTGATACTAACTAGTAAATTGTTAGGTGCTTACTACATGGCAGGCTCTGCTTTGCATGATTTTAGAGTTTTTGCTAATTCAATCTTCCAAACAACCCTGTGAAGGAAATGTTGTCATCTCTACTTGACAGAGGAGGAAACTGATTATGAAAATATTAATTAGTAGTTAGTAAGTGGCAAATTCACATTTTGAAACAGATTCTTAATCATTGCTGAGGAGGGAGAGACAAACCCAGGCAATGTTTCATGCCAATACAATGCAATATGTTTAATCTCCCAAAAAAATGGGATTATATTTGTATTATATGCCAATAATAAGATGCCAATAATAAGACACATAAAATCAAGCACAGTAAGAGTAGGCTTGGGGAGTCTTCACTGGAAAGGTAATTCTAGTTCTGAGTCTCAAAGATTGCAATAAATGTGAATTTTTATGTAGCATCAGAAAATATGATTTTCTGGAAATCACCTGATATTAGACAAGATACTTTATTTCTCCGTAAAGATAATCAACTTCATTCTTGGGCTCACTAGGATACTCTCAGTAAAAAAGGGTGAATGCTCATAGTCTGATATTCGCAAAGGTCATGCAATTTGTCAATTGTAATTTTGTGTGCTTTAAATCGAAGCTAATTCTTGTGGTGCCTGGGTGGTTCAGTTGGTTAAGCATCCTACTGTTGATTTAGGCTCAGGTCATGATCTCAGGTTTATGAGACTGAGGCCTACATCTGACTCTGCACTGGGCATGAAGCCTGCTTATGATTCGCTCTCTCCCTCTCCCTCTGCCCCTCCAGCTCCCAACTTAAAAAAAAAAAAAAAGAGCTAATTTTTTATGAAACTCAAACATCTGTTGTTAAATTTGTTAAATTAGACATTAAAAGCTGTGTTTAGAGGTAATGTTTGAAAACTGAAGTCAAGGCTTTTGCACTGGAAAAAAAATTGCATCAAGTGTGCTCTAGTAATTCCAGCAGATGGCAATACAATCCTTGTTAAAAATTTGTTTCACAAGCCAGCTTGGAAAGAAAAAAAAAAAAAAGAGAAGAACAAATAAAAACAATATCTATCCTGTTTTATTTCTGTTTTATGTTGTTTTTGCCTATATTTCCTTTTCTGTGTTCAGTCCCTTGGGTTCTAAAACAGTACATTCTACACAAGAATTTGTAAGGTTAAAAGCCTGTTATCATCATAACTATGAAGGACTGCAAATACTAAACTAGGCATTGATCTTTATTGTGTAGAAAACAGAATAAGTGTAGATGGCTTTGAGTCAGGAGTGGCATGGTTAGAATTGTGCGTTGAGAAAATAATTGACAGGGAAAGGATGAGTACAAGAATGAGGAAAGCAGGGTGAACGCCTGGTCGAGTGGTCTCGTACAGAGGTAATGGGACGTTGGCCCTGAGTGTGGTAGTGAAAACCAGGTTTAGATGTGGAATCACTGTAGACAAAGAGATGAGAGAACTGAGTGAATGATTGGATGTTAGAAATTCAAGGGGTGTCTGGGTGGCTCAGTGGGTTAAAGCCTCTGCCTTCGGCTCAGGTCATGATCTCAGGGTCCTGGGATCGAGCCCCTGCATCGGGCTCTCTGCTCAGCAGGGAGTCTGCTTCCCCCTCTCTCTCTTCCTGCCTCTCTGCCTACTTGTGATCTCTGTCTGTCAAATTAAAAAAAAAAAAAGAAAGAAAGAAATGCAAAAGAAGGGCCAAAGATAACTCTTGTGTTTTAACTCTGGTTGGGGAGAAGCTGACTAGGAGGAGAAGGAACAGGTTTGGACAAAAGGGAAGTTCCATTGTTGAAGTTTGTGATGCTGATTGAACTTGGCAGTTGACAAGTGGGTCTGCTGCTTGGATGAGAAGTAAAATTCAAGAGATAGATACAGAAGTGGTGGGTATTTGCGGCCACAGGCGTGGATAAGATGTCTGAGAGGAAATAAGGCTGAGGTCCTAGGAGTCTTCAAGAGAATGCTTGCATTTGGGAAAAGAAAGGATGATATGATTAAATTTAGCAGTATTTTCAGATGAATGTGATGTCTTCCGAAACTATCAACAAGGATGAATGGAACGAGTGTAACATATTTCAAAAAGTTTGAGGAGATTGTTTGAAAAAAGGCCAATGGACTTTGAGAAACAGTTAAAACAAACTGATAGGGGCAGAAAGATCATCATGAGAAAGGAGTGGACATAATATAGAAAAGTGTACAATATCTTCTGAGAAATTTGACCACAAAGGAAAGGAAAGAAATGGTTGCATAGGTTGACTGGACATTGGGAACAAGTGGAAATTTTTATATAAGAAATACTTCAGCGTGGTTGTGTCTGACGTGAAGGAGACATTTGAAATTATACTAAAGTTGTTTTCCTTTTTTTTCCCTTAAATGACATCTCGATAATTTAATGAAATAGCATAACTTCATTTTACTAGAAATTTGTGGATGTAATAAAAAATTGAAAATACAATTTGAAAGTGAATGTTGCAACATGTTTCTCATTATTTATTATTTATCCAGTGTCTGCTTGGCTCCTCTCTCTTGCTGATGTCTGAAGCTTTGAGACTATGAACGTTAGTCATGCTAATCAAGTCTGTTCCCTGTGCCCAGAGATCTGACACTGTGGCAAGTGAGCTCTCTGTAGGTTCTGCTATAGCATCAACCAAGCATTTGGAATCATAGAAAACTCTGAAGCCCATCTCTGTGTTATAGTATGTGAGCATGTTTCCTTGTCCTCCTTGTCCGTGTTTTTTATTCCATCCTTTCTGGGTTTTTTGTTTTGTTTTCCCTAAGGAAAAGAAAAGATCAGTTGGTAATGCTCGATCTTGCTTGCAGATCGCTGAGTTTGCTTCTTGCCTCTAGAGCTTTGGTGTCGCTGTTTGTGCAAAGGAATCCACAGAAGCTGCCAGTTGAATTTGCCTGAGGAAAAAAATAATATGACCTTGAATTGTAAATGACCGAATCTGCCATTGAATGTGATAAACATATTGGTTCCATTAAAAACTCACAGCAAGATAGAATTTTCAAACACAGAGGCAATGGAAAGTGGGATAAAGACAGAAAGAAGATGGGGGGAAACTCGTCCAGGAAAGTTATCTGTTCTTTGCAGCACAGTTAAACAGTTTGCTTATCAATTCCTAAACCCCTCTCTCTGCTCTTCATTCTCTGAAACCCTGTACCGTATCTGTTAACAGTCTCATCAAGTGAAAGATGAAACTATTCCCTACTGCTAGGTATCCCATCTCCCATGCAGACATGTTTGGAGGGCTGGCAGATGATGGGGGTCCCACGGGAGCTGTACAACACAGACTTCCATGCACATTAGAACCCAACCACAGAGAAAGTGAAGAAATGGCCTTTCTTTTTTTTTTTTTTTTAGATCTGTAACAATCAGGGGTGGTATTTTAATTCTGATTTTTACAATCCAGAATTTATTTATATGGGGAGGACTCCTATTTGGCTCATTTGCTCCTGTTCATATTTTTGCAGAAGCCATAGATTAGGTAAATATTTTATACATCTGTTGTCCTGATCATTGCTTTGAAAATAGTGGGAATCCAAATTCACAGGGGAAATGGATTTTCAGAATAAATCTTCCTTCTTTCAATAAAGCTTTTTTTTTTTTTTTTTAAATTGGATTTTAAGATCCTTAAGGACTGGAACTTGGTTTTTGTTTTCGGGGTTTTTTTGGTCATACTTTTCATTCACTCGTTCATTCATTCATTTATTTAAATTCCAGTATAGTTAACATACAGTGTTATATTAATTTCAGGTATATAATATAGTGATTCAATAATTCCGTGTATTACCCAGTGCTCCTCAAGATATGTGTACTCTTTGTCATAAAGTGTATTTTTAAAAGTACTATCTGTTTAATACTTTTAAATTCTGGCAGTCACTTTTGGTTTCCTAGTCAACAGATACTCCCCACTTTTGTGCCAACAAAACCCCAGTTCTGTTCACCTAGCGGGTAGCAAGAACTCTAGGAAGAGAGGGGGAGGTCTTCTTACCCCACCCCAAGGGATGAATAGTGATTGGTTTAAACCAGTTTGGGCACTTCTACCTCCTCACTTACGACTGGCTTAGAGTGAGGTGTGTGAGCCACTTCTGACCAATGAGATATGAAGGGAAGTCTGTTGGGACTTTTAGAGAGATTTTTCTTCCTAGTTTGAAGAGGGAAACACACGAGAAGAGACCCTACCCCTCTCCTACTTTTTAATGCAGTTGTGTGAGGACACGATGTTTGTAACTGTCCCAACCCGGTGGAAAATTCAAGGGAACTAGAGAAAGCTGAAGCAGAACGATGATATTGCTTAGTTCTGAACCCACCAACGCTGGAAATTACTCCTGGGCCTCTGGTCATGAGAGGTAATAAATGCCTCATAATATTAGCCACATTTAGTTGGCTATTTTTACCTTGTTGTCAAAAACATTTTAACTGAGGCAGCAATTAAGAAAGATCCCTCACATTATCTCATTGATTCTGCCAACGATCTTGTGAGGCGGGCGTTATCTGGAGTCCGCAGAAGACACCGAGACTCAGAATGTTGCAGGAAAGTGATGAACATCACAGAACTAGTAGGGAGAGGACCTAACACTGAAATCGTAACTCTGGATGGCCACGCCCATGCTCTTTGCGACTCACTTTGTTGTTGAACTTGGGCCAAATAAGGTTTGGTAAAGGTTTACTGTAGTGAGTGAGGTTGAAATCTTGGGGACATTTCCTTATTCCCAAGTAGGTGATCCTAAACTTTCAGGTCTGCTGAAGCCTGGACGCTTCCTGAAACCTTGCGGGAGCGGGGGAGGGGGGGCATTGTCAGCGTGCCCAGACACAAAGATTGGGAAGGAGATTCTTTTTCACATTTCTTCTGTCATCCTCTTCCCTTCTACTGATTTATACTGAAAACCCACCCTGTTCTCACTTCAAATGAAATGCCCCTGTTCAGAGAACCTCAGAGTGACTTGAGAAGTTAGGTGGAGTACAACCTCACAGAACCTTGCCCTTTCTCTCTCTAATCTCCCCTCTTAGTTGGGCACAGAAACATATGATTGCCATTTCCACTTACATTTCCATAGGAGGGACTGGCTTCTCTGCTTCATCCTGGCTATAACTTAGACCCGTGACCATCGTGGATCCTACCACCCCCATTTCTGCACATTTTAAACTACAAATGCCTAGTGCTAAAGCCCTATCACCCCTGCCTAATAAACTGCTTCTGAGAGCAGATCTGGCTATTATCACTCTCCCTTAACATAGACTCCTCAGGAAATGACGCCAGACACAAAAACTTACAAACTAATTCTTTCTTGGGGGTTCAGTCCTAGGAAAACTAGAGTGAAGGGCAGTGGGGTGCATTACTGATCAGGCTATAGCTTTGTAACAACAACAACAACAACAACAACAACAAAACCACAACAGGGACTAACTAGGTGGCTCAGTGATTAAGCGTCTGCCTTCAGCTCAGGTCATGATCCTGGGGTCCTGGAATCGAGTCCCTCATCCTGCTCCCTGCTCTGTGGGGAGTCTGCTTCTTTCCTCTCCCTCTTCCTGCTCTCTCTCTGTCAAAAAATAGAGAAAATCTTAAACAAAAAACAAAAAACCACACACAACGGGGTGTTCATCTTGCAGAACATCTTTATAAAAGTTGTACAGACTTACTATGTATCAGAACTGCCCATAGAGGAAGAAGGGTGAGGAATGTATCCATTGACTTTTCTTCATCTTCTGTTGTACATTGGTCTGAGTTCATCCCTCATGGGAATAACTCCCTTTTGCTTCCAGATTGTATTATCAGGCCTATCCAGGCAGCCTTGGAGGGGGTAGGGGACCAGAGCCTCTATAAATCCAATAAGGCTGGTTTAGGTTAATGTCCTACATGGGGTCTGTGCTAGGGATTCTGCTGGCATTTGGCAGTGTCTGGGGCCACCCTTGCTAGCCAGGAATCCTTGCTAGTCAAGTGTGGGCATGGGAGCCTGGTGAGTGAGGCTCACTGGGTAATACAGACAGAAAGTTGGTTCAAATCCAATCTGTGTTCCCAAAAAACTGAAAAGAAATCTTTTTTTTTTCTTCAGATTTCCTCACTTCGAAGGGGTCAGATCTCTCCCAGGGATTAGTATTCCCACTCCTGTTTCATCATGTTTACCTGTTCACCCAGAGCCATAGGTAGATGGACCAGTTCTTATTTTCATGGATGAATAAAGTCAGCAATCCCCCCTCTGGCCCAAGAATATGCAAATGAAGACATCCTATTTTGTGTCTTCACTGTTTTGAACATTCTTTAGCTGTAAGGGAATGAATTCATATTTATAATCTGAGATCCTCTTGATTTCAGCTAATTTGTGTTACTACAATCATTAACACTTTATCAGAACAAAACATAAATTTAAACGTGTTTTGGCTTGTACGGTGCTCTGTTGGACGGGTTGAAATTTTTATTTTCTTTAATTTTCTTTTTTAAAATTTTATTTTTTATTCGCATATAATGTATTATTTGTTTCAGGGGTACAGGTCTGTCATTTCAGTCTTACACAATTCACAAGCACTCACCATAGCACATACTCTCCCCAGTGTCCATCACCCAGCCACCCCATCCCTCCCACCCTCCTCCACTCTAGCAACCTCAGTTTGTTTCCTGAAATTAAGAGTCTCTTTTGGTTTGCCCCCCTCCCTGGTTTCATCTTATTTCATTTTTTCTTCTCTTCCCCTATGATTCTCTGCATTGTTTCCTAAATTCCACATATCAGTGAGATCATATGATAATTGTCTTTCTCTGATTGACTACTTTTGCTAAGCATAATACCCTCTAGTTCCATTCATGCTGTTGCAAATGGCAAGATTTCATTTTTGGATGGTTGCATAATATTCATATATATATATATATATATATGTTATACACACACACACACACACACACACACACATCTTTATACATTCATCTGTCAATGAACACCTAGGCTCTTTCCATAGTTTGGCTATTGTGGACATTGCTGCTATAAACATTCGGGTGCACGTGCCTCTTCGGATCACTACATTTGTATCCTTGGGGTAAATACCCAGTAGTGCAATTGCTGGGTCGTAGCGTAGCTCTATTTTCAACTTTTTGAGGAACCTCCATGTTGTCTTCCAGAGTGGCTGCACCAGCTTGCATTCCCACCAGCAGTGTAGGAGGGTTCCCCTTTCTCCGCATCCTCGCCAGCATCTGTCGTTTCCTGACTTGTTAATTTTAGCCATTCTGACTGGCATGAGGTGGGATCTCATTGTGGTTTTGATTTGTGTTTCCCAGATGCTGAGTGATGTGGAGCACTTTTTCATGTGTCTGTTGGCCATTTGGATGTCTTTATTTACTTTATTGCTTTCATAAAACATACATACACTGATGAATTTGAATTATACACTTCCAAAAAGGACAGAAAGCACTAGATTAGTTCAAGGGGAAGGAGATGAGGTGGAGGAAGATGCGATTCAGATCATTAAAAATGGTTGTTTTAGTTCTGGGGCAGATTTTTGAACTACATTTTTTCTTCTTGACTAAATTTTCCTATGTTTGTTGACACTTCTAACAAAAGATTTGTCTGATTTCAAGAATAAGCCAACGCCTTCACCAATGGAATTTCTTCTGTGTAAAAATCTCTTAGCAATATATTTGGAAACTCGTGTGTTTAAAGGCAGATTTGAAGACACAAGGCTGACCTCACTCTAAATGTCAGCAGCAATACTCAAGCTGAATTCCTGCTAGTGCTTGTCACCAACAAATGCCACTTAACCATCGCTTCATGGTGAAGAGTATCACATGTACCACAGGAAGCCCGGGAAGCCCACGCTCTGTGGTAAGGACAAGGTCTCAGGCTCATTGGGCCATAGTTGCATTTCAATTGCAGACTGCGATGTGATGTGTCCTGTGTCGGCCAGGCCCTGCTTCTCGTGGCATGTTTGTGATAGAACTGGAGGATTTCAGCCACCCCCATAACCACAGCCCTGGAGTGATTTATGATTCTGGTGAAGCACTCTGAGTTTTGGTCAACACTGTTAAGATAAAACATTATTTGAGGAAGCGTGGCTGCTAGGGGGAAAAGTCGCCTACAGATGATCTAGTGGGTCTGATAATTCATTGAAAAATACTAGAAAGAGCACAGTGTCTGGATTTAGACACAGTTAAGTTTCATTTCTGTCCTCCCCACTTATTAACTATGTAGTAAAGTGTGTTTTTAATTTTTTCTGAGCCTCAGTCTTCTTCTCTGCAAAATGGGAATACTAAGACTTGCTCCAGAGAACTACTGCAAAGATGAAATGAGAAAGTGTGAGGAACTCTCAGGCTCACTGCCTGACTCCTGGCAGGCACTCACTAAGTGTCCCACCTCTCTGTTTCTCTTTCCTCCTCTGCCCAGTACACCCTCCCTCCAACATTTCTACAGACCAGGTGTCTTATAAACCCTGCTGGCGGGCTTACACAACAGTCATCTCCGATCTCTTACCATAACACCTTCTACTATCTACTCTAGAAAAGCAGTATTTTTCTTTTCGAAGCCTCCCCTGTATCTCATGATGGAGGATATACTTCTAGCCAATAGAATGTAAGGGGAATTCTCCTGAGAATTTCTGGTTTACTGATAGACAGAAGCTGCTGGAAACATTCTCTCTTCTTCCTACCTCAAATGCCTGTATCTGGGTCAGTGATTTTGTGACCACGAGGAATAGTCATGCTAGAAAATTCGAAAGAATCACAGGACTTCTCAAAGATGCAGATCCTGACCTGAGTGAGCCCCTCAACAAGAGCTGGCAGCTGCCTACACCAGTCTTCCAAGCAGGTAAGAAAAAAAAAAAATTGGTCAAGCCACTTGACTTATATGTAGATAAGTTTTGGAGGAAAGGGAGAAAGGAAGGGAGGAATACAATGAGGGAGAGAAGGAAAGAGGAAAAGGAGAGAGAGAAAGAAAGAGAGAGGGAGAACTACTTCCATAGTATGCAATGTTATTTGGTAGGCTACGTTTCACAAAAGATACCCAAGTCTTAATCTCTAGAACCTGTGAAGGTTTCCTTGCAAGCCAAAAAAGGAAGGCAGATATGATTATGTTTAAAAATCTTAAAAATGAAGAGATTATCAGAGTGGGCCCTCAATCCAACTGTGCACATCCTTCCAAGAGGGAGACAGAGAGAGATTCACAGAAACACACCAAAAAGCAGGAGACAAGGGAACAAAGGCAAGACATGGGACGCACACATCATAGCCAAGGAACACCAGCAGCCTCCAGAAACTGGAAAAGGCAAGGAACAGATGGGATTCTCTACCAGAGCCTCTGAGGGACTGTGGCCCTGCCAACAGTGATTCTGGGGCTGACCAGTGATACTGATTTTGGACTTCTGGCCTCCAGAACTGTGACAGAATGAAGTTCTTTTGTTTTCAGCCATTAAATTTGTGATACTTTGTTATAGCAGCCACAGGACATTAATATCTTTAGCTATCAAAAGACTTTCTGATTTCATTTTAGGGTGTGAGTAATAGTGATAACTGGTATTTATTGAATGCTCTTTGTGGAAGAGGCGACCACACTCACCCCTCGGCATGGATTAGTTCTCACCCCGACAATCTTCTGAGACAGCTACTCCTCCTCTCTCCATCTCCAAGCAAGGACAATTACTCCAAGGAAAGTACAGAACCTACCAGGAGTCACACCGTGAGGGAAGATTGAAGATGGAATTTGAATGAAGGCCACCATTCTACTCTGCTGCTGAAGAAATGATGGTAGACTTGCTGTGGATATTTCCAGTCACATTCCTAAGATAAGTTACTAAGCAAAACAGTTGCGTAGAATGGACATCCACGATTGGAGATACTCGGGTCCTTTAACTCAGGTCCTCAAGAATATCCCTTCACCAGGAAGGCACACAGCCTGTTTCCAGAGGCTTCCGTGCTTCCCAGTCTCCCATCCCTTATTATTGGTTGATGACCACATGGCAATCATAGCCTTCAAAGCAAAAATTATATATCAAAATATAACTTCTAAAGGCTTTCCCTAAACCAAACATAAATTAATATAAATTAATTATAACTTTGAATGATCTACATTGCTATTCTTTCCTGTATGTCTAAACAATGACAAATGAATAGAATCATTGAAATCACTATTTCCGGTAACCTCCACAGCGTGGTTATGAATGACTTCATATCTCTGCTGAAAATATCCTTAGTTATTCTTGCTAATTGGCATATCAATATTTTTCATTTGGTAGTCTCATAGTTCGATGCTAAAGCAAGTGGCTGGCCCAAAATCATTTATTTTAAGACTAAAATTTCCTTGCATATATTAAGCTTTTAATTTTTAATTAGCCTCTGTTTTTTCCTCTCCTGTCTAAAAAGTGAATCGGTGAAGAGCAGCTCTCTTGTGACCTTCCAGTGTTTCACAGAGTGGCTCTCGTACAGGCTACGTCATTGAGACCTTGATTTGTGCATTTTGTTTTTCTTTAGTTTTTTGCCCCACTTCCCATCATGTCTAATGAGGTAGGTTTTGCAGTGTTTTATTTTGGGGATTTTGGCAAGGAAAAGTAGAACTGTCTTCATATCTTCATAGTCTTTCCTCCTTTTGTAAAAGGCTAAATTATGTGTCCATGAACCCAACTTAGATCCCCTGCATTAACACTTTCTACTAAGAGTGAAAAAGGGACCAATATTGAAAGGTGTTTAATCAACTAATATGTCAGTACGGCTTCAGTTCACATAGATGATGTGTATAGTTATCATAGATATGAATGCATTTTCAGTGAAAGGGTATTTATACCATGTAATCAGACAGACAATTATTAATGCGACTGTTACATTTTACAGCTGGCTCAAAGATTTCTTCTTAAATAACACAGTTGACAATGCTTTATGAAAATAAAGATTATTGAAACTGAGGCTTTTAATAAATGTTTATTTAGAGTCTTAGAGCTTAATTCTCTTAAGCTTTTTTATTTTTATGAATTTAAGTCAATTGTTATGCCTTTTTAAAGTTTTGTAGTTGATTTTTAAAATAACAAGATAAAAGGAATTACCTTCTTTAAACTACTTATTTGTTTAAGTGGGCAAATAATTAGTCATTGGTCTATTTAAAAAACATCTTCCAAATGTTGCTCTAGGAAACAAAGCCTGGATTTAATTTGTGAGAAGTACACACACAAATTTAAAAAAAAAGCAATGAAATTCTGTCTTCTGCACTCTTTTTGCACTTTAGAAAACTGCTGACACTTTGAAACTCACGACTAAAAAGTGTTTTTGATCTACACTCACAGTCTATGAGACTATGTTAAATAATCTTGATATTATCTCCATGAAATTTTCATAGTCTCTGGTTGTGATGGACCATCTTTTTCTGTTCCCTGAAGTCTTAAATAACAAAGATGCTTGTAAAATGGATTAAACTAAAAACAGGTTTTCTTGATGATTAGACTTGGAAGATTTCAGGTCTCTGTACCATATTGACATTCTTTTATTGAATTCTCTAAAATATTACAAAACAACCATTTAATAAAGTAAAACCAAATAAATTAAAAGTCTCTGCAGTGAGTTAGAATACCACCTTAACAGATCTCAACAATATATCATAAGAGGAAAGTCTGAATATATGGTTGTAGGGTGTTGGGGTCTGGGCAAGTGTTTCAAGGTGAATAGATGCTAGAAATTGGGCAAAGTTTGTGACAGGATAAAATGTATTAAGATTGCTGGACAGAGTAAGGTGAGGGTCTTAAGGGAAGATTTGATGGATAAACTATTATTTGATAAGACATCTCTTTGCTCAAGTAACCAAACTTTTGTCTTAGATAAATTAATTTACATGAATGTCTTGAAAAAATAATATTTATTGGTATATCATCTTATCTTTCCTGGGTCAATTTTTATTCAACAACTAAGTCATGTTGCTACAGGCAGTCTCAGTTCTCACTTTTCATTTTGATATATATTTCTAGTTTATTCTTTTCACAAAGACTCAGAGTTGTGGGTGTGGGGGATGCCTTTTAGAGGTAAGCCCATGAGCTTTGGAGAAATTAACAAGCTGCTATTTTTACCACACCACTAAAAAGTGTTGTGGAAGGGTTGTAGTTGGTGGAAAATCAGAATGAGGCAAAGAAAGAAACATACTGGTAAATTGCTGGCAATGAATAATCTTGCCTGTATTTGAGGAGTAACAATTTTTTTCTGCTGAGAATTATTTTCAGGGTATGACACACAAAAACCATTGACTTTGGCTACTTTTTACAAGATTCTGTGCTGAAGTGAGGCCAGGGAGCTTGCTCAGAAAAGGAGACAACATTTCCCAGCAAGACTTTTAATGCTCTTAGAAGAGGTGTTGATCACAAAGTCTTTATATAAGGAAGGGACAAGGTAGTTGTTGATAATATATCTGCTTGGCAAAGATGATGCTCACATTCATTTGCTCTCAGTTAATGAATCCTTTTGGCTGTTCAACAATAATGCATATTAGTTAGTTTTTTATTTTTTAATAGCTGGACACTTTGCTTCTGATCTTTTAAGTTAGCTAATGATTCTAATAATAGATTTGGTGTATTTCGGATAGTAACATTGATTCTGTTTGAATTATAAAAGGTAAGTCCTTGTCCAAATTCATAATTATATTTTTAATCACCTTAGTACAATTGCTATTTGTAATTGGTCTGTGACTCTGGTGGTTTGACTACTTCTGCTCATCATTTGGTTTTTCTTCCAGGGAACAGGTGGCTGCAAGTGTGGCCATTCTTCGATACCCAGTAATAAGGCTGAAAGGAAGTCATCTTTATTCTTCCTGCTAAGGTGAGAGATGTGACTGCCCAGGGGTATTGAATTAGAAGTAATAGCATGAATTACACAAGATAATCAATAGATGCTTATTGGTAATACGAACTTAGGCAAGTCACATAAACTCACTTAATCTTAAATTCTTCATCTGTCAATGGAGATAAACACAATGCTTATTTCTTAAGGTTGTTATGAGGATTAAATGGAAAAATATGCACATAAAGCATTGAGCTGAGTACTTGGAAGAGTTGACAATGAATGATTGCTGTTATGGTATTTATTAAAGATATATTAAAATATGTCATGTATTTATGATTATATAATAATATGTAAGATGAAATAAAATAATTGGTATTTTATCTCTGATTAGATGGATTGGTAGCCTCTTCATAGAAAATCATGAGAAAAAAGTGCCAATAAAGGGAAATGATTGGGATGTGGTGTTTGTTTATAGTTACCGGCAGTTGAATACCTACAATATATGCGTTAGTATTTTTATTTTATACCTTTATTCTTTTCACTGAGTACTAAAGGCATTCTAAGTATATTGGCAAATGTATTTTCCTTAGTGAAGTGTTAGTTTTCAACCAGAATCTGAATAAAACCCTAAATATTCAATAAATACATCAGGGTTTCTTTGAAGAACATTTGATCATGGTGATAATGCTTGAGTATGATTTGATCAAATCTTACCCAACAAATCTATTCCAATACCCTGCAGATTCAAATGATAGGATGTGGAAAATCAAGGAGAATAGATCTCCATGGCTTCAGCATTAGCAAAATAGTCAGGTGGGAAGCCCATGAATCTATGTCTTCTTTTATTAAGATTTACCCCATAGAAAATTATTTTCTTCTCATGAAACATGGTGTGCAGTCTTATACTTATAAACAGAGGCCCATTTGCTGACCCTGGTATGCATGATGGTGTTGTACAGCAGCTTCCTGCCACAGCATCATAGACAATTGGCAAGGTAGCTCTGGAAATTGATGGAGAAAAAGTCTTCTATTAAGTGACAAGTAAACCTCGGGTAAAATGGCAATCCCCATGCCATAGGCTGCCTGTGTTCTCTGGGAGAAATACATAAATACATAGAACTATTACATTTAGGATTTAGCTTAATACTCTGTACCTGTGGTTAAACTTTACAATCAACTCTTCTCATGCCTTTGTTAAACCTTCTTTAAATAGAACTGAAAACTAGACTGAAATTGGAGTTCTTTATAATGAAAACACTACAAAAGTCAAAGTCAAAAATATCTTTCTAGTAATCAAACTGTAAAGATAGAGAAATGTTATTTTTAAATGCCACAACTCAGAGCTTGTTTCGATCATATTAGATTTCTTTAAAAAACATGCAAAGTTAATTTATTGTCAAAATCTTTGGTGCCACTCCATTTTCATTGTCTTCCTTCTCACCAGATTCAATGAAGTGATCTACTTTAGTGTTTTGGGTCAGGTTTTTATTATTTGGTGGAAGACTATCAAAGTAAGGAGAAAGTTGTTTTTCCTTCCTTGTTAAGTATACAGCCAGAAAGAACAACAATATTTTCAAGCTAAAAAGTCATTGCAACCTAATTGAAAACTTCAGGCCAAATGCTGGGAATGCTATGGTTGACCATTCTAAAACAAAAATTGAAAACAGATTCTAGTTGGCTCTAAAAAGTAATATGGCTAATAATCAAGATAGATAATGAGCAAACACACAAAGTACAATTAAAGAAGAAAATATTCGAAAAGGAACAGAAAGAAGAAACAGATTAAATAAATAAGGTCTAACAAATCCGTTCACTTGGATAAAGCATTAAGATTTTCATTTGTGTGGTTAATATAGAGCAACTTGATTGTCCAAAGATAACACTGAAGGAATGTCTGGAGAGAACTCTGATGTATCTGGATTTCACCCAGTTCTAAACAGGGATTAACACCAACCACGCATATATCTGCTATGAACCCAAACTATCTCTTAAAGCTCTTGCATCTTTCTTCCTGTTCTCTGAGGACCAAAAAAACAAATAAAAAATGTGTGTCTTGCAACCAAGAGATTGCATACAACTCATGAGTTGTAGGCATCTTCCGTAAAATTTAAGCTACTGATCAACCATTAGTAGAACACATGTTTTGAATTATTTTCCTAGTTTGCAAATGAATTTAGGTCATACCTCTATTGTTCACTGAAGATGAACATTGAGTTCATATATACGTATAAGCATATATGTTTTATATATACATATGAGCACATATAAAACACATATGTATGGTTTACAGTAGACCACACATGTATGTATATAGAACACATGTAACACACGCACACATATATTGATTGAATATTGAACATACATTGTTATTTTATATATATATATATAGCTCAATGAACCAAAAAAAGAACCCAGTAGAGCTGTGAACTAAGTTAATTCACAAACTGGGAAAATAACTCAAAATATATGTTCTACTAATGGTGACTTACATTTTATATATATATATGGTAGCTTATATATATAGGACAGATATACATCTGATACATATATATATATCTCCATTGAAAAACTACATACATAAACATAGATATGTTATATGTAATATATATATAACTTCTAAACATATATATGTATCTACATACATATATACACATATATACATACATTCATATACATATACTTACACATATGCATATATATTTAAATATATAGAGAACTTAGAAATCCTGAGACTGAATATTGAATTCTGGCTTTATCTTTTCCTAGCTGTATACCCTTGGGTAAATTACTTAACTTCTCTTATCCTGTAACAATATTTGTAAAACGAGGATAATGTTGTGCTAGTTTCCTAAGAAACAGCTTTATGACTTGGAAGAGAAAACAGGGAAAGACAGTGGCTATGGCATTTTAAACGCATCTCTACCTCTGAGTTAACATCGAGTGTACATGTTCTGCTGGTGGTAGGTCCAGAATATCATCTGTATTACAGACAAGCATCATCTTACGGATAAAGAATGCCTTTCTCATCACCTCTAATTGAGTTTCTTCATCCTACCCTTTGTATATAACTTTCTCTAAATAATAACCAAATAATAACAAATAACAAAAAAAACCCAAAATAATGATATAAGTTGAGAAAGGAAAACAATTGACTGCCAAGTTGAACTACAGCTACAGAATACTAACCTAAATCCTAAATGCAATAGTTTCATGTATTCAAGCATTATTAGGAGACCATTAAACACCTCTGGTGACAATATTCTACTTTCGTATTATGGGTACATCCATTGTGACACACATATTGCAAATATCTCCCAGTTCATTATTTTTCTTTTAACTTCGTTTATGTTTAAAAATGTTCTACCTCAAAGCTTTTCATTTTGACTCATGCAAATCCAATGCATTTTTCATTTCCAGCTTTTCCCCTTAGTGTCATAGTTAATTCCCAGGTCATCATAACCTATATTTTCATCTCTGATTCTCCTCCAGTGTTTTCTTATGAAATATTTTAAACCTAGAAAACCTTAAAAGAATTTTACAGTAAAAACCTGTATTCTCACCATCTAGAGTCTACCATTAACATTGTACTCGACTTACTTTTTAGATATATCTCTCCATCTTTCCATCACTTTATCCATCATATCAATTTACTTTTATTAATTTCAAAGTAATCTGCAGACAGATGACTTGTCCCAAATACTTCAGTATGCATACCATATGTATTTGATATATATTTTGTCTTTTAACTTTTACATATGGTTTTTGTTTCTTATGGCTGCTGAAACAAATTGCCACAAACTGGGTGGCTTAAAACAACATATTTTTTCTCTTCCAGTCCTGGAGGCCAAAAGTGAGAAATCAGTTTCATTGGGCTCAAAGTGGTGGTGGGGCTGCTTCCTTCTGGAGGCTCTGGGGAGAATCTGCTTCCATAATTCTCTAGCTTCTGGACTGTGTTCTTGGCTTGTGGTCCTTTCTCACATCACTCCACTTCTTTCTTCCATTGTCACTTCTCTTCTGTAGTCAGATTTCCCTCTGCCTTCCCCTTTCTTATAAGCACAAGGGTGATTACATTGAGAGTAGTCTAGATACTCCAGGATAATCCTTCTATTTCAAGATCATTAACTTAATCACACCTGCAAGTTCCCTTTTGCCATATAAGGTAACATTCACAGGGTCTAAAGATTAGGAGCTGGTTATCTTTGGGGCTGTTTTTCAGCCTACTGTGATTGCAAACATTTATTTCATCTTCTTTTTTAACAGCATCAAGTAAGACTCTGACTGAATTTTTCCAAATAATTGCCCAAATTATCGAAAAATACAAATATAAATGATATTAAAATTAAGAATTCTCAAATCTAAATAAGATGATACTTTTATCATATAAAATGTTCCCCGTATTTTCTCCATAAACTTTAATTATAGGTGTTTTTAAAATTTCTTTACGGTTGGGAAAAAAAGTGAAAAACTGAAGAAAATAACTTAGTTGCTACAGGAAAATGGCCACCAAATTTCCATACACTAATTTATTCTCTGGAGTGTTTAGTCAATAATTATCTTATATGAGAGCTACTTGAATTCATATGTGGAATATAAGAAAGAAAGAACAAAATAACACCTACTTAACTCTGTCAGATATTAAATGATGAGGAGCTAAGACAAATAGCACAACCAGAAAACAAGCCAGAAGGGCTAAAAGATATTTACATCAGAATTTTCATGTTAATTCTAAAATATTGAGCGCATTAAAATTTGAGTTATCTATCGTCCTTCCAGTAAAGGCAACACCTGTTCTTAATAAACATAATTTCCCCCATTGTCTGTTTTCTGAATGAGTTATGGAATCACTAACATTAAAACATTTTAATTGAAACAAAACCTTTGGCATTGTATATAGTCTTTAATCTTGGGTAAACATATGACTGCAAGGGATCACATTACTGGATAAATATTCCGTGTTGAATTGATCAGGCCCATTTCTAGAGAGTGTGTTGTAAGAAGCATGCTTTTTACAAAACAATGGACAATGCTTCTATTCCCATGACCTCACTCTAAATAAGTACAATGCCATTTTAAGGTTTATTTGTAATTATTATTCTAAACTATGGAATTATTTATTGGTGTGCTTATTTACCATCTGTATATCTTCTTTGTTGAGGTGTCTATTCAGATCTTTGCTCTTTTTTATTTTTTTAATTTTTTTCCTTTGTCTTTGCTCTTTTTTAAATCAAGTTGTTCATTTTTTATTGTTGAGCGGCTGTAAGAGTTATTTGTGTATTTTTAATAACAATCTTCTATCAAATATGTTTTTGCAAATATTTTCTTCTAGTTTGTGTCTTATCTTCTCATTCTCTTGATTGTCCATTATATACATATTTTGTTTTTCTTGTTACATGTTTGACATTATTTGGATGTCTTTCTCTTTCAATTATAGTGTTTGCTTGTTCAATGATGACCAGAATGATTGTTTAATTAATGCTGACTTTTAGAAGAATTTGAAAGAACTTGGTGAGAAATTCTGATACTCCTTAATACAGTGGCAATATAAAGTCTTTCCTATAAATTGTGTAGGTGACAAAGGATCCAGTGGAACAGAATCACACTGTGACAGATGTTGGGTCAGATAAGATTTACTTATTAGCCAGTGACTCACTTGGGTATACCAGCCTCAAAGCAAAATTCAAATGGTTGCCTCTGCAAAATGACAAAGTACAAACTGGATGCCAAGAAACTTCTGGGTTGCTTATATGTAACTGAAATATGGAATGTTAAACACACAAATGGTGAAAGATCTCTACAAATATACACCTATTTAAATAAAGAAATCACATTTGTTAGTGTTTGATTTTCTTCCCTAAGTTCTATAACCTGGATTTCATGGACTCTTAGAAGATACATAGATGCATTAGTAGTATTTCTCAAACTATCTATTGTGGAGAAGTATTTTATTTTCCAATTTATTGTAGATTGACACATTTGCCCCATATATACCTCTCCTTTATTTACATGGTTATGTGTGTGTGTGTGTGTGTGTGTGTGAGAGAGAGAGAGATAGGTCAGTGGAATATTTGCAGTTTCAAAAAGCATTTCATTGGCAATTTTCTGTTGTTTATAAGCACTGGTAGAGACAGGGCTATTGAAATCAGTCCCCACATTTCAGTAGAAATGAGAGAATCTCGGGCAAAGACCAATACAGTTCTCAACTCCCAGAACTTCTAGACAACAGATGGGCTATGTTTATCAAGGCAGACAGAGAGTGTGTGATAATAACCAGAAGGATCTGAACACAGCAATAATATATGTGTGATCCACTAGTGTTACACTTCATTTGTGTAAGTGGAAGGACTCTAGTTCTGGCCACGAGAAGCTACTATGATATAAAATCAACACCTCCCACCCAAGATTCAGATCTAGCATCCCTTGAATTAAAAGGAAGCTGGGTAACTTTGAGGCAGGATAAATCAATCACTTCACAGGTACTTTCTGTGAATTTTCTTTGTACTCTCCTCTAATATACCTACATTCATTTATCAGAGTAAATGTGCACTGGGCAAAAGAAAATAAGCAGAACTTTCACAATTCATTGAGCGCAGACTGTGAATCAGATCTGGTTCCTGAGATCTCAAGCACCACATCCAATCAGGATGAGTGGAGCCTTGCATAATGAGCCGATGAATGTCATTTTAATCTGATTCCATCTCATAGGAAGCCCTGTAGTATCTGAGTACATCCTCCTTTCCATGTATACCTGAAATATATATTCTCAGCAACTAGATGCATCCCTGCTTAACTTTCTGTCACTGTGGAGTGCCTTACCAAACTTGACAAGATATCTCCAAACCCTTGAATCTGAGTTGCTAACTTGCTTAAGTCACTGTTATTTTGGTATTTTTTTCTCTTATACTCAAAACTAATATTAGCATACACTACTTAATATCCTTTCAATTCTTTTTCTAAGTTAAAAAATTTTTATAATCAAGAAACAGAAATGAGGATATCTACAAAAGTGTCCTCAAAAGTGTCAAGAATTTGGCATTAATATTTTCATTTCATTTTTGTGTGTTAAGAATTTGGGGCTCAAAAGATTAAAAATAATAAAAATTATAGGCAAGGAAGTATAACTAGAGTTGGAAACCTTAGCTTTTTAATGCTAAAGGCCCTTCTTCTTTTTTTTTTTTTTTGAAGATTTTATTTATTTACTTTAGAGAGACAGAGAGAAAGTGAGCAAGTTGGGGAAGGGACAGAGGCAGGGAATCCTGAAGCAGATTCCCTACTGAGCAGGAAGCCCAATATGGGGCTAGATCCCAGGATCCTGAGATCATGACCTGAGCCAAAATCAAGAGTTATCCACTAAACTGAGTGAACCACCCAGGTGTCCTTAAAGGCCATTTTGATGTTCATACAGTATTACCTCTTAAGTTAAGGTTTCGTTACCTTATGATGTCCATTTTCTCTGTAAAAGAAAGAATGGGGTGATTTCCTATGAGTGATAGGGATGGGGCTAAGCTAGTGGAGAGTGATGACAAATATTTGAAAGAGAGAATGAAACAGAGTCTTGTAACTCTAAGTGTAGCAACCAGTCAGGTGGCTTTGGGCATCCCCTAGGAGCCAGATAGAGATGCAGTTTCCAGGACACTACCTATTGAATCAAACTACATTTCTAAACGTCCCCGGGTAATTTGTGCAGACATTAAAGTTTGAGAAGTGCTAGGACAAGGAGGCATATTATCAAACATTACTGAAGGGACAGCTGAAATGGAAACTATGCATTTATAAGCAATAATATTAATGTCTAGAAAACCCTGATTTTTGCCTATCCAGAAACCACTGAATACTTGGTAACAAATCCAAACTGCTACTAAAATAACAGATCCTCACTTTGTCTTTTGCACTTACATCAATGGCTCATGGCCCAAATCTGACCAATAAAGCTTAAGGGAAACACAGAGAGGATTTTTCAGAGAGGCTTTCATATTATTCAAATAAATGAATAGGAATAAACTCCTGTCTTCTTGGTCTGAATATTGTTCTATGTGTAATGCATGGAACTGTAGCAGTCATTTTGTGACCTTGGAGGCATAAACCCAAAGACTAAGCCAAGATAACAATCTGATGAATCTTCAGAAGCACAATTCCTTTGGATTTCTTGTACATGAGACAATAAAAACTCTGTTGTTTAAAGGATTTTCATTTAATTTTTCCACTACTGGCAGCTAAGAGTTTCCTAAATGAAAGAAAGAAAGGAAGGAAGAAAGAAAGACAGTCAGTTTGTGGTAAAAATCTCAGAGCATTAGATTAATATAAAGTGAGGCAACTTACAGAATTAATAGTTGAAGTTCTATAGGGTAAGTGTGTCTGAGTAAAAGCAGTTGAAGGTTTAATCAAGTATTTCCCTACTGAGCTGTACCTTGAGGTTGAAGCTGGGTAGGGGTATGACAAAAACCAGAACACTGTTGACGGAATGACCAAAAACAGAAGAACAAAAAATTGCCTCATTGGGAGAAAGCATTAGAGGAGGAAGTTGTAATCATAAAAAGGATATTAGAACTTAAGATTTCAGAGGTGAAATAATTTCTATTGATGCCTTTGATGTGGATGGGTGAAGTAGAATAGGTGTGAAGACCATTGACATTCAGGAAGTCAAAGAAGTATAAAACTGGGCTGTTGGATGAGTGTTTCCTTCACTAGGAAACTTGAACAGACAAATGGCCAGTGGATACATTTGAAATTATGTTAGATCTTGTGGTTGGGGTAAAATTCGATGAATATGGGGGACTAAATGGGACATTAGGGAACAACTACATTGAGAAAATTTTCATAAAGGAGTTTATCTTTGACGTGGAACTCATAGAGAAATGGGAATTCTCTACATAAAGCAATGTAATGGTAGATATGCTTGACAGAGCGAACAGTATGTGCAAAGTTCATAGACAGGAAAAGACCTTCAGGGAAGGATGGGTTGTCCTATGCTGCTAGAGCAGAAATGAATATAAGTTGGAGCCAGATTATGAAGAGTCTTAGATGTTACAATATTTTTATTTATGTATGTATATAAAAATATATATGTATATATTCTGGTTAACAACTGTTGCTAATGATAGTTTTCTAAGCTTCAGGAATCAAAACCTTTATTTTTTCTAAAAAGGAATATTCTCCATAATACAGATAATACAGATACTACATCCCCTTTCTTTTTGTACTTTATGCATTACCTGGGGCAGTTAGAAAGCAAGTAGACCTGACCTAATTACAGTTCTATCTTCTTTGTTTTATGAACCATTCATGTGGCAATGAATAGATGTAGTTTACCTCCCCTGGCTGAATGAAGAGGAGGAAGGATGAGATGAATAAGCATCTTCCCAGACAACGATTCCGTGGTCTATCAGTCAGCTTTGCCCCAGCAGTAAAGAACTTCAATGTTGGTGGCTTATGGGAAACAGCATTATTTCTTGCTGTGATTATCTGCCACTCTTTTGGCCTTCACTGGGCTCTGCTGGGCTTCTTTATGACTTTTAGAACACTGTTGGATGCCATTTAGATCTATTAGCAGGATTTTCTGAGCTCTGTTGGATTCTGCTGGGCTTAATTTAGTTTCATGTGTCTTTTGGTAGCTACTTTTGGGGCTATACCATTATCATGGTGGGAGACCAAAACAAGAAGGCAGCATACAAATCATTCTGTGGTATTTAAAGGCTTTTCTGGTCAGTGTGGTGACAAAAACTCTCTCCTTGGTCAAACTGTAGTCAGAATTCCCTTAGCCTTTTCATAACTAGGCCTCAGTCTTATTCTATAAAAACATCAGCTTCTCAGCACAAATGATTTTGTGCTCCCCACCCTCTCCCGACCTAGGAAGCTTGAACAAACACAAGCATAGTTTCTAATAGCTCAAGTTCCCACCCTAGGATGAACCCAGCTCCTCCTAAAATGCTTGCCTGAGAAAACTCAGTCTTGCCAGGAAAATTTATAGTTTGTTCCAGCCCAAACCTGGTGATAAGCAGGCTCCTGAGCCCCCTCTTAGAGTGGTTTCTCGAGAAAGCTTGTAATTACAAATCCTTTCTCTGCCTCTTTGAGTAGCTCTTCCACCAACCAGAACCATCTCCTCAGGGACCTGAGGGTTGTCTCTTCATAATGTAAACATTTAGGGAGATAACTCCAGCTCCCAGTCCCTGTGGGAAGGTAAGGGCCTAACTTCTTACACTGTTGCCTCTTGTCATAAAGATAGAGAAATTGGTTTGTCTCCTCCAGTTAAGCACCAATGAACAAACCCAGAGGTGTGGTCACGTTAACCAACTCCCTTCCCACATTTTATAAGTTTCCACCTGCCTGACTGTTAATGTCTCTGCCACCCTCCCTCGTTGCTCCCACATTCTCCCTTTAAAAAGTGCAGTCACCTCTGCACAAAGTAGAGTTCAGGTCACATTGGACCCTTTTCCTGATTGCAAGGGTTCGGTAGTGAATAAAATCTATCTTCGCCACTTTAGTGTCTGGCTTTGTTTATCTTTGACAGTGGCAAATGTCACATTGGCTCCATATGCCAAAGCACACCACACAAGCCCAAAGTCAGTGAAGGTCAGGAAGCATGACAAGGGCAGAGAACAAGCAAACAGATAAATAAATGATAACACATATAGTTTTTTTAAATAAAAATGTGAACTATAGATCCTAGAAAGTGATTTTCCTATCAGATTTTCATAAGATAAATGCTAAAAACGGTATTTTTGTATATTTTTGACAAAGTATTTTTGTCAAAGTATATTTTCGACTAAGCAAATATAAATAGGAAAAGTTACAGCAATGTTGCTCTCTGAATTGGCAAACGCAAAATTTCCTCAAGGGAACTAAAGCCATAAATTTGAAAACTGTATAACCTTTAATATCAGGAATATGTTATTCATTTTTATTCTTAACTGATGAGTAATGTTCCAATGTTCTCGAAATGGAAGTCAATTAGTTGTACTGCCTTGTTATTATTAAAAATGTGTATTTGATAGTGAAAAATAGGAAAAGTCATAAAAATTAGAGACAAATCAGAAGTCTGGAAAGTATCTAAGATCCCTGCTTCCTGTAAATCTTGTTAAAATCTTTCCACCAGACTTTATTTCCAGTTAACTTAAGAAAATTAAGAAACACTGTGTGATTGCCACTTGATGTGTCTTGTCATATCTTTTACAGTCATTGCGGGGGGCTGGGGAGGCATGCTAGGAAAGATAACACCAATTATTTAAGACAGTAGCATATTGAGTGAGATTATTCAACCTTTTAAATTTCAGTCTCACCATGTTCCAATGGACAGGACAAAATGTTCTAGCTGGATGACATTCACAGCCCAGTGTCGACAAATAGGCTCAGAAAATTAAATTCCAGACTAGTATTTGTGTCCTTATGTTCTGTGATATTTGACTTGAAGAGAAAATAACTTTGCAATGTAGTGACAAATCTGAAGTGACAGAGGTAACATATCTTTTCTTTTTTTAAGATTTATTTATTTATGAGAGAGAGAGAGAGAGAGAGAGTGTGTGTGTGTGTGTGTGTGTGTGCATGTGAGAGGGGTAGGGGACAGAGGGAGAAGGAGAGAGAGAGCCTCAAGCAGGCTCTATACCCAGCGTGGAGCCCAACACAGGGTTTGATCCCTTTACCCGAAGTAATCTATCTTAACTTCAAAACAATATTCTTGACATCTTCATCAATTAGTGGGAAGAGTAGTAAATGGAGAATTATATTGATGATGGGTAGTTAATGGTGAAACATTCTAAATTACTTTGTTCAGTGCATTAAGTAATCATCTATTAGGTGGAAAGTTTGCTTGCATTTCATGGATGGGGAAATGGAGAGGAAAAGAAAAAAATTAATAAAGTATAGTCCTTGCCCTTCATGAGTTTGTTGGATAGAGAACAGTTCCAGGATGGATATTAAACACTTATGTGATGTTGCTGCCTGTGATAACAATTATTGCACTGAGTAGAAAATAGCTAAAGAAAGAAGAGGGTGCCTATCTTCAGAATTATGAAAACAAATTAGAGATATGAGTGAATCCTGTCAAAACAACATTTAAAGGAAAGCAAATTTATTTAAAAATAAATGGTACTTATAGAAAATTAGGGAAGATAGTTTTATGTAAATATGATAACAGAGTTACACAAATTGTATAGAAGCCAAATAACCTAAAAAATTAAGTTAGATTTAAAATAAAACTAATGACAGAAATAACAATATTAACAACTGTAAAAACTCATATTCCCTCAGTATTTGCTCTGTTGCCAGTTATAACGTTAGGCCATTTATATACATTACTCTTCTAATTCTTTTTTATTTTTAGCAAGTAATGACTAATAATTAATGTTTCTTTTAAAAGTTAACCATTTTTTAAGATTCTGGTTTAGTTAACATAGAGTGTTATATTACTTTCAGGTATACAATATAGTGATTCGTCAATTCTATACATTACTCAGTGCTCATGATGATAAGTGCACTCTTCATTCCCCTTACCTATTTTACCCATCCCCCCACCCACGTCCCTCTGGTGTTCTCTGTAATTTTAGAGTCTGTTTCTTGGTTTGCCTCTCCTCTTCCTTACTTTTCCAAGTTTGTTCGTTTTGTTTCTCAAATTCCACAGATGAGTGAAATCCTATAGTATTTGTCTTTCTCTGACTGATTTATTTTGCCTGGCATTACTCTTTCGATCTATCTATGTTGTTGCAAATGGCAAGATTTCATAGGTTTTTATACAAATACCACATCTTCTTTATCCATTCATCTATCAATGAACCCTGGCTCTTGTAAATAATTCTGCAGTAAACATAGGGATGCACATATTTTTTCAGATTAGTGTTTTTGTACTTTTTGGCTAAGTACCCAATAGTGGAATTACTAGATCAGATGGTAGTTCTAATTTTAATATTTTGGGGAAGCTCCATACTGTTTTTCATAGTAGCTGCACCAGTTTGCATTTCCACCAACAGTGCATGAATGTTCTTTGTTCTTTTCATCCTCACCAACACTTGTTTCTTGTGTTTTTGATCTTAGGCATGATGACAGTTGTGAGATGATATTGCTTTGTGATTTTGATTTGCATTTCCCTGATCATGAGTAATGGTGAGTATCTTTTCATGTGCCAGTTGGCCATCAATATGTCTTCTTTGGAGAAGTGTCTGTTCATGTCTTCTGCCGATTTTTTTAATTGAATTACTTGGTTTTTGGTGTTGAGTTGTGTAAGTTCTTTATATATTTTAGACATTAACCCTTTATCAAATATATCATTTGCAAATCTCTTCTCCCATTCAATTCAGTAGGTTGTCTTTTAGTTTTTTTGACTGTCTTCACTGTGCAAAATCTTTTCATTTTGATATAATCCCCAAAGTTTATTCATGCTTGTGTTTCCTTTGCCTCCATAGATAGATCTAGAAAATGTTGCTATGGCTGATGTCAGAGAAATTACTGTCTGTGTTCTCTTTTGGATTTTTATGGTTTCAGATCAGATCTAGACTTTAACCCATTTTGAGTTTATTTATGTGTATGGTGTAAGAAAGTGGTCCAGTTTTATTCTTTTGAATGTAGCTGTCCAATTTTCCCAACACCATTTGCTGAAGAGACTATGTTTCCCCATTGCATATTCTTGCCTTTTGTTTGAAGATTAATTGACCATATAACTGTGGATTTATTTCAAAGCTCTCTGTTTTGTTCCACTGATCTCTGTGTATGTTTTTGTGCCAGTACCACATTCCTTTGATTGTTACAGCTTTGTAGTATCTCTTGATATCCAGATTGTGATATCTCCAGTTTTATATTTTTAAGATTGCTTTGGCTATTTGGAGTTTTTGTGGTTCCATACAAATTTTAGGATGAGTCATTCTAGTTCTATAAAAAATGTTGTTGGTATTTTGATAGGGATTGCATTAAAACTGTAGATTGTTTTGAGTAATATGGCCATTTTAATAATATTTGTTCTTTCAATCCATGAACATGGAATATCTTTCCCTTTGTGTTGTTCTCAATTTCTCTCATCAATGTTTTATCATTTCAGAGTACAGGCCTTTCACCTCCTTGTTTAAGTTTATTCCTAAGTATTTTATTATTTTTGGTGAAATTATAAATGGGTTTGGTTTTTTAATTTCTCTTTCTGCTACTTCATTACGACTGTATAGAAATTCAATGGATTTCTGTATCCTGATTTTGTATCTTGTGACCTTATTGAATTCATTTATCAATTTTAGTAGTATTTTGGTGGAATCCTTAGGGTTTTCTATATATAGTGTCATGTCATCTGCAAATAGTGAAAGTTGTATTTCTTTCGAACTGATTTGGATTTCTTTTTAAAAAGTATTATTGTTGTTGTTGCCTGATTGCTATGGTTAGGACTTCTGGTACTACATTAAATAAAAGGGGTGAGAGTGGACATCCTTGTCTTGTTCCTGATCTTAAGAGAAAAGCTTCCAGTATTTCACCATTGAGAATATTGTTAGCTGTGTGTTTTTCAAATATAGCCTTTGTTATGTTGAGGTATGTTCCTTCTAAACCTAGTTTTTAAAGAGCTTTTTATCATGAATTGATGTTTACTTGTCAAATGTTGGGTTGGTTTTTTTTTTTTTTTGCATCTATTGAAATGATTGTATAGTTTTTATCTTTTCTCTTATTGATGTGATGTATCACAATGATTGATTTATGAATATTGAACCACACTTGTATCTCAAAAATAAGTCCCACCTGATTGTGGTAAATGATTTTTTTAAAAGATTTTATTTATTTATTTGACAGAGAGGGAGATCACAAGTAGGCAGAGAAGCAGGCAGAGAGAGAGGGGGAAGCATGTTCCCTGCTAATCAGAGAGCCCAATGAGGGGCTCAATCCCAGGACCCTGAGATCGTGACCTGAGCCGAAGGCAGAGGCTTAACACACTGAGCCACCCAGGCGCCCCGTGGTAAATGATTTTTAAAATACATTCATTTGCTAATAATTTGGGGGGGATTTTTGGACCTCTGTTCATCAGAGATATTGGCCTATAGTTCTCTTTCTCTCTCTCTCTTTTTTAATTGTCTTTACCTGATTTGGAAGCTTTTCTTTCTCTTCCATTTTTTGAAGTAGTTTGAGAGGAATAGGTATTAACTCTTCTTTAATTGTTTGGTATAATTCACTTTTGAAGCTATCTTCTTGGGACTTCTGTTTGTTAGGAGTTTTTTGATTACTGATTCCATTTCATAATGCTAATTGGTCTGTCCAACTTTTTATTTCTTTTTGGTTCAGTTTTAGAAGGTTATATGTTTCTAGGAATTTATTCATTTCCTCTAGGTTGTCCAATTTGTTAGCTTATAATTTTTTTTAATATCCATGTTGGTTGTTATTTCTCTTATTTCTGATTTTGTTTGAGTTCTCTCTCTCTCTCTCTCTTTGTTGAATCTAGCTCAAGTTTTATCAATCTTTGAAATCTTTTCAAAGTTCCAATTCCTGGTTTCATTGATTTGTGTTATTGTTTTTTAATATCAATGTCATTTATTTCTGGTCTAATCTTAATTATTTCCTTATTTCTACTGGTTTGGGATTTTCTTTTTCTTGGTCCTTTAGGTGTAAGTTTAGGTAGTTTATTTCAGATTTTTCTTGCTTCTTGAGGTAGGCCTGTCTTGCTATACACTTTCCTTTTAGAACAGCTTTTGCTGTTGCATCCTGAAGATTGCGAACAACTGTGTGTGTGTGTTTTAAAGAATGTATTTATTTGTCAGAGAAAGAGAGAGAGCATAAACAGAGAGAGCAGTGGGCAGAGGTAGGCCTGTCTCGCTATATACTTTCCTTTTAAAACAGCTTTTGCTGCGTCCCAAAGATTTTGAACAATTGCACTTTTTTTTTTTTTTAAGAATGTATTTATTTGTCAGAGAAAGAGAGAGAGCATAAGCAGAGAGAGCGGCAGGCAGAGGGAGAATCAGGCTCTCCACTGCCCAAGGAGACTGATGCAAGACTTGATCCCAGAACCCTGGCAGATGCTTAACTGACTGAGATACTCAGGCATCCCTAAACCATTGTGTTTTCATTTTCATTTGTTTCCATGTATTTTTTAAATTCTTCTTTGATTTCTTGTTTGACTCTTTCTTTGTTTAGTAGCATGTTATTTCCATTTATTTGTGTTCCTTCCAGATTTTTTCTTGTGGTTGATTTGAAGTTTCATAGCATTGTGGTCAGAAAAGATGCATGGTGTGACTTCAGTCTTTTTTAATTTTGTAAGACTTGTTTCGTGGCCCAATATGTGATCTTTTCTGGAGAATGTTCCATATGCACTTGAAAAGAATGTGTATTCTGCTGTTTTAGGATGGAATGTTCTGAATATATCTATTAGATCCATCTGGTTCAAAGTGTCATGCAAAAACCACTGTTTGCTGATTCTGTCTGGATGATCTTTCCATTGATTTAAGTGGGGGTGTTAAAGTTCCCTACTATTATTGTATTACTATCAATTACTTCCTTTATGTTTATTATTAGCTCCCTTATGTATTTGGGTGCTCCCATGTTGGGTGCATAAGTATTTATAATTGTTATATCTTCTTGTTGGGTTCTTCCCTTTATGATTATAGGATGTCCTTCTTTGTCTCTTGTTAGAGCTTTTATTTTGTCTAATGATGGTATTGCTACTTTGGCTTTCTTTTCACTTCCATTTGCATGATAAATGCTTTTCTGTCCCTTTATTTTTAACTTGCATGTGTTCTTAGGTCTGAAGTGAGTCTCTTGTAGGCAGCATCCAGGTGGGTCTTTTTTATTACCCATTCCATCACCCTATATCTTTTGATTGGAGCATTTAGTCCATTTCTATTCGAAGTAATTATTAATAGATATGTACTTATTGCCATTTTTTTACTTGTTTTATGATTGGTTTTATAGTTTTTCTCTGTTCCTTTCTTCTCTTGTTCTATTCTTTCATGGTTTGCTAGATTTCTTTAGTGATATACTTGGATTCCTTTCTCTTTGTTTTTTGCTTATCTATTACTGATTTTTGATTTATGGTTACCATTCAGTTTATATATAACATCTTATGTATATAGCAGTCTATATTAAGTTGATGGCCATTTAAGTTTGAACTCATTCTTTATTCCTCCTTCCCCCACCCACATTTCAGATATATGGTGTATATATTTACATATATTTTATTTTGTGAATCCTTTGACTGATTTTTATAGATTCACTTAAATTTTTGGCTTTTGTGTTTCCTAGTTTTCTCACTTCTGCATATGGTCTTTCATTCCCACTCAAAGAGCCCCTTTTAATATTCCTTGCAGGGCTGGTTTAGTGGTGATGAATTCCTTTCACTTTTGCTTGTCTGAGAAACTTTATCTCTCCTTCTGTTCTGAATAACAGCCTCGTTGGATAGAATATTCTTGGTTGCAAGTTTTTTTCCTTTCAGCACTTTGAATATATCATGCCATTCTCTTCTGGCCTGCCAAGTTACTGCTGAGAAATCAGCTGATAGCCTTATGAAGTTTCCCTTGTATATAACTGTTTTCTTTTCTCTTGTTGCCTTTAAAATTATGTTTATAACTACTTTTGCCATTTTAATTACTATATGTCCCGGTGTGGGCCTCACTGAGTTGATTTTTTGGCTTGATTTCTGTGCCTCCTGGATCTAGATTTCTGTTTCCTTTCTCAGACTTGGGAAGTTTAAGTTATTATTTCTTCAAAAACATTTTCTGCCCCCCTTTTTTTTCCCCTCTCCTTTTGGGATCCCTATGATACAAATGTTATTACTCTTGATGGTGTTACTGAGTTCTCTGCGTCTATTTTTATTTCTTAGCATTATTTTTTCTTTCTCCTGTTCAGCTTGATTGCTTCCATGGCTCTGTCTTCCAGGTCCTGATCCTTTGTCCTGCTTCCTCTACTCTACTATTTGTTCTGTCTAGAGTATTTTTAATTACAGTTATTGAGTTCTTCTCTGATTGGCTCTTTTTTATGTTTTCTATCTCATTGTTTAGGATGTCACTAACATCATCCACTCTTTTCTCAAGTCCAGTGGGTAGCTTTATGACCATTACTTTAAATTCTCTATCAGGCATATTACTTATCACCATTTAATTTAGTTCTCTTGCTGTGATTTTGGCCTGTTCTTTCATTTGGGACATATTCCTCTGTCTCCTCATTTTGTCTAACTCTTTGTGTCTGTTTCTATGTGTTAGGAAAGTCAGCTACATCTCCTGCTCTTGAAAGTAGTGGCCTCATGAAGAAGATGATCTGTAGTGTCCTGCAGTGCAATGTCCCCTGTTTATCAGAACCTGGCACTTCTAAGGTGTCTCCTATGTGTGCTGTGTTCACCCTACTGTTGTGGCTGAGCTGTGTTTGCTTTCAGTCCAGTAATCTGCAATAGCTCTCTTTGCCTGTTGTGGGATGAGTTTGATCTCTGTGTTGATAGTGGGCCAGACTAGGGCTGTCTTGGGCTTGAGTTGAGTCAGACTAGGTGTTTGCCAGAGATGCAGTAGCATGGAAATGCAGGTCACTTCCCCTGTGTTGTCTCCTGAGAAGTTTTGTTGGTGTGTGGGGCCTGCAGTGTAACCAGATGTTTGCCCCTAGTCCACTGCTGGAGCTGCAGTGGAACTGGTGTATGTGGTTATCTTCTTTTCTCCCTGGGGCAAAAGTCACTTTGGAGTGGTGCTGACTCTTGTCTGACTGCTTGCACGTGACAGGCTTTTGGCACAAGTTTGGATAGGCTCTAGCCAATGGCATGTTGGATGGGGCAGATGTGCAGGAGAACATGGGAACATGATGCATGGTGCCAGCAAGGTCCATGCTGGTCTGCTGCAGGAGACCTGCAGCTACCTGGGAAAATTTCTTCCAAGGCCGCCCAGTTTGGAGGGTGTGGGTCCACAGGAAACTTGGGAGGTCAGTTGCATGGTGCCTTCAAAGTCTATGCTGGTCCACTCCAGGAGGGTACCTTCATCTGCCTGGGAAAATTCCATTCAAGTCTAGCCAGGTTGTTGGAGATGGATCTGCTGAAGTGTGCAGGGGTAGGGCTGGAGAGTATTGGCACTGAGCTGGTTCCCACAGATGTTCAAGTATCTAGGCTTGGGGGGGGGAAGTAGAGGAAGGAAATGGCACCTTTTAGCTCTTTTGTTCTTGGAGAAGTCTCCAAAGATCCCTGCCTATCTAATACATGCTCTGAGATTACTAAATTAATCTCCTTCCCATATGCCCTAGGTGTTTTTCAGACTGCTGCTTCTGTGCTGTATCTCAGCATGGCTGTTTTGTTATGCTGTTTCTTTCAAGGTGGGAATTCAGTTTCCTATGGCCCTTCAGCTTTCACAGAAATGAAGCCACTGATTTTTAAAGTTCCAATTGCTAAGCCCTTCTGATAGTAAGAACTCGTAAAACCAAGCCAAATGTTATGGGGATTTGTCTTCCCTGTGTGGGTCCCCCGTGCTTGGGGTGACATATATGGGGGTCTTCTCCTCCCCCTCTTCACATTTGTTGTGTCTCTCTCTCCTGTGGACAGTCCAGTGGGTCCATTTAGCTTCTGACTGTGTCTCTACCTTTCTTACCCACTTTGATGGTTATTCTTTCTCTACATTTAGCTTTGGAGAGTCTGTTCTGCCAGTCTTCAGGTTCACTTCCTTGTTTATTTACACTGATGTGTGTGTTAACCTAATTGCATCTGTGGGACAAAGTGAACTTAGGCTCCTCTTATTCTGCCATCTTCCCTGAGCTTTCCTACTCTTTTAATGCTTAAAACTGCCCTATGGATTTAGTGCTATTATTATTACCATTTCACTGGTGGTAAAAACTAAGGCTTGGCATGATCCAGTAACTTCCCCAAGTTTATAAGTATTAAGTTAGCGGGACAAAATTTTGAGTCTGATGCCAGAGTTTGTGTTAAATACCTGAAGAATTAGCTGGGACACTTTTCACTAGTAAGAAGTAAAAGATCTCCATTTATGTGATCATAATATTATAATACTTCACAAACAACCAAATATAATACTATAGGTTTTTGTTTTCTCTATGCAAACAAAAAAAAAACACAAGAATAAACCAAAAAATAAAAAAAATTAAAAATTTGATTGGTCCCAAGACAATAATTCTTTGTGATGGTCCATGTCATCTTAGGGAAAATTAAATGGAGGAGATGAGGTTTTCTTTAGAAAACTAATGGGAGTGAATAAGATGAGATTCTCTTTAGATAATTAAGTAAAAGGGACATGGCTTTTATAAAAAAGGTGAAACAAGCTTGTTCTGTGATCTTTCTTAGTAAGAAGAAGTTATTTACAAGTGTCACTTTGCTCCATTGGGATTCTGCCATCTAAGGGTTAAGTTTGATTTCTCCCTGATATTGTATGTAATTTATAGGGGGTAAATAATCCTGAACCAAGGCATTTGGAAAATAAATGTGAGATTGTACAAGCTGTATGCTATGACATTACTGCCACTCCAAATTCCCTGAGTGGGTATAACGTGGGTATAATGTGAACTTTCCTTTTATTGTCTGCTCAGGAGAACTACCATGTGAAGTCAATTCAGTCAAGGAAAAGCATTGACAAAATAGATAAAGTCTGGTTTGTGTAGAGAAATTCTAGACTGAGAGCTCCTACTTTCTAGTGAGACCCTTCTACCCAGAGATTTCACTGTGCTTTGCTGCTAATGCCCCTTCCCTGATGGATCTATCGCCAAACCTAAGGAATGTTCTAGCTTTCACAGAGATTTTCCCAGGACAAGCCCAGTTCTTGGTACAGCTTCCTGGATGTCGTCTTCTATAACTGTAAATAAATTGGCCCTGTCAGGACACAGAGGAGCCTCAACGAACTCAAGAAGGTCTCCGGAGGCTCTCTGGGGGCAACTATTATTGTAATTTCAGTAACATTATGGTTTTAAAATGGTTAGATTAAGTGATTTTTTTAAGTCTCACTAGCTCTAACATTCTATGAATAAATAGAGTTTGTGGGCAGGCCTGGAAACATGCTCATCACATTTCTCTGGGAAAATGCATTACAAATCCAAATAGACTCAATTAATGGACCTCTGGAACACGGTTCATTAAAGTTGGGAACAGACTATGTGGGAAAGAAACATATAGCTTTGGAGGAGAATATATTGTGTCCATGTTTGGCAGAGCCCAGAGGCACTTTGTTGTTCCAAATGCTGAAATAAGCATGGGTCCCATTTGCTGGGGCTGAGAGAGCTCCTGAATGCTTTGACCGACTTAGGTGACGGCTTATTTTTTCTCTAACTTGAACCTCCTAGATGGCTGTCTTATTGTTGCAATGACTGTATTCACTCACAAGAGGAGTTATAAAAATAATAGAAACTGGAAAACTGTCTTCATGAGAAAGGACTTAAATAATTTCTCTTATTAAGCATATGATGCTATGAAGGAACTTCAAACATTCTTATTGAACTTGAAAGGATATTGTATAAGTAGATATATAGATAAAGCAAATTTTGCACAAAAAGTGAGGACACACGTTCAGCTAAACATGAATATTATCAAAGGAAAACTAGGAAATAATTTTTATTATCCTTTAAAGTCTGAGAACATATGAGCATGGAATTTATGATCTACCTTTGTATTTATTTCCTAAATTTGGGAAATGAGAGTGTGAAATCAGTGGCCTAAAAACTAAGAATGACACCAAATCTGGTTATGAAAAACAAGAGCTTTAAATGATGAAGAACTGCAGATTCTCCTTTTAAACGTTTTGGGAATAAATCACACTCCCCTCTTCCTCTTCTTCCTTCTCAAATATTATAAGTTGCTAATAGGTGAGGAGAGTCAGATCCCAAAAGTGAGGACAGACAGTATGTGTTATGAGACAGTGATGTCCTGGAACCTAAGAATCTTTAATACTGTTAATAAAGTTTTTGAAATTGAGATGGGGAGAGCACCCAGCATGGCCACAAGATTAACCAACCTCAGAGATAGACTATGATACCAGTAATGTGATGAGCTAATGGTAAGAATGCAGTTGAAAAACCCAGCCATCGTACAATGTATGGTCAATATCCATTAAATGTCCAGCAAGTGAAAGATTCTTTACAACAGGGATTCTTAATTGAGATTGCAAGTAGATGTGGTAATACACCCTGGGGAATAGATAATTCAGAATCATGAATCATTTGGAGGATCATTTTTACACCATGTACTGAACTTCAGAAATCCCAATATACAAATAGGGCTGTGTTTTGATTTTCCTGTCCTCCCTCTCCCCTGTCTCCACATTAAAACAGTAATAATCCTGCGTGTTAGGATGGGAAAAAGAAATCCTGACAACTAGGGACTAATATGGAGAAAGAATGTATTTGAGAAGAATAGTTGCTGAAAGCAAACTGGTTGGAAAGATTTCCTTTTCTAGATATAAAACTTTGGTCACTCTGATATCTCTAAAACCTAGTTTCTATACACACACCCTCATCCTAATTTCTTTGTGTTTGTTTGTTCCTTGTTTTGTTTTGTTTGTTGTTGTTGCTTTGAGTATGTAACTAAGGTAACAGTTGAATTTTCCCAGTCCTGGGATCATAATATGAACCTTGATGAAATTTTTATTAATTATCAGAATTTATTCTATCTTGAGGTTCTTTAGATCTGTCCACTGGCAATTTGGAGTAGATAATATTTTTAGTAAATCTCTCCTCTACCAGACAAAATCTCTCTTTTTTTAAAAGATTTTTAAAATTTATTTATTTGACAGACAGAGATTACCAGTAGGTAGAGAGAGAGAGAGAGAGAGAGGAGGAAGCAGGCTCCCTGCTGAGCAGAGAGCCCAATGCGGGGCTCAATCCCAGGACCCTGGGATCATGACCTGAGCTGAAGGCAGAGGCTTTAACCCACTGAGCCTCCCAGGCGCCCCAGACAAAATACTTTTAATATGAACCATGAAGCTCAGTAAACAATACTAGAGACCAGAAAAGATAATAGCAATTCTTGGTTATCGTACTTCATATATATATTACGTATATTTAATTATGCCAGCAAAATAGATAAAAATAAATAATACAGAAAGGGAAAATAATGGGCTAATATTTTTAATTATATTGGTGCTCTTTTTGGAATAAGAAATAAACACTTTTAACCACATTTTGGCCTGTCACAATAATGAATAATAGCATTACAATATCTGTTTCATCCCTCATTTCTGAAAAATTGAAATGACTTTGTAGACATTATTTTTCTTTGCACATTTATGTTCAATAGACAGCATAGTCAAATTTTTCATTGATATTTGTTCATAACTCATCAAAAGCAATTTTTATGAATTTTAATTTGAAATATTTCTTTTACATGCAGCAAGTCATACAAATTGTCAGAAAATTGTTAAGAGTTTTTAAAACTTTATTTTTTAGAACAATTTTAGATTTATAGGAAAATATGAATATGGCACAAAGAATTCCCTTGTACCCACACCCAATTTCCCCTATTAAAATCACACATTAGAATGGTATATTTATTACAGCTAATGAACTGATATATGCATTATTATTAACTAAACCCCATACTTTATTCAAATTTCATTAGGTGTTGTTTTTTTTTACCTAATGTCCTTTTTCTGTTAGGAAAAAACTATAAACATAAGAATGTTAGGAGCAGATCCAAAAAAAATTCCATTTCATAATAAATTCCGGAAATTGCAAAACCATCAAGTCTGTTTGGGCCAATTCTAACAACTTTCAAATGATATATTCACTAAAAAATTATAATTTCTATGTATTGCATGGGAAAGCTTGAGATCACTTCTGATATAATGTATTTGTACTTTTGAACAGTTAATTTGAAATAAATAATGATACTCCAGTGATTATCAAATTAAAGAAATAGAATTTGAGTTCTTAGTCTTGAGATGACCACATGACCCTGAGTCTGTGCGTGTTGAGGGTTGTAGGTTTAACTGGGATTTCTCCAAATTAACTCCCATGTAGAACACAATGCTTATTCAAAGATAAGTATTAGACATTTGCCAATTTGTAGCTTATTTATATATTATTAAATTTCAACTGTCTTTTGTTGTTTAGATTTAGCACTTAGACCAAAAACAGAAAGTTTTTTTTTTTTCCCAAGGATGAGTATTGTGTCTTTTATGCTGTTTAAAAGCAGACATTCAGTTTATTTATTAATGTCTTTAAACGTTCTGCCGAAAATCCCTGGCCCTCTTACTGACTGCACCCACCACTCAGTACTTAGCAGCTCACTGGTTATGTCAGTTCCCAAAGCACAGAGATGCAAATCTCTGCTTCCTTCAACAGTTTTCATAAGAAATCTGTTTACTCTAATCTAAGCAAGAATTTCACAATCTTTTTCCCCAGCTTTATTGATGTATAATTGACAAATAACATTGTAAGATATTTAAAGTGTATAATGTAATGGTCTGATATGGGTAAACAATATGAAAATGTCCCCCCATTAAGTTTAATAACATCCCCCATCTCACATATTTACCTTTTTTTGAGAACATATTCCATTAACAGATTTCAGTTATAAGATAACGGTGTCAACTATAGTCACCATGTTTTACATGAGACCTCAGACCTTACTCATCTTACAGCTGTCAGTTTGTAGCCTTTTACAAACTTCTTATCTATCAACGTCCAGTCCCCGGCAAATGCTTGTCTCTTCTGTTTCTCTGACTTGGCTCCCCCCCACCCGCCACCCACCCCAGATCCCACATGAAAGTGATACCGCGTAGTTTACCGCGTAGTTCACCGCGTAGTTCTCTCTTGGCTTATTTCACTTAGCATAATGCCTTTC
Organism: Martes martes; assembly: GCF_963455335.1. Taxonomy (NCBI): domain Eukaryota; kingdom Metazoa; phylum Chordata; class Mammalia; order Carnivora; family Mustelidae; genus Martes; species Martes martes. The sequence continues at coordinate 134,803,431 of NC_137892.1, read as the reverse complement.
AGGTTGATCTGTGTTGTTGCAAATAACAGGATTTCCTTCTTTTTCAAGGTGTTGATATTCTACTGTCAAGTTTTAAAAAATGTGCTGATGACGTGGTGTGTTCAGGTCAGGCTCACACAGTTTAGTCTTCTGTTGTCCTGGCTGACATCCATCTTTCTCCTTCCCCTCCGAAGCAACACATAAACTGCTCCTGCTTTTGTCACTGCATGCTCTCCTAGATGTCTTACCATTTGCTTTTCTCCAACATGGCCAAGACGATCAATGACTTTTTAAATATCAATTCTCCCACCAAAGAAATTCCCATACGGACTCGCAACAGAATGGCACATATCTGTTTCTTTGCATAAATGATCAGGCCATATATAATTTTTTTTCAAAGAGTAATGAATTTTTTCCCCATAGAAGTCTAGTTTCTAGAATGTTATATATCAGTAGTTGTCGTCAGTCAAGTTTGTGATTTTTACCTAGAAAAATGTCAATACTAAGAAGTGAAATGGTTTCTCCCTCCATTTGAGACTGATTATAAACCTAATTCTACAGCTTGTCTCACGTGCTTAAAAATCATCTTACTTAAAGCACTGTCATGGGTTTAACCCCTTTATTCACAATTTAGGAAAAGCAAAGGAAAAGCAGACATTCTTTTAGAAAGTATTTACATATTTATAAGCAATTATTAATAAATGCTAGGCTGTTTTCTCCTTTTGACTGAATTACATAACTTTCATGTGTCAAACTTGCCCTCCTGCTTATCATTTTCCAAAACTTTAATCATTCCGCTTGCTCTTTTCTTAGCCTTCCTGCATTTACCTTTATTTGTATTTATTTGATTAACTGAGATTAAATAGTAATAATATACACAAATATTTTAATATTTTGGCTGATTATAATGTTCTATAAATGCATCTAATCCTGATCACATTGAATTAGTGGGTTCTAATTCAATATAAGTCTTTTAAGTGTCTTCCATGCTCCCATTTTGGTTATTTCCCTTCTACAACCTATTTCCTGTTTTTGCTGGATACAGAGCAGGGTGTTTTCTATTTTTGTTTTTAATTTTATTGTTCCCCAAGGCTTCCTTAACTGTGTTTTTCTTGGGTAGGCAACATCTTGCCTGTGAATATTTAAGGCATGACTAAAGTATACCCACACGGCACTTGACTTATTAAATGAGATTTTTTAAAAATGAAATATTTGGTTAATAGGTAACAAAGACAGTTTATAATAAATCAATCCATAGCCTACTATCTAGAATTTTCTCAATGGAATTTAATTCCAGAAATAATCTTTCATATTTGTTATTTAATTTGTCACATTGTGGATCTCAAAGGTTGTTGATGTTAGCAAGTGAAATGCAATACTCAAGGAAGGAGGTAAATAATGTTATCTGAATGCATTTGATGGCTTTCTACTTTACACAAAACACTTTATTATATTCTCCCAACTGTCATAATATAATAATTCCAATTTAGAGATGAGAAAATTAGGATTTATTGATGATCAAAAACTTGGCCAAGGTGGAATGAATAAGTGGTAGTGTTCTTTTCACCTTCTGTTCAAGTTAATTTTTTCCTGATTTTTGCAAAGCCCATAAATTCAGAGACTTTAATTTGTTGATATATTTTGACCCCCAGTTTTTAAGAGAATAATGTGTCAAATATTGTTGTCAAAAAGCTTTTCATGTGAAACCAGCTCTATGGAAAGTTTTTTCCCCTTTCCCTTATTCACTCTTGTGATAGGGATGACTGCAACATGTTCTTTCTACATGGTCGTCTTACAACTTCACTTTGACACTGCCTCCATCAGGGAGCAGGGTCTATATTCCCTGCACTGGAATCTGGTTATCAGTGATAATAACACTTCGTGATTTTTTTCTGTGCCAAATCATAAAAGGTGATTTTTCTGCCTCGTTCTTTTGGGACATTTGCTCAATTCAGTCACCATTCTGTTAGGAAACTCAAGCAGCTTGCAGAGAGATCCATATCAAGAGACTCCAAAGGTCAAGTCATAACTACACATGACTAAACTCCCAGCCAATAGCCACCCCGAACTTGCCAGCCATGAAAGGGACCCATCTTGGAAGTGACGCTGTAGTCCCTAGTTGAGCTGATGCCTCATGGAGCAGAAGACAGTCTTCCACACAGACCCCTGGTGGAATTGGAGATATGAAAGCTAAATAGTGCTGTATTTCTAAGCCACTAAGTTGCCTGGTGATTTGTTGTTCAGCAGTAAATAAATAGAACAGGTATCAGTTATTCTTTTTGATTCATGGAAAACTTCTAAAAATCATTTTCATTGCACTGTAGTTCTGAAAGTTTCCTTCCATTAAATGAACTTAGACCTAATATGATAAAAAAAAAACCTCCAAAAGTTTCTCAACTCCAGGCTTGCATAAATCCAAAATCATTTTTGTTTTGTAGTTTTGTACTTACCCTGCTCTATTAAACAAACGTGATTGTCTGTTTAGAAAAGAAACATTCAGCAAAAAAGAAATTAGTTTATTTTCTCTGGACTTAACTGAAATAGTATGAATAGGGAAAGTAAGCTTTGCACTAGTTCACATTTTAATAAAAATCTATTTGAACCTCAGACTATTCCTTCAGTACACATTATCTAAACTTCTATTAATTCTATAATTGAATAGGTAAATGATTAACTTGTGGATTCTTCCTTCTACCAAACCTACTTTTTTTAAACTCAGAGTGTATCTCCTTTCAGTCCATTTTTTGGTATCATATTCACAAATTTCTTAAAATTTGATTTTTAAATTTTTTTCTCTCCTTTTTTTTAGTCTTCCCGTGATAATTGTTCACAGTCACGGTTATTCAGGCATAGACATCCATTTGACAAGCTTGTAAAATCATCAGTTATATTGTTCATCTGCATATTTTAGCATAGCATAAGTAGACCATATTCTGAAATGGTGTTGAATAATAAATATATGACACATATTAATTATTCAAAAGGGGTAGGTGGAAAGGAACTCAGGAAAGTCACACAGGTGGCCTCACTTTATTATTACTTTCTGAGGGTCTGTATTCTGGGAACACTAAACCTTAATGCTTCATGTCACAACTGCCTTAACCTTCATTTCCCTTCCCTGGAAAATGAAAGTGTAAATGGGCACTTGGGCATAGGTAATTTACTTAGGAAGTATCCTTAGGTAATGGGTTTGGGGACTGAAGGAGTGTAACCTGGAAGGAGGGAAAGGAACAATAGGAATCATTTATCACCGGGTATTGCTGTAGCTGCTATAGGAGCTCAATTCTTCTGAGAGCTTCTGATGAGCTATTTAGAAGGCACACACTCCAGTGGCCCATCAGACATCACTCCAGAAATGCAAATTCAAAGATAGAATGATGAAGAATTTCAAGACAGTTAACAAGGTACTAAACCTAGGACCTTGTGTGACCGTGCTGATTACACAGTCATGTAACTGCCTCTGCTTATGATCCTTGAGTTGTGGCAATAAAGGCTGGGGATGCTTGGTTGTCTTAAGGCAAAACAGAGACTGAAGGTGTGAACACAGGAACTGGGAGGCCAAGGGGGTCATAAGAATGGGAGCTCATGAACTTTAGGAACACACACACTCTCGGGGAAGCATTCAGATGCAAGCAACTTAGAAAGCAGCAGTTCAATGTACACTCACCTAACTCTGATGAAAAGGCAGGTGCGAGCTGACATTTAGGTCACACCTGGATTAGAACAACTTGGCCACATTACTTTTTGGAACAGCTTTAACACATTTCAACTCATGTGGAGTTTTTGATGAGACGTTCTTGAGTCCAAACACTTTGCTATTTGTCTTATTTCTTCATCCTATATTAATATTGCATTAGACAGATAGGGCTGCCATAACAAAATATCAGAGTCCAAGTTGCTTAAACAACAGTAATTTGCTTCTGACAGTTCTGGAGACCAGGAAATCCAAGATCAAGATGCCAGCTGACTTGGTTCTGGTGAGAGCAGTCTTCCTCATTTATAGATGGCTATTTTTTTGTTATATTCTCACATGGCTTTTTTTTTAGTGCATGCACATGGAGAGTGAGAGAGAGAGAGAGACAGAGAGAGGGGGGATATGTTCCTTTCCTTCCCCATAAATATTTATTTTAGAGAGAGAGAGAGCATGAGTGAGAGGGGCAGAGAGCGAGGGAGAGAGAATCTCAAGCAGACTCACTGCTGAACACGGAGCCCAACCTGGGGCTTGATCCCAGGACCCTGAGATCATGACCTGTGATAAAACCAAGAGTTGAACACTTAACCAACTATACCACCCAGGAGCCCCCCTTTTCCTTCTTTTATAAGATCATTAATCCTATCCTGTGAGGATCCACAATTATGACCTTATTTAACCTTAATTACCTCCTAAAAGGCCTATGTCCAAATACAATCACACTGGGGGATCAGGTTGCTAGGGCTTTAACATACAAATTTAGAGGGGACACAATTTAGTCCATAAAGAATATAGATTTTAAAATCCTAAGTGATGAAGGGTGTCCCAGGGGGCTCAGTGCATTAAACATTTGACTCTTGATTTCATCTCAGGTCATGATCTCGGGGTCCTGGGACTGAGCACCAAGTTGGGCTCCATGCTCAGTGGTGAGCCTGCTTGAGATTCTCTCCCTCTGCCCCTTTTCCCTCCCTTTCTAAAATAATAATAATAATAATAATAAATAAAATAAAATAAAACAAGAACCTAAGTGTTGAAATATTTATTTATTCAATTTGATGTTCAATTTGATGTTTTATTTGGCTCATTTTTCAAATTTGCTGCAATACTTGGGGCTTTTATTCTATGGAGTTGATACTTATTCAGTTTTATTAACATCTCATGTCCCTATATTTTCTTAGATCCTTCTATGTTCACAAGAAAAACTGATGGATTTGCCCCAACCCCAAATACATCGATATGCTAATCAGATGAAGTTGGGTGTATTCAGGGTGGTATGGTCATAGACAATATGTTAATCTGAATAAATGGTTCTTCCATTTGTCAAGATTTACTTCATTGGGAAACTGTTTGGGCTATAGTAGTAATAGTTTTCTGTTTCAGAAGAGGTGTATAGAGAGCTAACAACCTGGCTCTGTTTTGATCTCTTCTAAGCTAATGATGCTAGAAATTTGATGTTCAGTTCTGGGTGCTGCACTTAGAAGGACACTGATTCATTGACATCTGTCTAGTAAGGATGGTGAATGGTTTTGTAGCATGATCTATGGGGAACATTTGAAGAAGAAGAAAAGAGGATGTAGAGGTTATCGCTCTGATTTTAAATGTTTAAAATCTTGTGAAGTGAAAGAGAAATTAGACAACCCTAAGTACCCTCAAAAAACAAAACTTTTATTAATGGGTGGATGTGGGTGGAAGGCAAATGAATTTGAGGAAGAAATTTTGAATAGTTGTGCAAAAGGGGGAGTTGTCTGAATCAGGTTGTCAGAAGCTTTTCCTTATTGACAGTATTCATGCAGGGAAAGAATATTTTAGGGGTCCCTGGGTAGCTCAGTGGGTTAAAGCCTCTGCCTTCGGCTCAGGTCGTGGTCCCAGGGTCCTGGAAACGAGCCCCGCATCAGGCTCTCTGCTTAGCCGGGAGCCTGCTTCCCTCTCTCTCTCTCTCTGCCTGCCTCTCTGTCTACTTGTAATCTCTGTCTGTCAAATAAAAAAATACAATCTTTAAAAAATAATAAAAAAATAAAAAGAATTTTTTATACCATGGTCACTGGCCAAAACTGAATTTGTCCAATGCAGTAGAATTGAATCTGAATAGCAAGGAATGGTCCTTATATTGTGAGGTACCGTTTGGTGCTCTGAGAAGGTGTATTTCCTATTATAAAGTCTTGTGTTAAAGAATGCATAATGTCTGAGTTCATTCTCTAGGTATTTCATAACACAGTACCATGTTCATTCTCTAGGTACATCAAAACACAGTACCACAAAGTAGGTGGTATCGCACAAGAGAAATTCATTATCTCAGAGTTCTAGAGCCTAGAAGTCCAAAAGCAAGGTGTTGGATCATGCTCCCTCTAAAGCATGTAGGGTAGAGGTTTTCCTTGCCTCTTCCAGCTTCTGATGGCTCCCATCAACCCCTGGCATTCATTGGCTTGTGGACTACTTTTGTCTCTATTGTCACATGGCATTTCCCTTCTCACAATGACATCAGTCATATTTAATTGAGCCCATTCTAATGAACTCAACTTGACTACATCCAGAAAGGCCCTATGCCTAAATAAGTTCATGTTCTTAGGCACCAGGGGTTAGGACTTCAACATATCTTTTTGGAGGACACAATTCAACCTGTAACAGTGACCCAATGAGGCCGACAAACAGCACTTTGATCCTGGCTCTCTCCCTGCCATGCTCGTTTATGGAAGCAAGTCAATTTACCTCTTGGAACTTCAGTTTCTATTTCTGTAAAATGAAAGCAGTAACCTTCTCTGGCCGTCTGACAGGGTCTGATGTGACTATATAAAGACTTGGCATATAGATATGTGATCTCAAAAGCTTCATATATGGGTAATTTTACTGCAACTCTCTCAATATAAGTGTGTCTCCAAATAATAACTTATTTTTTCTTTTGAGCATAATTAAAGCATGTACTACTTAATTTCCAGCTGCTATGAAAAATCTCATGAACATTAGCTACAAAAGGCCAAAAGGCAGGATCTGCAAAGAGAACATGAGAAACAGCACAGATTTATTTCATTTTGCAGGAGTCTGAGAAAATGAACTAACTTAGTCAACACCATCTACCCAGTCCACATGAGGAAAAGAAAAACACAAGGAAACTGTTTTAAGAATTTATTCTAAGATTTATTATCTAATTTTTCACTGTGACAATCACTTTGTTCCCACAACATCCTATTCAAAGACTTTCTGGTGACCTAAATCTGTCATTTTCTCTTAACAGGCCCTTGTTTTCCATCCTGTCCTTGATTTCCAGCTGCTTTTTGTGCTCACTGTTGATTACTGTCAGTGATAATTTGGGGAGGCATGCAACATGTTTCCAAACAAAGGGATGAATGGTCTGGCATTTAAGGAAGGACTAAAAAAAGACATTTCAGTCTGAAACTGTATAAGCTGGGAGGATGTGTTCTCAAAGGCTTAAAGTAATAGATATAGACCGAGAATGGTAAAAACAATCTTGAAAAAGAAGAACAAAGTTGAAGGACTCATACTTCCTGGCTTTAAAACTTATTACACAGCTATAGCAATCAAGATGGTATGGTACTAGAATAGACATATATATCAATGGAACAGAATTAAAGTCTAGAAATAAACTTGTATTATGGCAACTGTATTTTCAACAAGAGTGCTAAGACAATTCAGTGGGAGAAAGAATAGTCTTTTTAACAAATGGTACTAGTAGGGACAAAGGAATGTTCACATGCAAAAGAGTGAGACTGGAGCTCTCCTTCACACCATTCTCAAAAATGAGCTCAAGATGGATCATAGGAGCTACTCTAGAAAACTCTTAGAAGAAAACAGGAGTAAACCTTAGCGACCTTGAGTAAGGCAATGGTTTCTTTGATATTACACCAAAAACACAAGACCTAAAAGAAAAAAAAATAGATAAATGGGCTTCATCAAAATAAAAGACTTTTGTGCTGTAAATGATACCCACAAGAAATGAAAAGACAAACTATAGAATGAGAGAAGAAATTTGCAAATCATATGTCTGATAAGAGACTTGTATCCACAATATATAAAGAACTCTGACAACTCAATAATATAAGAGCAAACAGTCCAATTTAAAGTAGACAAAGAATTTGAAAAGACTTTTATCCCAAAAAGATATACCAATGGCCAATGAGAACATGATAAAGTGTCATTAGTCAGTAGGGAAACGCCAGTCAAAACCATAGTGAGATGCCTCTTTACACTCGCTAGGGTAGCTATAATAATAATAATAATAATAATAATAATAATAATAATAAAAGATGGAAAAAGTGAGCTTAGTGAGAAAGGGAGGGTGGCAGAGAGCTCTGAGCCCTGACTATCAAGGATGATTTCACTAGGCATAAGGATGTAACGCAGGAGACAGATGACTAGAAACAGAGACAGAAGTCCTAGCCAGCCTGCTGAGGCCAATACAAATACCCAGAGTATGAGTCATCAGTCAGATACCCTCCACATGCCCTGTGGTCAGGCAAAAACATGAAAGACCCAGCAGGAATTATCTCTTGACAGTATATTGTGACCTTGCTAAATTTACTTGTTAGCCCTAGTAGTTGGGGGGATGTGGGGACTTTGAAATACACACGGTCATGTTGCCTGTGAATAAAGATGATTTTTCCTTCTTCTTTCTCAATATTTATGTTTCTTTCTTACTTACTTTTCTTTTCTAAGAATGCACTGCTTAGAAACTCCAGTATGATGTTGAAAAAAAAAATGTGAGAGGATATTCTTGTCCTGTTCTCAATCTTGGCAGGATTGAGTTCTGTCTCTCACTTTCAAGTACAATATTGCTATGAAGTATTTTATACTGTCCTTTACAGAAAGAAGTTTCTTGCTGTACTTAGTTTGCTGATTTTATCGTGAATGAAGGTTCAGTTCTGTCAGATGTTTTACCTGCATCTCTAGAAATGATATAATTTTTCTATTTTAATTATTAATGTGACAAATTGCATTTGTTTTCAGAAAAATGCTAAACTAACTTTATATTTCTGCGATAAGCCCCATTTAGTCATGATACACCATTCTTTATATATTGTTGAATTTGATTTGATGTTTTCTTAAGAATTTTGTGTCTATTTTCACGAGGACTATTGTTCTATAATTTTCTTTTTTTCTAATGCCTAGTTGGTTTTGGTATCAGGGTAATTCTGGCCCCATAAATGCATTAAGAAGTGTTCCTTCCTCAATTTTCTGAAAGTTTATGTCAAGTTGATTTTTTTAAAATATTAAATATTTGGTAAAATCCACCTATTAAAACCCCCCCTCCAAAAAAATAGGAGAGTAGCAAGTGTTGACAAATGCAGAAAAGTGGAAACCCTCCATAAATAGGTGGTGGCCATCTGAAGTGGTATAGCCACTTTGGAGAATGGTTTGACAGTTTCTGAAAATAGAATTACTCTATGACTCAGTCATTCCACTCCTAGGGATATATCCCAGGAGAATTGAAAACATATGTCCAGACAAAAACTTGTGCATGAACATTCACAGCAGCATTAGTCATAGGAACCTCAAGTTGGAAACCACCCAAAACTCTACAATTGATGGATAAATAAACAAAATGTGATATATCTATACAATTGAATATTACTTGAATTGAATGCAGTAAGTAAGAATGAAGTGCTGATAACATGATACAACATGAATGAACCTTGTAAACATTATGCTAAGTGAAAAAAGCCAGTCATCGAGGCCACATTTGTATGATTCAACTTGTACGAAGTGTGTAGAACGGGCAAAGGTATAGAGACAAAAAGTGGATTCATGTTTGACTAGAGCTGGTGGTGGATTGGGGTGAGTGATGGCTGCTGACAGGTATAGAATTTCCTTTGGGGATAATGAAAATATTCTAAAATTAGATGATGATCGCACAACTCTGTGCTATTGCATACTTTAAATAGGTAAACTCTATAATATGTGAAATCCATCTCAATGAAGCTTTTGAAATAAGCTACAGCAAAAAATAAAAGGATGTAGTATTTATAGGATAGTCCAGAAAAGAAAATGAAGAAATAATATGCAAACGGAGTTCTGAAAAATGTTTAGGAATTAACTAGGTAAAGAGTGACAGAACAGACTGAAGCAACAGTGTAGACAAATCTTGCCACAGGAAAGATTGCATTGAAGGCTGTGGTAGACGAAATCCTATGCTGGTCCCCAGAGCCCCAGAGTCCCCACCCTGATGTTTACGCCCGTGCTGTCTCCTCCCTGTGAGTGTGGGGGAGACCTATGGCTTACTTCCAGCCAATAGAGTATGACAAAGGTGAAGAGATTATCTAGATCCAGTTGAAGTCCCAAATCAGTTACTTTGAGTTAATCCAAGTGAGATGATCTTGAATGAGCCTGACTTAATTAGACGAAAACGTGTAAGGGAGGGCCTGGGGACTCTCTCCTCTGTTGCTGTGTTTGAGGAAGCAAAGCAGCCTGTTGTGAGAAGACCTCTGAAGAGAGTGGCCTCTGGAGAGGACCATGTGGCACAGAACTGGAGGGGCTTCTAAGAACTGAGAATGTCTCTCAGACGAAAGCCAGCAAGAAAACAGGGGTCTTACTCTAGATGCAAGGAAATAAATTTTGCCAACTACACAAATGAGATTGGAGGTAGTTTCTTCCCCATTCATTCTATAGATGAAAGTGTAGCCCGGCTGCCCCTTGACTGTGGCCTGGTGAGACCTGAAGGCAGACAGCCGAGCTCAGGTGGACTATAGTCCTGGCCCACAGTAACTTTGAGATAATATACGTGTGTGTAGTCCCAAGCCACAAAATTTGTGGTATTTTTTATGCAACAAATAAAACAGAACAGTGTTGCTAGAGCTTTAGGAACAGGGTGATAGAAGTAGGGGATATGGGAGTGTGGGAGAATAAAACAAGACACGCCAGAGTGGGGCAGGTCAGATCACGTAATCTCTTCTTCTAACAGGCGAGTGAGAAACCACAGCTGGTTTCTGAGCAGGTGATAGGATATGATTCAAGGGAAAATCTAAAAAGATCTCTCTGGCAGTTTTCTAGAGAATGGATTGGAGATGGGCAAGACAAAAGTCATGGATGGATAGAATACTCAGAATTCTAGTGAGGGATTTAATTAAGTGGTAACTTTTAAGATAGGACAATGACTCAGAAGGAGGAAAGCTTTGCTGAATGAGTACAGGCTGAGGTGGGCATTCAGAGCTTGGACTATTTGGGCTTAATTTCACTGACTGGAGCAACATCATACTAGACAACTATGTTTTCTGTTATCAGGAACGGTGAGTCTATATCTCTCCATTGAAATGTCTCTTTCCAAAGGCATCCAGCTACTCTTAAAGAGAATCTTACCTGCCACCATCCCCAGCCTCCCCACAGTGACAGTATCAGCCATCTTTCTCTCTTGAAATGGTTCCTTTTTCTTCTACATGATCCATAACGTGGCTTTTCAACCTCTTTCTTCTCATCCTTATGTCCCTGGCTTTTTTCTGACTCCTCTACCTGTTTCTACCCTCTAGCTGTGGACAAGCATCAACATTTTCCAAACCACCATGTAGAATTCTTTTTTTTTTTTTCAAGATTTTATTTATTTATTTGATAGACAGAGATTGCAACTAGTCAGAGAGGCAGGCAGGGAGAGGGAGGAGGAAGCAGGCTCCCCGATGAGCAGAGAGCCTGATGCGGGGCTCGTTCCCAGGACCCTGGGATCATGACCCGAGCCGAAGGCAGAGGCTTTAACCCACTGAGCCACCCAGGCGCCCCCCCCCCACCATGGTAGAATTCTGAGGCATCTTCAACTTTTCCCTGTCTCTCAGTCCTTTTTTTTTTTTTTTAAAGATTTATTTTTTAATTATTTGACAAAGGGAGAGAGTGAGAGAGTTTGCACAAGCAGAGGGAGCAGCAGACAGAGGGAGTCAGAAGGGAGCCCAGTGTGGGGCTTGATCTTAGGACCCTGGGATCATGACCCAAGCTGAAGGCAGAAGCATAACAATTGAGCCACGCAGGTGCCCCCCTGTCCCTCAGTTCTGATATCAATGTTTCCTGATAATACTTAGACTCACATATTTTGCAGTCACATTTTGGAGAGCTATGAGAGATTATAACTCTAGTTCAACAATTTGCATTTAGAAATGCAAATTCTGGGGCGCCTGGGTGGCTCAGTGGGTTAAGCCTCTGCCTTCAGCTCGGGTCATGGTCTCAGGGTCCTGGGATCAAGCCCCGCATCGGGCTCTCTGCTCAGTAGGAAGCCTGCTTCCCTCTCCCTCTGCCTGCCTCTCTGCCTACTTGTGATCTCTCTCTGTCAAATAAATAAATAAAATCTTAAAAAAAAGTGACTTGATTAAAGAATCACATGCAATAGCTTTGAAAGAAAAGTGATACCCAGTTTCATCCTTTCACTTCTGCAGGATAAAATGGAATACTGATATAAACATACAATGTAATTTGCTTTTATTTGTTTATTTATTTATTTATTTACTTACTTTCTAATAACATTGTCCAGTAATATTGGGATGTTTGTTTATTCATTCATTCACATTTTATTTATTTATTTGACAAATATTTATTGCATATCATGGTAAGAGTTGGGGAAATAAAACAAAAACAAAAGATCAAAATGGAACTTAAAGCACATAGGATGGTTTATTTTAATAATATACATATACATAACCAATTGTATATGTATTTAGTGATTTTAAAATCAGAGGCAGTGATACTATGCAGCCATCAAAAGACATGAAATCTTGCCATTTGCGACGACGTGGATGGAACTAGAGGGTATCATGCTTAGCGAAATAAGTCAATCGGAGAAATATAACTATCATATGATCTCTTTGATATGAGGAAGTGGAGATGCAAGGTGGGGGGGTTTGGGGGGAGGTAGGAAAAGAAAAAATGAAAAGATGGGATTGGGAGGGAGACAAACCATAAAAGACTCAATCTCAAGAAACAGACTGAGGGTTGCGGGGGGGAAGGGGGATGGGAGAGGGTGGTGGGGAAATGGACATTGGGGAGGGTATGTGCTATGATGAGTGCTGTGAAATGTGTAAACCAGACGATTCACAGACCTGTACCCCTGGGGATAAAAATACATTATATGTTTATTAAAATAAAAAAATTAAAAAAAAAATCAGAGGCAGTGTAATACAATGGAAAGAGGGAAACAAATGAACATTTAATGAATACCTCCTAATAAAATCGCATGTCATCTCATTTCTCACCTCTCACTATAGTACACCATCTTACATCATGAATACATAGATACACACATGTTTACATTTTTAAACAATTATCTATAAAGTTTATCCGGTAGGAAAATGTCAGTATATCTCCTCGTTATAGACTCTACTCACACACTTATTCAACAATGAACATTTGTTCAAAGACTTTCCTGCCAGATGTGGTGAGGTGGGTAGTCTAATGAATAAGATGGCCAATATTCCTGCTCTCACAGAGATGGTCTTTGAGTAGTTGTAACAATTTTAAATTAGAACTATTAATATACTACTTTAATATGAACTAGAATTAATCTTCTTGGCAAAGAAGAGACATTCTTACTTCTGTGGATACCGGATTCTTGGATCTGTATTCCCTAAATCAGTGAGGCAGGCTCTGCAGTACCGGGAAGGTCAGTGGGACAGCCATGTCCACCTTGCCTGGGTCTCCAAGACAGCTGCAGAATAGGGGTCGTATGTCCGAGATAAAATTTGTCTTCCACACCATTTCATAATAAACGTAATATTAAAATGGAAGATAGGATTTGTATAAGTGAATAGATATTTGCCCACTCCTGTCTTTTTTTTTAATATTTTATTTATTTATTTGACAGAGAGAGATCACAAGTAGGCAGAGAGGCAGGCAGAGAGAGAGGAAGAAGCAGGCTCCCTGCTGAGCAGAGAGCCCGATGTGGGGCTCGATCCCGGGACCCTGGGATCATGACCTGAGCCAAAGGCAGAGGCTTTAACCCACTGATCCACCCAGGCGCCCCCACTCCTGTCTTTAAGTGTTGGAAAATTATGTTTATTAAAATGTTTTTGCGTGGGGAGGGGGATGAGGGAGGAATACAAGTTGCAATTTGTTTTTGCTTATTTATTCTAATTTAAATTTTAGGTAGTTAACATACTTTTAGATTGTTAGTTAGCTGATATTCAACAAATACTGGTTATATTAATGAAAGAATGCCGTAGAAATATCAGGAAGAATGGTCTAGTTTTTTCCCCAAACGTGATAAATTCTTACATCCTTAAACAAGAAACATTCTTTCAAAGCTTTTCATTTGCAGGACTAGACTGTGTAAGCTAATCTATCATTTATGAATCTCCTTTTGTAAATAATGGAACTATAAAAACTGTAGACACCTAACAATAATACACATTTCTTCTGAGAGTTCTCATAGTCTCAAAAGGTTTTATCAGTGTTACTGTTGACAAGAAAATTGTACAGCTTGCTACAAACACACCTCGGAAATTGAAATCGATTTTTCCTCCAGGCTTCTACAAGGTCATCTTTCAAGACCTGCTATAATCTTGATGCTCCCAAAGCAATCCACACAAGTTTTTGCCTACCTCGTCTCTTTTTCTGGTTTTCTTGTTCTTACTCCTTTCTCTTTTCTCCCAAATTGTGTTTTCTTGCTTGTCATTTTGGTAAAAGTATGCATACTAACTTTAAAGATCAAACATTATGGAATAAAGAAATATAACCAAAAATATCATTTGCACAAAAACATTATTGGCACTTTGGTGTGATATTCTGTAATCTGTCTCTCTGTATTTCAGTTACCGTTATTTCATGAATACCAATAAACAAAGATCTATGTCACAATTGTAATTACCACGCAGTTCTTCTTTGCTTTTTTGTGCATATTTGATCAGTACCCACTTACCACTAAGGACCAAATTTCTGGTTTCAGGAGGAATTCATGATCTTCCCTGAAATAACGGAAGAATTATTATGAAATATTGCTCCCATGACATGATTTTCAAACAATGTTGAACAAATAATGCTTTGATATTTTTAGAGATACATTTTCCAGTAGAAAATATTTGGCTAAGTGTGATATACATAACATATATTGGGGTTCAGTGAATTTCTAGAGGTCAATTAAATGCTATTAATAAAGTTATTTTTACCCTGGGTCCCTGGTTCTTAATACTGGCTGCAGATAACACACATACCTTGAATTTTGAAAAAATAACCATACTCAGATTGTACCCTGAACCAAGGAGAATGAATCTTTGAATGAAACCAAGGCTTCTGCTGGTTTTAAAAGCTCCTAAGTAGGGGACACGGGGGTGGCTCATTCAGCTGAGCATCTGCTTTTGGCTCAGGTTATGATCGCGGGGTTCTGGGATCGAGTCCCATATCAGGCTCCTTGCTCTGCCGGGAACCTGCTTCTCTCTCTGCCTGCAGCTCCAACTGCTTGTGCTCTCTCTCAATCTGACAAATAACTAAGTAAAATCTTAAAATAAAACAAAATAAAAGCTCCTAAGTGGGGGCACTTGGGTAGTGCAGTTAAGCACGGACTCTTGGTTCTGGCTCAGGTCATGAGCTCAGGGTTGTGAGACCAAGCTGTGCATGGGGCTCTGGGCTCAGCATGGACTCTGGCTTGGGATTCTCTTTCCCTCTTCCTCTGCTCCTCACCCCCATTCTCTCTCTCTCTTTCTCTCTCTCTCTCTTTTTTTTTTTTTTTTAATTTATTTACTTGACAGAGATCACAAGCAGGCAGAGAGGCAGGCAGAGAGAGAGAGGGGGAAGCAGGCTCCCTGCTGAGCAGAGAGCCCGATGCGGGGCTTGATCCCCGGACCCTGAGATCATGACCTGAGCCAAAGGCAGAGGCTTAACCCACTGAGCCACCCAGGCGCCCCCCCACCTTTTTTTTGTTTTAAGGATTAAAATCTCCTCGGGGCGCCTGGGTGGCTCAGTGGGTTAAAGCCTCTGCTTTCGGCTCAGGTCACGATCCCAACATCCTGGGATCGAGCCCCACATCGGGCTCTCTGCTCGGCGGAGAGCCTGCTTCCCCTCCTTCTCTCTCTGCCTGCCTCTCTGTGTGCTTGTGATCTCTGTCTGTCAAATAAATAAATAAAAATAAAAAAAAAAGAATTAAAATCTCCTCAATGAATGTGAAAATTGAATGTTGAGAACCACTAAGCGTGATTCCAAAGTAATTTGGATCTGTAGTATACACACTATAGAGCTGGATAAACAATAGCTTTTTTATTTTGGGGAGAATGGAAGTTCATCTTAAAACAGGGGAAATATGCGTACATGTAGTGCATACACAGAGCTTGTTCATTGCAGTTTGTACAATCTCTTCTTGTGTATGCTACTGGCCCTTGAGCAATCAGGTTTATTGCTAATGGATGGTTTGAAAACAACAACTTATGGCTATTTCTCCCTTTACCTGAGGACAAACCACCATGGTTTTCCTTGAAGGTTCAAAGCTAGGTTGTGGATTATTTACCCCAAGCGAAACATATTCATAATGTAGTATTTTGGATTTGCTGAATTAAAGTTATGATAAGGGCTTCCTTTGAGAGAGAGCAGAGTGGAAGAAGGAGAGGAAAATGGGAAAGAAGGGGGGTTTACTGTCATTTCAAGTGACTGAACTGGACTTTGATATGAATGGTGCCTCAAAGCTATAGGGACAATAGCGTGTTTTCATTTTACCAAGGTATAGAAAGAAGTGGAAATATGTCCGCTTGCACAAACCTCAGAGCATACAAACCTAAAGGCATCCAAATAGGGTGACTTTCACTGAAATAAAATCTATAGAAAGCAATGTTTCCATGGGACAATTAAAAGTTACAGGCAAAAATATCTCACAAGCATGCTGATATTTTTTTGGTATTTCTTTTCTTGTATTTTCCTTAATCACAGATAAAATGAGTGTAGGTTAAAGGCTAAAGGATACCTTTGAACTAAATGGAAAGTTTTTGTCTTGAATTAGTATTTCATCAATTCTCTAATGCCAGGAAGGTTTGCATTTTGAATAGAATTTTAAAACATACTGTAACTTTTTAGAAAGCAATCAAAGTATATCTACTGTAGTTAAGAATATGTGAAATAGGTTAAGATACAGGAAATAATATAATTTGATATTTTCAATTATTACTGCACAGGCAAGGTTTTTTGAATCTAGTTTAAGAATATTACAGAATATATCTCACACAAAATAATTCAATGGTGTTTTTTGTTCCTTTTCAAATTTCATAGGCAGTTATAACAAATTGGAAAAAATTATTTCATAACATTTAATGATGATGAAAAGTGTTCTTAGTATATTTTGTTTTTAAGTTGTTTGTGTTTAAGATCATAAAGAACCCACATTGCTGCTATAGCCTAATTTATGGTTGTAACAAATATTCCCTGGTTAAGACATTGACTATGTAACATCGGGCAAACCTATACTTTTATGCACATTTTGATGAGAAAAATGAACAGGAGAAACCAGACAACTGTGGATGTTTTCAATATCTAGAAATTTGACAATATATAAATAATATCTACAAATCTGAGAGATATAGACAGTCTGTAAATCTTCAGATGATTGTTTCAATATTTATATTTGTTGAGCTAATCTTCAGGTATAAAGTCATATTTCCTATTCTCCACGAAGGATAAGCTCTTTCATTTACAGCATTTGCCTTAGACAGCAGCACTTCACAGTTACAAGGGCTTGTTTGCCGGAGCTGTTTGGATTCAGACAGACGCTCCTAGGGCACTGAGCTCACAAAATGATTCAGAAAACTATCAAAAATAGAAGAAGTAAGTGAAAAGATTCAAATAAGCAGAATTTCTAAGTTCATCAGAGTTTTAGTCATTTTTCTGGGGAATAAGACAAAGAGTTATGAGGTGGTGGCATTGGACCAAAAATTGTTCTTTCTTAATCCTAAGAAGGCATACTTATAGCAATTAAAGAATTTAGTTATCAACATGTGATTTTTTTTTCTTTTACATCACTGCCTCTTTTTTTTTTTTTTTTAATTCTAGCCTGACTTCAAAATTATACTGTTTTGGGGCGGGGGGGGGGGCGTCTAGGTGGCACGGTCAGTTAAGCATCTGCTTTCAGCTCAGGTCCCCTGGAATTGAGGCCCGCATTGGGCTCCTTGCTTCACTGGGAGCCCGCTTCTCCCTCTCTCTCTGCCTGCTGCTCCCCCTGCTTGTGCTCTCTCTAATACATAAATAAAACCTTCAAAAAAAATAAAATAAAAAGAATTATACTGTTTTGTAGCAGTTTTATGAAAAAACTATGGAAAACTATGAAAAAAAGGGCAAGCCTAATTGAATTTGGTGATGAGGCCATGGAAGTAAAAGCCAGAAGCTCTCAGTTCTAGCTTAAAGTTTGCCTCATTCTCGTTGTGTGGCCATGGCGAATCATTCACCTTCCTTTGTGTCTCTTATCTATCAGAAAGAGGGAATAATATTTCCCCATTCACATATAGATTAACTATTTCTTGAGGATAGAGACCTTGTCATCTTCAAGAATTTTTCCCTAGCATTTTTTACAATGCTGATCATTGGTAGTTACTTGAAAACAATTGGTCTAATGTTTAATATGTGAATGAAATGAATTGAGATGGTAGGTGTGTAAATTATTAAAGTTGTAGATATTAAATAATTATACCATGGTACTAAAGAAGATACGGAGATGGATTATGGAGACAGCTGTTAGTCCAATTTGATTACTTTGGTCAAATCTGAGAAGGTAACTGTATGGTTTAGCAGAAATATCACTGCACTGTGGATCAGGAGCCATAGGGTCTAAGAATGGCCTAGAGTCTCACCAAAGTCATGGAGTCTTAGAGTTGAACAGATGGAGATGTTCCCCAAGGTCATCTTCTCTCTCTCATTTTATGAATGAGAAATGCAGTGCTCACTTATCCATAGTCTTACAGTTACTAATACCCAGTTCTCCTGGTTTCCTCTTCAGAGCTCTTCCTTCCACAACTTGGCCAAGTCCTTGACCACACTAGCTGAATGTCTTCTTCTCTAGGAGGTTGAATTAGGTGATCACTAGCGTTTCTTAGTAGTATAATTTCTGGATCATTTAAAGGGTAAAATCTTTTTTGT
This sequence comes from Martes martes, assembly GCF_963455335.1. NCBI lineage: Eukaryota > Metazoa > Chordata > Mammalia > Carnivora > Mustelidae > Martes > Martes martes. Next base: position 134,784,740 of record NC_137892.1, on the reverse strand, counting down.
TGTTTTTGCTGGTTTCTTTTTTCTATTTGTATCCCTAGTAAATTAAAACAGTAAAAGATTCTTAAATAATGCTTGTTGTCACCTTGCTGACACTCTAAGTTATTTCTAAATAGAATGACGAACCACAGAAGAACAACAACAACACCTCTATAATACATTTAAAATGAAAAATAAAACAGTTTGATTCTGAGACTTCTTTGCCAAAGAATTTGTTTGGCCTTTTCCTAATCCAACTAGTAAAAGGCTTAATCCTGTTTCGAAGCAAAACACTTCCAAAGTTGCCAGCAAATGTGGAGGATACAGTTGGAATCACTCCTGGTAATTTGAACAAATTATTCTGCAAATTTTCAATGCTGTGGAGAAAGAAGACCACAGTAACAAGAATGCCTTTTTTGGCAAATAGGTAAAGTTAGGCAGGGGGGTAATGTGATGTTGAGAAAGAGAAGAAGCTATCCCAAAGAGTCACCTGAATTCCTTGGCGGAGCCCAGAAGACTCCAACAGTTGTTTTACTCTGGTAATGATAAAGGGTATTTTAGTTTTGTTGCACTTGGAAAGTTAGGTGTTGAAACAGATTGGCTATCCATTAACATTTTGAAACAGTATATTTTTTCCTGTCTTTCTTTAAAAAAAAAAAAAATCCCTTCCAAGAGATGTATTGGTTTTTCAATGTTCAGACCCAACCTGCTCTTTCTGTGAGGGTCCCAACTGTCTGAGGAATCCATATCATTTACTGGTGTGTATTTAGTGAGAGAGCAGGAGACTTACCCGTTATTTCCTGGTTTCTTATGCATTCAGGCAGTAGGCAAAGTGATAAACTGAAAGATGAGTCTGAATACCTGGGTCTTACTGTTAAATCTTACTTGGTGAGATTGGCCAAGAGCCTCCGCTAGGCTGGTTTCTTCACCTATGTGATTCTCAACCTGGAGAGAATCTTTGAATATTTTAGAATGTCAAGGGAATCTGAAAACCTTACTGTATTTTAAATAAAGCTTAACTGAAATCAATTATGTCTTCTTCAATTAGGGCACAGTGTCTGCATAAAACCATCTCTTTACTTTTTATGGCAATAACAACAGCAACTTAATGTGGCCCCACCAGTTGTCCTGTGGTGGGCAGCTATTCTGATCAAAAGTCTTTTTGTGCATTAAATCATTTAATTAACAAATACATTTCAATAGACACAATCTTTTAAAGCAAAAGGCATTTTGGGAAAAGGAGTGTTATATTTTTTTGAAGGATCAAAGGTGGGAACCTATGCGCTGGGTCATCTCTAAAGTATTCCCTGGTCCAAGATTCTAGGTCAGGGATTGGTGAACCATTTCTGTAAAATGGCCACATGGTATCTCAGGCTTTGTGGACCAAACGATCTCTGTCACTATTCAGTTTTGCTATTAGAGAATGAAAGCAGTCATAGACAATATATAGGTGAATAGATTTGTCTGTGTCCTCATAAAAACTTTATTTGTAAAAATAAGCAGTGGGCTAAATTTGGCCGGCAGACAATACTTTGCTGACCCCTCTATATGGTGATCTCTGAAACTCTGAGACTGCTTGGTCATCAAGGAAAGAGATACAGAGAAAAGGAAAGGTAAGCAGGAAGGAATCTGTTTTGTGTCTCTTAAAGGCTTATGCCTAAAGTTTTGGGTTTTTTTTTTGTTTTTTTGTTTGTTTTTAATGCCAGGTGCATTGATAAAATGACAACAGAGGAATTAAGTTTTTAAACAAAAATTTAAAAATGTTTTCTTTTCAGTTCAGATGGAAGAATGAACAACGGGGGATCATATCAACCTTAGGCATAACCAGACTGGCCAAGACACCCACAGCCTTAGGCCCAAGGGATAGGAATGCTTGCTTATCATTCAAAGAAACCTGTAGGACAAATAGATAACCGGTACTACCCTAGAGATACAGTCACCAGGTGTACCTAATGAATTCTCTAACATAAATAATATAGATGTCTATTTTTTTTCCAGATTCTAAGTCTGTTGAGATGAAGAAGACCTCCAGGGAAACTAGATGAAGTAGCACTAGAACACCCACTAGCACGACCTCCTGGTCTCCAATCATTGGTGTTCACCTTCTCAGGAGATATCTGCCCCAAATTCTGCCCTTAAGAACCTTTGCATGCAAACCATCAGGGAATTTGAGACTTAGAGCCTTAGTTCCCCCCTCTCCTGGGTGATGCTCAACCAATGAATAGTCCATGTTTCTTCACTGCAGAAGTTTGGTGTCAGTTTTTATTGACTTGCTGTGAATTGGGCAGACAGACTCTCCTTTGGTTTGGTTACAATGACTGATGCCCTCAAGTTGTCATATTTGTTCTTAGAGTGTCAAACCTTCATTCTTACCAGCCAACATTGAACACAATAACTAGATGCAGAATAAGTTGTAGCAGCATTGTCCCAAAGAGCAGGGCTCCAAGCTCAACTCTCCTTTTGAGATTCCTGAATGGGACAAGTAGAAGACTCAGTACTATGGGCAGAAAACCCCAGAAGATGGTCTTGTTCTGTATAGCAGAAGCTCCTAGTTCAGACCAGATATCCCTGTTCTGTTCCTTTATTTTCACTAGAACGTCTCATTTGTAGTTGCAGTCATGGCTGCCTGGATTAAATATTTTCTGGCCTTTTGAAGCTATTATGGTTTCATGACTAAGGTTTAGATAATGGGATGTAATAGAGGTATTGTGTATGACTTAATGGAAATATTCTGGAAGGGAGGTGGTGTGCTTTTCTTATTCCCTTTTCCCTATCAGCTAAAATGCAGACACAATGGCTAGAGTTTCAACAGTATATGGATGATGAGGAGAAAGTCATGTGCTGAGAATGACAGAGTTGCAAGTTGATAGGAACCCGGAATCCCTGATGATTTTGTGAGACAGAAAGCAATGTCTAGTTTTTAAAGAACATCAGTAATTTAGATTTTCTTGCTTTGAAATGGAATTCTAACTCAAACATCCACATGCCCTCAGAAAAGAGGACAGTCCTGGCCTCAATTTAGAAGTTTATGTTCATCTAGACTTGGGAAAGTCCCTACTTCTATTTTGATTTAATAGCCCCAGGATTTGCACTGTACTTCAAAGTCACTCATTGGTCATGAGACTTTTCAGAAATTGGCTCTTTGGCTGGAGGTGGAGGCAGAAGGAAGAGGGAGCTGTGGTGCCTCTAACATGTTATCTGAGATGCATTCATCTATCTCACGTAATCCACAGTGTTGGGTTTGGATTTGGATTAAAATGCGTTGTAAGGCCTTTGCTGCTTTCATATGCTACTGTTCATCCAGCTGTAGAGTTTCAAAGGAAAAGGTTAAGCTCTTACATTCCATTGGTTCTGTGAGATTTCTTACCACATTTGTCTGACCTACTAGTTTTTTCTAATAAGCTTCATTTTTTTATATGCAGATGTTGGCATTGTTTTCCCATTGGGGAAAGCCAGGTAAGCATGAGAGATATGACTATATCACTCACAAACAGGAAGATCTAGTTCTCTGGAGTACAAGAAGGGTTACCCACCACAGACTCTGGAATGAACCACAACTTACCTTACAATTTCCAAAACATGAAGGCATGTGGGGAGAGAATGAGTTCAAAGTGAGAGAGATTTAAGACCATTGTCCATAGATGAGTTATCAACTCATCCCAACATTAGTGTTTTCATTAAGTATTGATTAAGTACTTCTTATATTCCATGAACCCTTAGAGAGGCTAAGGAACCAGAGGTAAACAAGATATGCAAATTCACTATTCTCACTAAGGGTATGTTGTAATAGTAGTAGACAGAAAATGAAACCATACACTCAAAAACAAGATCATTTTAGGTAATGTATGCAAAGAATAACACAAGGAGTTGTTTGGGATGGTGAAAAATCTAGATTGGGTGCTCTAGATAAACTAGACAGCCTTTATGAATAGATGATATTTGAGCAGAGAATTGAATGGCAGGAAGCACCCCACCATCTTGAACTTCCAATGCTAAGACTCTAAAGAAAGAGAGATCTTGGAGGGCTAGAGGAGTAGAAAACAGATCAGAATAACTGTGGAGCACTGAGGGAGGAGATAATGGTGGGAATGAAGCTAGAAGGGGAGAGGACAATCAGGGTATATAAACCTTGAAGACCATAGAAAAGAATTTGAATTTTATTCAAAGAACAATGAAAGCTATTAGAACATTTTTAGTAGATGATTGACACATTGTATTATAAAATATAATTCTGATGGTCACATGGAAAATAGAATATAAACAGAATGACTTGAACACTTAAATGTAAGATTAGACATTTTTGAAGTACTGATATAAGTCTATTCATATTAGTCAAGCTAAAGGAACTTTGACTTGTTCACAAAATGTTATTTTTCATGTTAATTCAACTTGAAAATAAAATAGTATAAAATAATGAAGCTCTTAACTCTAAGTAGACAAGTGTCTTTATTAACCTAGAAATTAGGATGCATCAGGAAGTACAGGCCTGTTTAGACCAGTCACTTCCAGATCAGGAAAAGTTTACAAGGCTGTTTCTGAATTTGAATGCCATTCAAATGTTTTGGACGACTTGCTGGTTAAAACAAGAGAAATGGCAAATGACATGTGTCAGGTTCCAAGGAAATGAAAATATTTTATGCAATAAACAGGATGCAATAAATGATAATAGTAATAAAAATAAATTAAGGGAAAGGTTTTGGTGTGTGTTTGATTTTTGAAAGAAATGGTTCATGATAGGAAACTATGTGCTACATTTCCTTGGCCAGGGAAGAGTGGTCTACCTTGTTCCAAGTAACAATATATGACCAGGTAGCATAAAAGAGAGAGTCCCTAAAACACTGCCCACATTCTCAGAGCAAAATGGAGGGCCCGAAGACAAAATTATTGAATGTCAGATGATTTCAGGCATCTGCGTGCCATGCATTTTTACCACTTACTTAATTTCACTGAATCTTAATTGTCCAAATTTGAAATAATGTTGCCTCCTCCATCATACCTCATAGAACTCTTCTATGTATCAGATGAAGTAAAGACATTCTAAAAACGATGTAGCTTAAACAAATATAGCATATTGTTATTATTACCTGTAGTAATAGTCATCATCTCCTTGGAATTAAAGATCCACGATGACATGAAATTTGTTTTATGACATGTTATTACTATATATTTTAAACAAAATACTTAAAAAAGTACTTCCCAGAGACTAGTAGATAGAAATAATAACTAACTAGTATATAGAAATAATACTAATTTGTGGGGCACCTGGGTGTTCGGTGGGTTAAAGCCTCTGCCTTCAGCTCAGGTCATGATCCCAGGGTCCTAGGATTGAGCCCCTCATCGGGCTCTCTGCTCAGCGGGGAGCCTGCTTCCTCCTTGCTTTCTGCCTGCTTCTCTGCCTACTTGTGATCTCTGTCTGTCAAATAAATGAGTAAAATATTTAAAAAAAGAAAGAAAGAATACTAACTTGCATATATTGAGCATTTTCTCTGTGCTACGCACTAGGCCAATTTTCATGATTGCAAGGGCGCATTCTCACAGAACTAGCTACTATTGTCCTTCATTATGATGAAATGTAAGAGAGGTTATAGATCTCGTCAGGGTGAAAGTAAGTGGTGGTAGAGAGGAGTGACTCTCGAAGTTAAACCCAAAGTGGTCTGACTCTAGAATTCAGGCCTTAAACAAACTGCCTTCTTGCTTCTCCACTTTCCAATCTTTAATTTAATTGTTACAAAATCATGCAAGTGTTCAGTGGTGATACTTAGAAAAATAACTGTTAGTTCAATATGACAAAACATTCAGAACTGTTGCTGCCTGCGACAAACGTGCCTCAAATCCGGTCCAGGCCTGCATGAGCCAGGTCATTCTGGGGGCCAGGCAAGGACATGGGGTGGGATGGGCTGCATGGAGGTTATTGCCAGGGGCCTTGCCTTTGTTTGGGGGTGGTGGGTCCATCAGGCCTATTACATTATTAAAAATTATTAATTCAAAAACTAAATAACTAAAAGCAGACCTTGCCTTCAATGCAACAGTGATGACTATGTCATGAAGAAGGATTATGACTAACCCCAAATCTAATTCTCTGTACTTGATGTCAGCAAAATAAATGAAAATAAAAGAAAGAGAGAGGATTAAATTTGAGTGTTCTCAGTTTGAGAACATTCCTTTAAATAGCCATTTTAGAAGCATCTGAGGGAACAATACTCTCTTTCCCCAAAAGGTGGCACTGTTCTTCTAGCTAAGCCATCTGATCCTCTGCCCTCAGGAAAGGCTTGCTTCAGGACTTGAAACAAGTTCCTCTCTTGCTTCTCAGTTTCACCTGATGACTCATCTTGGTTGGAGTCTAGTTGTTAGAGGTTGGAGTGGAGTTTTTTTCATTAAACAGAAAACTTGAAGCAAATTATTTTATTGGAGAATCTTAAATAGAATTTAGGAAACTGGACATGCAGAGAAATTTTGGATAATTCGATTTTAAACTTGGTGTTGGGGGGTTGAATTAGAAGAGAAGACCTGCCTAATGGCCATGGATCAACAATTTTGGAGAGAATGAGACCAAAGCTTCTACTAGAATTGACGAAATGTAGGGCATGGTTGCTGATGTGTGTGGTCTTTTCTACCTGGGAATCAGAACTCCTCATTTCTAACTAGCTCTGTGAGTTAGCAAATGATAAACTATCTGGGCTTAGATTTTTTTTCTTTAAAATTAAGAGGCTTGAGTAGATAATATTTAAGCTTCTCTTTTCAAATCCATATATATATATAGAGAGAGAGAGAGAGAGAAAGAGAGAGATCCTTGAAGTACTTTGGCATACTGAATTCTGAGCTAGGTTTATATAAAACTGTTCTTACTTTGCAAATTTTTTGTTGAACTTTGAATACTCTTAAATATAACTGAATGTCATAAGAAGATAAAGGTTTTGCTTTGGAAGTTTATACTGCGCACATCTTCTCTAAGTAGCTTGCTGTGTATTTGAATTGAATGCATGTTCACAAATCACTTTTTTTCAGACTGGGTTCCCTAGACTCTGATATACCCTTCCTTTCCATTTCTGCTCTGTTTGTTCACCTGACTCTTCCCTAACATCTTCATATCCCTCCTTAGGATATTGCAAATGTGAATTCTTGCTCAGTCAACTTGCTTAAAGGAAGACGAATGATTAATGGAATCATGGTCCATTTGTTTCACTCTTTAGTCTCATTCTGTGGGATTTTTCTGCCTTGGCTGGGGGATAAGGAGGCTAAAAGTGAGGGTAAGGGTACAGGATACTTCCTTTTAAACACAGGAAATGTTTTTGTTTTAAATTTTGCAGCTGGTTTCTCTTTTTGGTGGTCAGAAGTTAATGGGAAATACATGCCTATAAAACTCAAAATGAGCAACATAAATTTAAGATCAGTGCCTTAACGCTCATTACTTCTTATTTTCCCAGTAACGCCACAGGATGGATTATGGTTATTTTTATTTTACAAATGAGGAAACTGAAGCTTACTGAATTACATAGGTTGCCTCTGGTTGCACCGTTAGTGATTGGTTAACCTAGACTTATGGCTGGGTCTACTGGCTGTGAGGGGGGGCACACCATGGCTCTGCCCTCTTGAAGTTTATCCACAAAATGCCCTATTAGTTCAGTGATCAGAGAGAGAAGACATCATCTAATTACTTAGGTTACTAATTACTAATTAGTAATTACTAATTAATTAGGTTATATCTAATTACTGTCTTCGGTGGACTTCAGCTTCCAAACCATCATATCAAAGAATTTTGGAAAGAAAATATGTTATTGCTGAATTATAAGAAGGCAATGATTTATACCCTTATTTGACTAATATTCTTACTTGGTTTCCCCACACAGTTAATGATATTGTTTCTTCAAGTGTTGGGTTGAATTTAGTGGTATGATTATGGGAAAGAATCACTTTTCATGTCTCACTGATATTAACATGGGAATGAATTCACTTTAACCGTGAAATGTTCTGAGGCAAAAGGGCATATTAAGAGAATTAAATTCAACCCTGGCTTGGCCTCTTGTTACTTTTAACTGTTAGTGATAATTTATCCAGGAGTAGGAACACGTATGCCTTACTTACTTCAGGTAGTAAAGAATCAAATAAATGGTTTATAAAATGTCCCAGAAGGTTTTTTGTTTATTTTGTTTTGTTTTGTTTTTAGTTTTAAGGTAACTTTTAAAATTTGGAATTTGAGGGGCACCTGGGTGGCTCAGTGGGTTAAGTCGCTGCCTTTGGCTCAGGTCATGATCTCAGGGTCCTGGGATCGAGTTCCGGATCAGGCTCTCTGCTCAGCGGGGAGCCTGCTTCCCTCCCTCTCTCTGCCTGCCTCTCTGTCTACTTGTGATCTCTCTCTGTCAAATAAATAAATAAAAATCTTTAAAATAAAAAATAAAATAAAATAAAATAAAATTTGGAATTTGATTCTGGCCCTAATCATCGGTTATTAATTGCTTTTAGCTTTCCTTTCTGATTTGTATTCTTTCCACATTTTAAAGTCTAATTTCTCAAGGAATGAACTTAAATATGCATCACCAGTGTCCAAAGACTTTCTTGATATTTAATGATAAGATTCATCTCTCATTTAACACTTGAAAAACTATGCATTTTGGACTTCTTACTAAGAAATCTAAGTACTCCTTAATAAAATATGACTATATTTTAAAATGGCCTTCAAGTGCATTCAGTAACAAATCAAAATCAAATGATGCCAGTGTCAAGGATGTCTCTTTTCATCCTCTGTCATGTGGTTGATGATTTGAAAGGGAACAATTTGTTTTTCTCAGTCAAAGAATATTACATTTACTTTGAGCACTTAGTGCTTTATAAAAGCAGGACAAAAGACATGACTGGGTTTTGTCTACTAGTGTACTTTCCAGGTAAATGCACTACATACTAATTTTTAAAAGCAAGTTGTCCTCTAGGCTGTTTTTCTTACAACTTTAAGTACACAAAGTTCACTTTTCTAGGTAGTATCATGAAAAAATGAGAAGGATGTGTGAAAAGGTTGTTCCCTACATGATGTGATGTGCATAAACAGGAACAGACAGATGAAAAGTAGCAAAGGAACACATTTTGTCCGGAGCCCCATTTCTATTTTTTAAGCCTCTCATCCAGATCAGTTGAAGTGTGAGCTACCACAGGCCTTCCCTGGCTCATTCTGATCATGAGTCAGCCATACGCAGGGTCACAGGCTCCAAGTGAAACTGCCATTCATCCTCTCCTTCCCTTCTCCCTGCACCTTTATGGTGGTCCTCTTTACCACCCTCTTTGCTAACTTCCAGTGTAGTTTGCCCTGGATGAACTTTTCCATGAGAAATAATGTTAGGCTACTAGACTGAAAACAGGGTTCTTTGTTTTAAATTTCATCGGATCTGACGGTGTCTTGTAGAGGCAATGCCTTAAAGGTGGAATTTTAAACATCCTGGAGAGGAAGGAGGAGAGATGATTTTAAAATGCAAAGGCTCTCTAGTTCCTCTACTCAAATTATATTGGCAGTCACCACAGCAAGCTGATCAATTCCAATAATTTTAATCTCCCAGGTGGTTTGCATTTTAATTAATTCATGCATTCAATAAATATTTGCTGAATGCTGACAAAAAGTCAGGCACTGTCCTAGTGGTTGGGCCAACAGCAATGAGCAAGATAGGTGAGGTGTTTGCCTTTGTGGACTTTATAATCTGACATGGTAGACATTGATGCATGTGCCAAATAAGACATGCCTGAAGCGGGGCGCCTGAGTGGCTCAGTGGGTTAAAGCCTCTGCTTTTGGCTCAGGTCATGATCCCAGGGTCCTGGGATCGAGCCCCACATTGGGCTCTCTGCTCAGCAGGAAGCCTGCTTCCCCCTCCTCCTCTGCGTGCCTCTCTGACTACTAGTGATCTCTGTCTGTCAAATAAATAAATAAAATCTTAAAAAAAAAAAAAAAAGATGTACCTGATGCATATAATGAATTGTGAAGGACGGGTTGCTATGGGAACACATGACAGGGAGAGCTAACCCACATAGGGAGGCAGAGAAAGACTCTAGGATGAATAAGTCGAAGACAAGGACTGGCCAGGTAAGTTAGCCACCTAACAATGCCCCACATGCCTGCCATCTCATTGCCCAAAGATACTTCTCTGCTTTCTGTCAGCCAGTTTCTGTCATTCCCAGACTAATAATGGTTGGCATGAGAATGGGAGAAATCATATCCCTTGCTAAGGACTAACATTTATTCCTACTCATTATTCTTGATTTGGTTGATTTGGTCTGTGCTTTATTAAAAGGTAGAATCTTAGGGTATTCTTTTTAAATATGGTGGGTCTTCTGGTCACAGTTTTCATTAGTCTGCCCTGAAACTGAAGTTTTGGGAAATATATAAATACTTAGAATTATAAACGATTGATACACAGTTGGGGCTGATATAGAAAGAATGCTTTACAAAATACTCAGAATCATTATTTAATATGACTAAATAGTTCTACAACAAAATTCAGAAAAGAAGGGATTTTTAAATGACCTGGTAAGAATTATAATTCACTTTGTATCAGACACACCACAATAAAAAAACCACATAGGCGAGGAGGGAGGAGTCAAGATGGCGGAGAAGTAGCAGGCTGAGACGACATCGGGTAGCAGGAGATCAGCTAGACAGCTTATCTAACCATTGTGAATACCTACAAATCCAACGGGAAATCGAAGAGAAGAAGAGCAACAATTCCAGAAACAGAAAATCGATCACTTTCTGAAAGGTAGGACCTGCGGAGAAGTGAATCCAAAGCGACGGGAAGATAGACCCCGGGGGGAGGGGCCGGCACCCGGCAAGCGGCGGAGCGACGGAGCACAAAACCGGGACTTTTAAAAGTCGGCTCCACTGGGAGACATCGCTCCAGAGGCTAAACTGGGGGGAAACCCAGGCAGGGTCAGCATAACCCCAGGTCCCGCGCGGTCACAGAAGGACTGGGGGTGTCTGAGTGCCGCAGAGCTCGCAGGTATTAGAGTGGGGAAGCCGGCTACAGCTACAAAGCCGAGGAGTGAGCTCTCAGCCCGGGGTTACCTTGTGCCGGTCACAGGCTGGGTGGGCTCGGAGCGCGGCCAGAGGCCACGGAGATGAAAGCGACCCAGTGCTTTTCTCCAGCTCCAGCAATTGACTGCTTTCCTCAAGGCGCGACCGCAGGCCAGGGAGGTGGGGCGGTAGGCGCTTTGCTCTGAGAGCGCACTGAGGAGCGGAACCCCAAGCTCTCGGCTCCTCCGGGCCGGAGACTGGGAGGCCGCCATCTTCATTCCCGTCCTCCGGAACTCGACGGAAAGCGCTTAGGGAACAAAAGCTCCGGAAAGCAAACCGGAGCGGATTACTTAGCCCGGCCCCTGGTAAGGGCGGTGCAATTCCGCCTGCGGCAAAGACATTTGAGAATCACTACAACAGGCCCCTCCCCCAGAAGATCAACAAGAAACCCATTCCAAACCAACTTCGCTCACCAAGAACAGCGGAATTCCACAGCAGGAGAAAGCAAATCTTATCTGGACAAAATGACAAGGCGGAAAAACTCACCTCAAAAAAAAAGAAGAGGCCGTACCGAAGGCTGGAGACCTAATCAATACGGACATAGGTAACATGACAGATCTAGAGTTCAGAATGACAATTCTCAAGGTTCTAGCCGGGCTCGAAAAAGGCATAGAAGATATTAGAGAAACCCTCTCCGGAGAGATAAAAGCCCTTTCTGGAGAAATAAAAGAACTAAAATCTAACCAAGTTGAAATCAAAAAAGCTATTCATGAGGTACAATCAAAAATGGAAGCTCTCACTGCCAGGATAAATGAGGCAGAAGAAAGAATTAGTGACATAGAAGACCAAATGACAGAGAATAAAGAAGCTGAGCAAAAGAGAGACAAACAAATACTGGACCACGAGGAGAGAATTCGAGAGATAAGCGACACCATAAGACGACACAACATTAGAATAATTGGGATTCCAGAAGAAGAAGAAAGAGAGAGGGGAGCAGAAGGTATATTGGAGACAATTATTGGAGAGAATTTCCCTAATATGGCAAAGGGAACAAACATCAAAATCCAGGAAATGCTAAGAACGCCCCTCAAAATCAATAAAAATAGGTCCACATAGGTTTCACCTGATAGTAAAATTTACAAGTCTTAGCGACAAAGAGAAAATCCTGAAAGCAGCCTGGGAAAAGAAGTCTGTAACATACAAGGGTAAAAACATTAGATTGGCAGCGGACCTATCCACAGAGACCTGGCAGGCCAGAAAGAACTGGCATGATATATTCAGAGCACTAAATGAGAAAAACATGCAGCCAAGAATACTATATCCGGCTAGGCTATCATTGAAAATAGAAGGAGAGATAAAGAGCTTCCAGGACAAACAAAAGCTGAAAGAATTTGCAAACACCAAACCAGCTCTACAGGAAATATTGAAAGGGGTCCTCTAAGCAAAGAGAGACCCTAAAAGTAGTAGATCAGAAAGAAACAGAGACAATATACAGTAACAGTCACCTTACAGGCAATACAGTGACACTAAATTCATATCTTTCAATAGTTACCCTGAATGTAAATGGGCTAAATGCCCCAATCAAAAGACACAGGGTATCAGAATGGATAAAAAAACAAAACCCATCAATATGCTGCCTACAAGAAACTCATTTTAGACCCGAAGACACCTCCAGATTTAAAGTGAGGGGGTGGAAAACAATGTACCATGCTAATGGACATCAGAAGAAAGCTGGGGTGGCAATCCTTATATCAGATCGATTAGATTTTAAGCCAAAGACTATAATAAGAGATGAGGAAGGACACTATATCATACTCAAAGGGTCTGTCCAACAAGAAGATCTAACAATCTTAAATATCTATGCCCCTAACATGGGAGCAGCCAACTATATAAACCAATTAATAACAAAATCAAAGAAATACATCAACAGTAATACAATAATAGCAGGGGACTTTAACACCCCCCTCACTGAAATGGACAGATCACCTAAGCAAAAGATCAACAAGGAAATAAAGGCCTTAAATGACACACTGGACCACATGGACATCACAGATATATTCAGAACATTCCATCCCAAAGCAACAGAATATACATTCTTCTCTAGTGCACATGGAACATTCTCCAGAATAGACCACATCCTGGGTCATAAATCAGGTCTCAATTGGTACCAAAAGATCGAGATCATTCCCTGCATATTTTCAGACCACAACGCTCTGAAGCTAGAACTCAATCACAAGAGGAAATTTGGAAAGAACACAAATACATGGAGACTAAACAGCATCCTTCTAAAGAATGAATGGGTCAACCAGGAAATTAAAGAAGAATTGAAAAAAATCATGGAAACAAATGATAATGAAAACACAACGGTTCAAAATCTGTGGGACACAACAAAGGCAGTCCTGAGAGGAAAATATATAGCGGTGCAAGCCTTTCTCAAGAAACAAGAAAGGTCTCAAATACACAACCTAACCCTACACCTAAAGGAGCTGGAGAGAGAACAACAAAGAAAGCCTAAACCCAGCAGGAGAAGAGAAATCATAAAGATCAGAGCAGAAATCAATGAAATAGAAACTAAAAAAACAATAGAACAAATCAACAAAACTAGGAGCTGGTTCTTTGAAAGAATTAATAAGATTGATAAGCCCCTGGCCAGACTTATCAAAAAGAAAAGAGAAAGGATGCAAATAAATAAAATCATGAATGAAAGAGGAGAGATCACAACCAACACCAAAGAAATACAAACAATTATAAGAACATACTACGAGCAACTCTATGGCAACAAATTTGACAATCTGGAAGAAATGGATACATTTCTAGAGATGTATAAACTACCACAACTGAACCAGGAAGAAATAGATAACCTGAACAGACCCATAACCAGTAAGGAGATTGAAACAGTCATCAAAAATCTCCAAACAAACAAAAGTCCAGGACCAGACGGCTTCCCAGGGGAATTCTACCAAACATTTAAAGAAGAATTAATTCCTATTCTCCTGAAACTGTTCCAAAAAATAGAAATGGAAGGAAAACTTCCAAACTCATTCTATGAGGCCAGCATCACCTTGATCCCAAAACCAGACAAGGATCCCACCAAAAAAGAGAATTACAGACCAATATCCTTGATGAACACAGATGCGAAAATTCTCACCAAAATACTGGCCAATAGGATCCAACAGTACATTAAAAGGATTATTCACCACGACCAAGTGGGATTTACTCCAGGGCTGCAAGGTTGGTTCAACATCCGCAAATCCATCAATGTGATACAATACATTAATAAAAGAAAGAGTAAGAACCATATGATACTCTCAATAGATGCTGAAAAAGCATTTGACAAAGTGCAGCATCCCTTCCTGATTAAAACTCTTCAAAGTGTAGGGATAGAAGGCACATACCTCAATATTATCAAAGCCATCTATGAAAAACCCACCGCAAATATCATTCTCAATGGAGAAAAACTGAAAGCTTTTCTGCTAAGGTCAGGAACACAGCAGGGATGTCCGTTATCACCACTGCTGTTCAATATAGTACTAGAAGTCCTAGCCTCAGCAATCAGACAACAAAAAGAAATTAAAGGCATCCAAATTGGCAAAGAAGAAGTCAAACTATCACTCTTTGCAGATGATATGATACTATATGTGGAAAACCCAAAAGGCTCCACTCCAAAACTGCTAGAACTTATACAGGAATTCAGTAAAGTGTCAGGATATAAAGTCAATGCACAGAAATCAGTCGCATTTCTTTACACTAACAACAAGACAGAAGAAAGAGAAATTGAGGAGTCAGTCCCATTTACAATCGTACCCAAAACCATAAGATACCTAGGAATAAATCTAACCAAAGAGGCAAAGAATCTATACTCAGAAAACTATAAAGTACTCATGAAAGAAATTGAGGAAGACACAAAGAAATGGAAAAATATTCCATGCTCATGGATTGGAAGAACAAATATTGTGAAAATGTCTATTCTACCTAAAGCAATCTACGCATTTAATGCAATCCCTATCAAAATCCCATCCATTTTTTTTAAAGAAATAGAACAAATAATCCTAAAATTTATATGGAACCAGAAAAGACCTCGAATAGCCAAAGGCATATTGAAAAAGAAAGCCAAAGTCGGTGGCATCACAATTCCAGACTTCAAGCTCTATTACAAAGCTGTCATCAAGACAGTATGGTACTGGCACAAAAACAGACATATAGACCAATGGAACAGAATAGGGAGCCCAGAAATAGACCCTCAACTCTATGGTCAACTAATCTTCGACAAAGCAGGAAAGAATATCCAATGGAAAAAAGACAGCCTCTTCAACAAATGGTGCTGGGAAAATTGGACAGCCACATGCAGAAAAATGAAATTGGACTATTTCCTTACACCACACACGAAAATAGACTCAAAATGGATGAAGGACCTCAATGTGCGAAAGGAATCTATCAAAATCCTTGAGGACAATGCAGGCAGCAACCTCTTTGACCTCAACCGCAGCAACTTCTTCCTAGGAACATCGCCAAAGGCAACAGAAGGAAGGGCAAAAATGAACTATTGGGATTTCATCAAGATCAAAAGCTTTTGCACAGCAAAGGAAACAGTTAACAAAACCAAAAGACAACTGACAGAATGGGAGAAGATATTTGCAAATGACATATCAGATAAAGGGCTAGTATCCAAAATCTATAAAGAGCTTATCAAACTCAATACCCAAAGAACAAATAATCCAGTCAAGAAATGGGCAGAGGACATGAACAGACATTTCTGCAAAGAAGACATCCAGATGGCCAACAGACACGTGAAAAAATGCTCCACATCACTCGGCATCAGGGAAATACAAATCAAAACCACAATGAGATACCACCTCACACCAGTCAGAATGGCTAAAATTAACAAGTCAAGAAATGATAGATGCTGGCGAGGATGCGGAGAGAGGGGAACCCTCCTACACTGCTGGTGGGAATGCAAGCTGGTGCAACCACTCTGGAAAACAGTGTGGAGGTTCCTCAAAAAACTGAAAATAGAGCTACCCTACGACCCAGCAATTGCACTCCTGGGTATATATCCTAAAGATACAAACGTGGTGCTCCGAAGGGGCACGTGCACCCGAATGTTTATAGCAGCAATGTCCACAATAGCCAAACTGTGGAAAGAGCCTAGATGTCCATCAACAGATGAATGGATAAAGAAGATGTGGTATATATACACAATGGAATACTATCCAGCCATCAAAAGACATGAAATCTTGCCATTTGCAACGACGTGGATGGAACTAGAGGGTATCATGCTTAGCGAAATAAGTCAATCGGAGAAAGACAACTATCATATGATCTCTTTGATATGAGGAAGTGGAGATGCAAGGCGGGGGGGTTGGGTGGAGGTAAGAAAAGAAAAAATGAAAAGATGGGATTAGGAGGGAGACAAACCATAAAAGACTCAATCTCAAGAAACAGACTGAGGGTTGCGGGGGGGGAGGGGGGATGGGAGAGGGTGGTGGGGAAATGGACATTGGGGAGGGTATGGGCTATGATGAGTGCTGTGAAATGTGTAAACCTGACGATTCACAGACCTGTACCCCTGGGGATAAAAATACATTATATGTTTATTAAAATAAAAAAATTAAAAAAAAAAAGAAATAAAGGAAGCCATTAAAAAAAAAATACCACATATGCGAGAGCATACCCCCCCTCCCCATAAATTCTCTCAATGACTGTGTGTTTCTCAGAAGTTTAGAATAGTGTTTTAATAATAGGAGTATTTTGATCATTGTGCTGTTTGGTTTTGTTTTGTAATGAAGTCAATATTTACTGAACAGACACTTTCTGGATGGCCAAGTTCTAGGCACCCTGCCACACACTAAAAACAAAGAAGGACTTGACACAAAAGCAGTCCTTCTTCTGGGTTGCTGGCAATACATTTTTATTGTTTTCCTCACACTCACAGTGTTTTCAGTGCTCTAAAAACTACTAGTATGCTCTTTTATCACAGAGGCCCTTCAAAACATAATTTGAAAAATATCGCATATAAAATTTTGTCATCTACTTCATCTTAAGTGTGCCATAAAATTCCCTCAAATTCAAATGGGTATGGTTTCTGCTTGACCAATCCAGCCAGCAAGCACTCCACCGCCTTGCCATCACGTGGAAAACATGCATTGTTTTATAAATATTGATTCTGAGAAGTGAGAAGTAGGAACCGTTGAAAAGAATCGTATCATCCTCAGCATTTATTTAAGTTGTTCAATAATTAAAATTACACAAGCATTCATGTATAAGAGTGTTTTCAGTACTTGTACAGATTTTGAAGTGCTTATTTACTTAAACAAGTAATGTTACGCATCTCTTCCCATTAATATACTTAGTAAGATGTTTGTTAAGTGTAAGGAGTATACAGATAACCAACCCATGAGAGCGACCACTGAGAAACCATAAAAGTGCCCTTGAAACAGAAGCTAGGTTGACCGGAAATGAAAAAGTATGACAGTAAAGATGAACAGAAAACACTGTAGAAGGCAAAGATTAAAAATGAGAAAAAAAGTGATCTATGCTTAATGAAACAGAAGCACTAGATACAAATCATCAGGAAGCTTGAATCGGCTTGGAAGGGTAGAAGGCAAGAGTAGGTGTTTTGCTTCCATGCACTGCAAAGCAATACGTCAGAATTTGAGACGAACATTGAACACAAGTGTGAATATAATACCATCTAATAAAAACTACTAAGATAAGCTGAGACTTTCTGTGGTTCACTGGAAAAGTTAGTTTCTCCATCAAGCACATATCGATATGGTAGTCTGCCAAATTGGAAAACACCAATAAGACAAGACTGTTATACAAGCTAAAGCTTTGACTATCCTGTTCGTAATGAAATCAAAACAGGTAATTCAAGCCTTCATGTAAGAAACACAAAACTTTTTTATTCTGGGGAAGTGCATTTACATATCCATTTCTGTAAGTTCAAAGCCTGTTCATCATAGTTATTTGCAGTGTTAAAAGGAACTCTTCTGAAAAGCATTTAATGAGAGGATGATAGTATCTATGTTGTACTCAGTCCTTGTAGATTCTGAGCTGAATGCCAAGCCCACATCAATAGGTTGTCAATTACTAAAGGTTTACTTGGTATCTAGAAACAGGGGCCAAAGAGATAAATGTGAGATCAGAGTGATAGCTTATTCCCATGAGAGAACATTATTTTTGCAATTATAAAAGATCCTCAATGGATAAATATTATTTTCTAGATGTTGAATAGTCTTGGTATATTAGGATTTTTAAATCCCAGAACACGTTATAAAAATTGAAAATAAGGTAAATTTTAAAATTAACTTTTATATTAAAAGCAAATTTTGAACATGTTAACATTGAACACAGTCTGAAAATATGGTAAGCTAACGTGGGCTAAATGTCTGATTTATTTGAATATTTATAAGAAAGTATGCTTAGAAAAAAATAGGGTGAAGACCTAGGTTCCTCCTTTAATAAAAAGTTTTCTAAATGTGATAAATAAAAGGGATTATTAAAAACAAAATAGAGGGACTCCTGGGTGGTTCAATGGGTTAGAGCCTCTGCCTTTGTTTTGGGTCATGATCCCAGGGTCCTGGGATTGAGCCCCACGTCGGGCTCTCTGCTCAGCAGGGGGCCTGCTTCCTCCTCTCTCTCTCTCTGCCTGCCTCTCTGCCTACTTGTGATCTCTGTCTGTCAAATAAATAAATAAAATCTTTTAAAAAGAGAGAGAAAAAAATAAAATAGAGATATTTAGTGTACCTGAAATTATGTATGGTGCTTTATGTTGGAGGAGGTAATCCAACGAGCATGACCACATCTTGACCTGAGAGCTGGACCCAGGCAACCGGAGGCTCTTTACCTCCTACCTCTCCAAAATATACATTTTGCTCACTGTTCCCACCGTGAGAGCTGATCCAAGGATGCTGCCTTGAGTATGGTGGTGTTGAGACCACCTGGACTGAATACATGGCAAAGCCCAGTTAAGGCCCCTGTATAAACTTTTATGATTCTGGTGGGAAGGTCCAGACCTCTCATGAGCCAGGCCCTCTCCGAAGTCTGTATCTTTTGTTTCTTCTTTCTTTTTCTAATTTTTAAATTTAACTTATTTTTTAATTTAGATTTTGATAGTTAACATATAGTGCCATATTGCTTTCTGGAATAGAATTCAGTGATTCATCCCTTGTATACAACACCCAGTGCTCATCACAAGTGCCCTCTTTAATACCCATCATCCATCTAACCCATCACCCACCCGCTTCCCTTTATCAACCCTCAGTTTGTTCTCTGTCGTTAAGAGTTACTTATGGCTTGTTTCCCTCTTTCCTTTTCTTCTTTTCCCTGTTCCCACGTGTTCATCTGTTTTCTTTCTTAAGTTCCACATATGAGTGAGATCATATGGCAACTGACATTCTCTGACTGTCTTGTTTCACTTAACATAATAAAGTTGAGCTCCATCCATGTCGCTGCAAATGGCAAGATTTCATTCCTTTTGATATCTTTTGTTTCTGTCTGGACTATTTTTTTCTGAGTTTGAACTCTAAGAAGAAAAGCATCATCACTTTTTACTCAACTCAGCACAATGATTGTAGGTAAAAGCCAATTACTCTGGGCAGAAATCTAATTTGAGTAAGATTAAGTGTTGTGAGCAAGAAGCTACACACCGTACCTCCTTTTAAGAAATATTTAATAAGTACAAGAAGTATAGATGTGTGCAGCACTAGTTAAAATATGAAGAAGTTAGTTTGAGAATAGGTAGGTGCTAATTTTTATTTTAGAATAAAATGAATGATACAATCTATAAAACTCATTAATGTAATGCCCATTATAGGCCTCAAGTAATCTCTAGATCAGGGTTGGCAAACTGTCTTGCAGGTCTAATCTGGCCCATGGTCTTTCTTTGTAAATAAAGTTTTATTGGTACACAGTGTTGCCCATTTGTTCATAGACTGTCTATGGCTGCTTTTACACTAAAATGTCAGAGTTTGAGTTCTTGCAGCAAAGACTGAATGACCCACAAAGTTGAAAATATTTACTATCTGATACTTTACAGAAAAAGGCCTACTCTAAAAAAAATGTTCTCTGTTTCTCCTTTTACAGTCATCATTAGGCCAACTTCTGTTATTCTAAGACAGTGGTCCAATAGAAGCACTTCAGAATCATACAAAATTGAGCAAGAGAATTAGATTTATAAGCTGATCATGAGTTATATTGCTTTTCACTACCAGCAGTGGGTTAGATGATACATGACCTCAACTAAACTCTGCAAAATTCTTGGAACCCAGACCCAGGGAGCCAAATGTTTGTAAAAATACTAAATTCAGAGAAATTACATCACTCATTATGAAGCTAAATAATTCAGAGAACTACCTTTGTGACTTCTTTCACCAACTCAGCTAGATATAATGATTACAGCCTAGGGCAGCAATCTATTTTCAAAACAACAGTCCATGAGTACATCTGATTTGAATTGTGATTGATTTTCTAGATGAGTGTTTATATAACAAATAACCTGATTGCTTGCAAATATCAGCTTCATCTAGGACTCAAGTAGAAAAAAAATAGTAGTTGTGCTACAATTGCAGAATGTACATTTCATTCTGTACCTGGTTTGGACTTAATCCATCAAAACACATCTGCCTTTCCAACCTATATATATTTTTTTGATTGATTGAGTATTCTAATCTTTATATTCCTATTCTTTTTACTCATACAAAACAATTGGTTTTGTACAATTTTACTAAATGAGTCCAAAATCCATTGAAACCCCTCATTTGAAAAAAAATCTTAAATGAGTCAGAAAATTTTAGATCCAGGTGATTTTTTCCAAAGTTTTTAAACATTGCATACTTAATTGCTTTTTGCCTAAAAATCATATAATGATGGAAACTTCTCCAAACATTCCTTTTCAAAATATTCTTTCCACAGCAGAGACTTTTTAAGGAAAGTGTTACTTCATCTATCATTTAAAAAGTGCCTTCTTGACAATAAAGAAATCAAAGAATTATCTTTTAATTTTTTCCCCCAGGTACATCTGCAGCGACATCAGCTTATGAGATCATTACTCTCTACCCCTCCCATGGTGGCAAACAAAACCAGGAGAAGTCAGTTCTGCGACTTTGGAATGGATCACTTAGGCTTATAGGGGCATGTTATTATATTCAATTCCCAGTTTCTTAAAAGGATATTTTATAGAATTTTCCCATTTTTAAAATAAGGATTACATGATTAAAATCACATAGTATAATCCTTTTAACTGCTTACCCTGAAAGCTCTGGGACTTCACTTTTCCTTCAGGATAGTTCTGTCCTTTCTGTTACAGAGGTCTGGGTAAGCCTGACAGCAACAAGCTTTACATTAATATTAGCTGAGCTTAATTTTATTCTTTTTTGCATAACAATGAAATAACATCATAACTCCTGAATTTGCTTCTTTTGTTCCAGTCTAGTGGATGATCATGTCTATCAGTGCTTGCCTACCATCTACCGTAGAGCAACGTGGGTGACGTGAGACATCACAATTGACTATCAAGCATTTCGAATGTAGAAGTCTCCTAGATAGGATTATTCAAGGGTTAGAACACCTCTTCAATTAAGGTATGAGTCTGGGGCTTTTGAAACATCAGGTCCCAGGGCAACATCTATATGCCCCCCAACTCTGCTACCCTTTTGAGTCACGGCAGAAACTATGGTAGCACTGGAGTTTGTCATACCTCGGAGTCTAGAGTATTTTAATGCCCTGTTTTACCCTAGGATCACCTCTGTGTGACAGCTAGAGAAAATGAGCCCTGACTTTTCAAAAATACTTACAGTAAGATAATGTCCAAAAGGCGCTAATGAACAGGACAGCTGACTTCACTTAATGTTCTGACCATTAGAGCAGGCTAATAAATGCATAAAGTCATCACAGCTTTCTGTCAAAGTGAACTTTATTTGAACCTGTTTCAAAGTAAACACACCAGGGGCTGACATGGACGCATAAAATTTTGATAATTTAGACATTAAAACGAGCCAGATGTCCTTTTATTAAATACATACTTCATATTCTGAGCGCAGTCGGCATTACAAGAGGTGAGCAGGGGTGGGGAGCCTTCAGAACAGCAGTGGTAATGGTGTAGTTGGTGGTGCGGCATTTTTAGTTCTTGGATTTGACCACAGCCTGTCTTTGATTCTGGAAATTTAAATTATTTTATACGGAATTATTAAGTATGTATGTCTCAGAAGGCCTTGGGTGTGGCATAGTCATAAGATGGAAGGAGCCTGTGTCCTTGAGTCACCACTGGGAGATTTCATGGTAAACACCCCACTGGACTCTGATGGACCCTATGTGGATGTCCAGTGGATTGTGTTAAGCCACTGAGAGTTGTTTGTTAAGCAGCAAGACTATGCTGGGTGGTCTGATATACCTTTTCCTGCTCCCCTTTTCCTCCATGAACTGGTACCGTGTAGGTATCATGTCCAAGAGAAGAGATGATCAATTCTACTGAAAGAGATGGAAGATACTGTCCCTGAGTGGTAGCTTGGAGAGTCATAAAGTGGAGATCAGCCCTGTGTCCATTAGGACAATTCCTCTAAAGAGAGATTTGGGGGCTTTTTAAGTTATAAAACATCTTTCAACTTACAGAATTGATGTCTTATGTAGAGTAATGTGAAAGACAATAAAAGCCTTTCCCTTTCCTTTCTAAAAATGCCCTCTCGTTTTTGGTTTGATATGGTATTCAAAGGCCCCTTTGGCTTAAGAGATGATCTTCAGAAGTCTGGTACTAAAGCACTTATTTTAACTAAAAGGGAATGAATGTATGTGGACTTTCCTCTTCCTCTAAACTCCTGCACACGTTCATTTATACCATGAACATAGCACTTTGGGAAGCCATAGTAGGACACCCAAACCTATCTAAATCCTCCCGTGGGATTTCTCTTCATTAACATCCACAGAAAGAGCCTGAAGTTTCAGTCCACACTTTGTGAGGGGTGTCCACGTCTCCCAAATCTCTGGAATTCCCTGGGGTTATATTGACTCCTCACCCCGTATTTCTGAGAATGCTGAATTATCACTGGTGTCGACTGTTGCTCCATTTCCTTGGTTGTCTTCTTCACGCCACTCTCCATGCCATTCTTCCCTTTTCTCTTCCTTAATTCCTCAAAATGATAATGTAAAGACCCTGAGTGTGTCAGACTGTGCAAGCAACGACCCCTTGCCTCGCAGCCTTATGAATGGGAACCTCACCTTGCATCCTTATAGAAGTCCAACATCTAGTCTTCCAAAGCAATGAAAACTCTAACATTTCTTTGAAGGTGCTGACTCTCTACTGTGAACAGTTTCATTCCTCTGTTTCACAGGGCAGTCCTTGATGATAGGAAGCCATTCATGGCTATGACGTTCCTGGGAGAAAATTGTTGCTTTCCATTACGAGTAGAGGAAGTCTGAATGTGCTAATGTGGTTAAACTTTGGAAGTTTGATCAGGAAGTTCTTTTTTATTTTTTATTTGGTGAGTCAGTCTTCCGAAGTCTGGACCCCTTGTCAACCTTCTTGGCAAATAACTGTCTTTTCCAAATGCTTTATCTCTGAGTAGCAGAGAACAGAGAAAGCTATTCACACATTTAAGTAAAGAGAAATGAAGGAGCATTTTTTTTCCTCCTTTTTGACCAGGAATATATGTTTTCTAAAATACGTATGGTATGGAGCCTACAAACATGAACTTGAAAGATATTTGTGAAACCATTTTATGTGAGTAAATTTATGCCAGTTGAAAGCAGAAGATAATTTTCTTTTTTTCTTTTAAAGATTTTATTTATTTATTTGATAGACAGAGATTACAAGTAGTCAGAGAGGCAGGCAGAGAGAGAGGAGGAAGCAGGTTCCCTGCTGAGCAGAGAGCCTGATGCAGGGCTGCATCCCAGCACCCTGAGACCATGACCTGAGCCCGAAGGCAGAGGCTTTAACCCACTGAGCCACCCAGGCACCCCAATAATTTTCTTTCTTAAAAGTTACAGTTGAATCCAGCACACTGTCACCTCCTGTAGTAGCAGAAACTTTAATACAAGATGATTATTATACACAAGAAAACAAGATAAAACAACCACTCAGAAATTCTTACGTCTCTCTGTGTAATTTGGACTAAAGCCCTAGCAATATGGGCAACTTTTCTCATGATCTTTAATGTATTTGCCGCAGAAACAGGCCATATGGCACTCTGCTAATGAAGAAACAGGAAACCGGGCTGTGATCTCAAGCTCACGAACATGAAGATAGTTCCTGGCAGCTTATTTTTTGTTGTAGCCCCGGTCGGGCTCCCTAGTTATACATTAACAGAAACAGAATTTTCCAAATGAAGACAAGTGCACACTGCTGGATTGTCGGGTCCTGTCATCTACTGTGCATTTGTTTTTCATTATTTTAGAGTCTCCATTTCGGACAGGCTGCCTTAACTCAATTTTCATTTGCAAGGATTACTACGTTAAAAGCAGCAGTTCTATTAAGTCAAATGTGCAATAACAGAGTTATCTGCTTTCATAGGGAAGGGGCTGTAAGAAGTGGTCCTATACCTCTAAAAAACAAACCATTAGATTTTTGTTTTATCTAAGAATGAAAAAAAGAATAGTGAGAACAAAAAGGAAACGACTGGCAAGTGAAACCTGCTTCCCATTTGAACAACCTGGATCTTTACAGGCATGAATTCTGGCTCCACTGGGCCTTTCCGGGCATCCTTCTGGCACAGGGAAGGGATTCAGGATTTGGATAGAGAACTCCCAGCGAGGCCAGCATTAGACCAAGTTCTCATAAGATTATTTTTGTGTTTCCTCTATGTTATTCAGTTCTGAATAGATCCCAGTATTATAAGTTAGAAGTGGGGAAATGGTCACTGGATTATGTTTTTCTTCCCTATTACTCAACTCTTTGAAAGGGGTCCTGAAAGTAGAAATGTATCTTTTCATTTGCCTCTGATGAAGTGGAAATGGATTCTAAGTTTTGGAAAACTTGGTTCCTTCTAGAAAAGAAGCAGGATGCCACAACAAGAAAATGAGGAATTGTTATTTAGTAACGAGGACAAACACACTGGTACAAGGTTCCTTGTGGGAGGACTTACTCAGTTAACCATTGTCTTCACCCTTCATGCTCTTCCTAAACTTTCAAAGAAAGACACAATCTGGGGCACCTGATTAAGACGCTTAACGGGCTGCCTTCAGCTCAGGTCATGATCCCAGGGTCCTGGGATCAAGCCCCATATCCTGCTCCCTGCTCAGCGGAGAGCCTGTTTCTCCCTCTCCCTCTGCCTGCTTGTGCTCTCTCCCTCTATCTCTCTGCCAAATAAATAAAAATATTTATAGAAAGAAAGAAAGAGAAAAAGTGAAAGAAAGAAAGGCTATGTCTTCCTTTTCTGGCTTAGTTCTGGTGATGCCAAAAAAGTTGCTCAATTTAGTGAACTCAGGGAAACATTTTACTAAAGCCATTTTGATATATTAGATATTCAGTTGACTGAGTTGTTTACATTTCAGTTTTCAGTTGGATTCAACAGTGTGTTTCCTCACATGGAGAGAGAGTATTACTGAGAAGGAAATTGATTTGATTTCAAACGCCAGCTTTGTGACCTGAAATCAACATGGAGGTCAGTAGGAGAAACAAATCTCTGATCCTACCACCTCCTCTTTTTACAGTCAGCTCACTGCTCTGTTTTGTTTTTCCTCACTTCCACCCACAGATACAGAGCCCTTTGAGCTGGTCTGCCTAGCTAAGTCTCTGTGCTAGTCCAATGCTTCTCATTCTCCTACAGTTTACTCTTGATGTACATACTTAGAAATTGATGATTGATGTACTTAACAAGTTATTCACTTCAGGTGTGTTTAAAGTTAAACAAGAGACATATTAATCTTATAACCAAATGAAGCTCTAATGATGAAATGTTGACACCTAGAAATCTAAGGAGAGCTAACTTACAGAGAAATTATCTCATTGAACCTTAAATCCCAAACATAGGTAGTTTTCTCTACTTCCTACAGGGT
The DNA here is from genome assembly GCF_963455335.1 of Martes martes. Classification (NCBI taxonomy): domain Eukaryota; kingdom Metazoa; phylum Chordata; class Mammalia; order Carnivora; family Mustelidae; genus Martes; species Martes martes. Next base: position 134,758,792 of record NC_137892.1, on the reverse strand, counting down.
CATCACAGGACAACACCCAGATCAATTCTTAACACAGAGTTTATTTTTCTCCCCTCATCCAGATCTGAGTGCATAGTCAGTCATAGTTACATGTATACACTTTCAATATTTACTAAAGCCCAGCAGAAATCAGTGTAACTGGCAAATTAAAGACCCACTGCCCTTCAAATTGCAATTGGCAACAAAAGTCAATGATCTTGGATATTCGGCCCCAAGAATGGCAAGAATTACAAAAACTATTCTGAGTTTGGGTAGGTTGTGTATGAGCCTTGCTGTCTACACATTTACACGTCACATTTATATGAGTTTTGTTTTCCAAGCATTCTCTTTTGATTTTCATAACTTTTCCCCCATTTTATTGAAAAATAATTAATATACATTCAGTGGAAAAGTGTAAAACCCGATGGCATGATTATTTGATTTACATAAAATGTAAAATGATTATCGCAATAGGTTGAGCTCACATCTCTCCTCTCATACAGATAAGATATAAGGAAAAGAAAAAAGTAGAAATAAATATTTTCTCCCTGTGATGAGAACTCTCAGGATCTACTCTCTAACAACATTCCTGTATTTCGTGCAACAGTGTTAACTGTAGTCATCGCACTGTACTTTACATCCCTGGTACTTATAACTGCAAGTCTGGTTTTCATTACGCTAAAAAAAATGCTCTTGTGATATAACCTATATACTCTTCTTCGTAAGCCAAAGGCAAGCCAGTTCAGCCCTGTCCTAGGTCTAAAGGAACAGAAAAAAACTCCTAGGCAGTCATATTTTGAAGTGAATCAGGGCTATGCTTTTAAAGTTGGTAAAAAGAAATCCAGTCCAACTTTACAATTGAATGTCACTTAGGTTGGAAGTCATTTTCATTTTCATGATCCTGAGTCATGCATTTTCCCACCAATGTGCTATTACAGAAAAAAAAATATCAGTTGTAGTTTAGCAATAGCTCTCCATTCTTAGTACTCTGATGAGAGTTCATGTTGGTATAAAATTGGCATTTTCAGGGACTCCTGATAAATGTAAGTTCTCAGACTCAAAGCTGGAAATGGATAACAACAGAGAAATGTTTCTAATTTCCAATCTACCACCAGGGAAAAAGAATTGTAAAAATGAATGGTAGTACCGGTAATGGGCTTCTTTGGTTTTATTTTTGCATGTGTACCTAAAAAGTTTATATTATTGCATTAATTGAAATTAGGTTCAGTCTCAAGTTATAGAAAACCCCAATAACAATGGCTTGAATAGAATGGAAATTTACTTTTTCATTTAGATAAAAGTTCAGAGGCAGGTGTCTAAGGTGTTCCAGTATTGGGACTCAAAATTCTTATGGCATACTGTGTTTGAATGCTGTTTCCAATGTCATCTTGAAAGCCAATCTGGCTGCTGAAGATCCAACCATTTTATCTGCATTATGGCAATCAGGAAAGAGGCAAGAAAGACTGTAGTCTTTCTGTAAAGGGCAACTTTCCACCACTTCTACTTTTTTTTTTTTCAAAGATTTTATTTATTTATTTGACAGAGAGAGAATCACAAGTAGGCAGAGAGACAGGCAGAGATAGAGGGGGAAGCAGGCTCCCTGCTGAGCAGAGAGCCTGATGCGGGACTCCATCCCAGGACCCTGAGACCATGACCTGAGCCGAAGGCAGAGGCTTAACCCACTGAGCCACCCAGGCACCCCCACCACTTCTACTTTTATATCAGTGGTCACAATACAGCCAAATGTATTGGATGTACCTGGTTGCAAGGAGGATAGGAATGTAGTCATTGTTATTGTGAATATCTATTCAGCTAAGACTCGGGGTTTAGCAGCAGGAGAGAATGGATATAGGAAAACAACTGGAAGTCTCAATTACATATATAATATGTGACCTTGAGCAAGTTACTTTTCTCAAACTCAGTTTTTCACCTATATAAAGAGGCTGATAGTTCCTATCTTTTGGAGTCATGGGCAGGATTATACGAGATAATATAAATAGAATGTAAACAGCTTTGCAAAGCATCTGACATGACAAATTCACAGCAAGTTCTGTTACTGCAATATATGGCATTTTGGGGCCTTCTTAGCAATGGTTCTTTAAATCTTAAAGAGCCAATAATGATAGTTAACTAGGAATGGCTCTACCACATAAATAAAACAGGCTCCAGGCTAGCCTTGCTACCCACACCATACTACTAATTACACCCCTAGATTTCCCTGTGATCCCTTTATACCAATATGACCTCGGGAATAGGAAGAATATTTTCACATTTTAAAACATGATTTTTTTTTTCAAAGACATAGGTACAGTCTTAAAGAGAATGAGAAACATCGAAGCATTTAGTAGCAAATCATTTATAATAATGCTAGTCCCTCACGAGTATTAGTGTTAGCTGTTATCATTATTACTGTCAGTATTATTATTATCATAAATTTAGTGTCAGAATATGTTTGGAAATATCTCATCTGAGAGAGCTGAAATTAGAAATCATAGCTCTAAAACAGTAGGAATGAATTTGTCAGGGTTAAGCTAGGAAAGCAGAGCCACTCTGAGCATTTGGGAAGTAACATTTCTTACAGACATTAGATCTTATGGAAATGTGGGAGGAGCTAGTGAAGGGAAGGTCTGGAGCAGAGATTAGGGATTGGGTACAGAGTCACTAAGTTCATCTGTCAAAACCACTGGGAAGAATGGGAGAGTCAGAACTTGAAGGTTAATATAGAAGCTAAGCGTAGCCAGACTATGAAATAAGTGCAGAGAGGGACGCCAGGGAGATGTCTACAAGAAGCTCTCAACCTCTGTGTAGCCATCGCCGAGCATCTGTCTGTGGGTCTGGAAGAGTGGTGCGCAGCCCAGTACTCGGTCAGGAGGACAATCTGATCAGAGAGCAGGGAGGAGGAGCGACGGGCTACCTGGGATCTACTAGGCACCTCTGCACATGAACATCACCATTAACTTATCCCCGAGTCCTTCAGTGAATCACAGCCACTAACTACCTTTCCCCTTCTAAGTCACATCTAGAACCATACAGAGAAGGAGATTCAGAAAAATACAAATCCCAGCTTAACCAAACAGATGTAACTCAATCCAGTGCAGGGATTAGATAAATAAAAACTTCATTTTTTTTTTTTTAGATTTTATTTATTTATTTGTCAGAGATAGTGAGCACAGGCAGACAGAGAGGCAGGCAGAGGCAGAGGGAGAAGCAGGCTCCCTGCTGAGCAAGGAGCTGGATATGGGACTCGATCCCAGGACCCTGGGATCATGAACTGAGCTGAAGGCAGCCGCTTAACCAACTGAGCCACCCAGGCATCCCTAAAAACTTCATTTTAAACTAGGTCACATTTTGTAGCAAAATTTGATCTCCTTCATGTCAATATTTATTTAGTAATTTTAATTTTTTAGATACTTTAATATTTGTTAAGGATGTTACAAAGAATTATTCTGAAGTTGGAAATAAATAAGCAAGATGATTGTGTAATATTTTAACATGAGGCCAATTTATTATTCAACACACCTGAGTCCCTTGGAAAATGGAACTTTCACTGTGGTAATCAAAACTGACTAGGATCCAGGCATTGTATAGCTCTGAAATATAGAATTTAAGTTGTGCAAAACTGATAAGGTACAATGATTTGGTTTTCTTCTGTCAGAGCTGATGACTTCCACAGTCACAGTCTTATTGTTCTGCAGAATATAATCTGATCTGAATCATATTCAGTGATCTAATCTTAACACCATTCTTCACTGCCCATATAAAATTTCTATTTTTTATTCTACTGGTTCCCTCATTAATGAGTTAAACGAAGTTGTTGTGTATGCTCATGCTCACTGTGTCTGTGCGTGACAATGTTTTTAACATTTTGAAAATTATGCTTTGACAATCACCAAGAGGATATTATTATATTTACAAACAAGAGGGGTTTTCAAAGGCTGATAACACACAAGGTAGGTAGGACTGAATGTGGGGAATCTAAGAATCTCATTGGAACCGTGTAATGGAGGAAGCAACTGCAAAGACATTTCGCAGGAATCAGGAAACCAGGAGTGTTGAGAAGAAATCTAAACCCTACAGAATGAAGGGGCAACAGAGCGGTCACCTAATTCAAAGTGAGCCTTGTTCCAATGGCTGCTGTAATTGTGGAGAAGTGGGACTCATAGGGTGTAATCGGGAAAGTCTTTGCTCCATTTCTCATATGATCTTACCCATCCCTGAGCCTTGGGTGAAGTCGGGGACAAATCTCATAACTCCTGGCTGACAAAATATCCTTTGGTCAGTCAGTTCTCAGTCAGTTCAGCAACTAACCTATCCAGGTCAGTAAGGCACTGTTTTGGATTGGACACCTGCAGCTGGAAGAAGAGACCACGGACTATGTCACCTCTCTGGTTCTACCTTTATTCCCAAGCTAGAATTACATGCCTCCTCCTTCTCCACTAAATTTCTCCATTGGACCCTTTAGAATTGAAGAAGGAGAGGCAAGGAAAGTAATACTAGTTTCCTACTGCTGCTGTAACAAAAGACTACAAAGTTAGTTAAAATAACACATATTTCACAAACTTGTTTTCTTAAAGTTTTTTTTTCCTTTTTAAATTAACATATAATATATTGTTTGTTTCCAGGGTACAGGTGTGTGAATCATCAGTCTTACACAATTCACAGCACTCCCCATAGCACATATCTCCCTCCAATAGCCAATGCCCAACCACCCCATCCTTCCCACCCCCCTATTATGCAGCCATCAAAAAACCCCAAATCTTGCCATTTGCAATGACAGACAGAACTAGAGGGTATTATGCTAAACAAAATAAGTTAATCAGAGAAAGACAATTATCATATGATTTCACTGTTTGAGAAACAAGACAGAGGATCATAGGGGAAGGAAGGGAAAAATGAAACAAGATGAAACGAGAGAGGGAAACAAACCATAAGAGACTGTTTTCTTAAAGTTTTAGAGGTCAGAAGTCTAAAATCAGGTCTTGTCAGGGCTGTGTTCATTCTGGAGGCTTCAGGGAAAGATGTCTTTCCTTGTCATTTCTAGCTTCTGGCGGTCACATCTTTTCATTGGCTCACAGCACCTCCTCCATCTTCAAAGTGTGGCATCCCAACCTCTACTTCCATTGCTCTCGTTTCCTTCTCTGGCCTTTGACCCTCTTGCCTTCCTCATATAAGGACCCTTATGATTATTCTGGGCCTGCTTGGATGATCTAGAATAATCTTTCTATCTCAAGATCCGCAACTTAGTTCCATCAGCAAAGACCCTTTTGCCATAGGGGGACCTTTCACAAGTTCTGGGGATCAGGACAGGAACATCTCTGGGAAAGAGGAGGCATGATTCTGCCTGCCACAGAGGGAAAACTCTGATTTGTATTTTGTAAGTTATCCAGCACCGGTGTTCTCTGGGTTTGGCGGGCGTTTAGAACTGATTTTTCTCTTCTGAAAAGCTTCCGTGAGTGCTTTGAAGACCACCAAGCCTCAGCCCCATTACTGGGAATCTAGCATCCACAGGTCCATCCTCATCGGGAAAAAATACATCTCTGCATCTAGCAGAATCCCCAGTTTTGTGTTTCCGTGTTTGTTTACTGCTGAGATCACATTCCTCCAGAAAGCCCTCTTGGGTAGACTTTAAACCAGCTCTAGCTGGTTGTCTTATCTGAATGGCTTATATCTGCATCATGGGATACATCCTTTGCCCTTAGAGCATGTTTTAGAAGTCACTGAATAGGGTTTAGAAACAATGGAGTATGACCTAATAGGGAACAAAATGGCTTTGAGGGATTAGAATATAACAAGTTTCATTGTATCATATAATAATGGTGTAACCTTGGGCAAGTTATTTCACCTTTATGAAGCTATCTCCTCACATTTTAAAATGATAAAATAATATTTATGAAAGCACCTGCCACATTTTTGGCTTGTAGTTGTCCAGAAAAAATATATTTGCTCTTATATTACATTCATATGTACAATACTTTGCCAACAGCTGGCTTAGTTTAAGGCTCCTTCATTTCCTTCTTGACCGAGCATTTCCCTAAGTAAAAGCAAGAGTCTTCATACCTTTCAGGTATTCAGTGTGTGTTTCAAGTTATACATCCTTTTGGTTATCAGACTTTTTAGCAATGATTACCAAATATTTGGGAAGGATTCTGATAAAAGAGATCAACATTTTTACTTTAAATAGCTATCCCGAGCTTCAGTAACAAACATTAAAATACTGAGTAATGAAATACTCCGTACATGAAGAGCAGTGACAGGATCAGCCATAGAAATTAATTCTTATGAGAAATGAATTATAACCAGTTCCACGAAGAAAATCCAGGCATCAGAGAAGCACACATATTGTCAACAAGGACTCATGATCAAGTCTGTGAAATGGAATGACAAGAAGGCAATCCAAGAAAGGTACAACATATCTCAAGGAAAGCATAACTATGAAAAAATTAAAAGAGACATTTAGTTTATATACTATTGTAGAATGAAACAAAGCCTAATAAAATAAATCAGCCAAAACAGAGAGCTGTGCAAACTAATCTTTCACATTTCCAGTGGGAAGTCTAACCTTCTGTGTTCTGTACAAAACACTTAAGAGATTAAGGCTTTCTGTTCTTAATTCATTGTCATATATCTTACATATTCTAATACTTTTTGTATTTTTTATTTTATTTATTTATTTGAGAGAGAGGGAGAGGGAGAGAGAGCATGCATGCGAGTGAGGGGGGAGGAAGAGGGAGAAGTAGTCTCCCTGCTGAGCAGGCCTTGATTCCAGGACCCTGGGATCATGACTTGAGCTGAAGGCAGATGCTTCACTGACTGAGTCACCCAAGTGCCCCTTATTGTATATTTTATATTATACATGACAATATCTTTATAATAAGAAACACATTTTAGTGGAAGATTTTTAACAATGTATTCAGTTTCTTCTTACAATGGAGTCATGAGTCACTACCAGTCATATTTAATTCTTATTCCCTCATCATGGAATCCATCACCTGGTACATGGCAACATAATAATGATGATGATGATATTTCTTACAACGCATGCTGCAATAGTACAATGAGATTGGGAATCTTAATCCTCATTTGGCCCCACTACTTAATTCCTCAATATCTTCTATTTCTTAGTATCTTCGATTAATTCAAAGTAGAAAACACAATTTTACTATTTCTGCTCAGGTTTTCATAAGATAGGTATTCAGGGGGAAACAACACACAAAGCTTGTTCAGGTAATGAACAGGAAAACCACATTTTAAAATTATCATCATTAGGTGCTTATTACTATTATCATTCTGATATCCATGGTAATTATGGAACATAGATAAGAAAAAGGACTGGCATAATCCAAAATCCTTTAGCTAATTTTCAGCAAGAGATTTTCTGTCTCAGACTTCACTCAATCCCAATTCACTCCTCACCTGAAAGATCTGCCTTATATCACTGGAACCCAAGCCTTCAAACCCTATAAAATTCTCCCTTAAACTTTCCAGTCTAAGACACAGTTCAAACTCTATACAGTTATTATTTTCCCTAGTTTTTGTATCTGTAGTTGAGTCTGATTAACTTAAGTTCATTTGATTACCAGTTTTTGTTTTGTTTTTTTTTTTTCTGGTGGTCTTTTGGGAAGTTAAGAATAGAAAGAAGGAAGTCATAATGTCATTAACAGTGGTTAGTTGTGGTTTAACACGTTCAAAATTGTAGATTCTCCTTTTTCCAGAAGAATTTATAAGCTATATACTACCACTACTTTTTATAATAAATAAACATCTACTGAGTTCCAAGTATGTGACTTTAGATGTGTGGAGGCTGAGAAAAATGAGGCCGACCCGCCTCAAGTTTAGCTTTAGCACAAGTACAGCCATCTTAGCTTTGGCAGCCATCTCAGGCCCCTGTGACCGGGGGCTGAACTTTAGTTCCAGGAAAAAACACAAAATGGCCCAAGCACCAGTTACAAGAAAAACCGCAGAATGCCCTAGTAGTAGCCAACCAGGTGTTCCACACAATAACAGAAACTGGACCTTGAAACACAGGGTCTACACCCCCTACTGGAAATCCCCTAAAATAACATATAAATACCCCTGCTTTAATCGAGCTCGGGGTCCAAGTCCCTACTCCGCTGCGTTGGGTACACTTGGGCCCAAGCTCTAGCTTGCTGAAAAAACCCTCTTGTGATTGCATCGGTGTTGACTCCTTGGTGGTCTCTCGAGTACGAAACTTGGACACAAAACATGTATTGCCTTTGAAAATCTTTACAAAACCCTCCTCAGGTTTGCATGATGGTTATCTCTATTTTTCCAAAAGGAAACTGAGGCAAAAAGAAGTTAATTAGCGGGATGCCAGGGTGGTTCAGTCCATTAAGCGCCCGCCTTCAGCTCAGTCACGATCCCAGGGTCCTGGAATCAAGTCCCACATTGGGATCCTCGCTCAGAGGGGAGCCTGCTTTTTCCACTGCCTGCCACTCTCCCTGCTTGTACTATTTCTGACAAATAAATAAATAAAATCTTAAAAAAAAAAAGAAGTTAATTGGGTTTCCCAAAGTCATCCAGATGATAAGCATCAGAGCCACTTACAAAGTTCTGTCCAGGCACAAAGGCCCCAGATGACTAAATATAGCTTTGTGAGAAAATGGGACTAAGGTGCTCCAGCCAGACCCAGATTTCTCCAGGTCCCACATCACTCATTCCAGCCTTAGACAATGTTCCACTTAAGACTGTCAGTACTGAACAGACAGACAACCGGGCTCACATACCAGCCTCATCCTCCCTCAGAGTAGCCATTCCCATTCTGTGCTTACTGGCTACAGACTTGCCCCTCAGAAACTGGTGGGACTTGTCTCCAGGGAATATTCTTAGTGACAATTCAAACTACCTCCCCAGAAAACTTTAATTTTTTCTGTTCATTTCTGTTCAGGTTTTCATATTATAGATGTTCAGAGGGAAACAATACACAATCTTATTTCCCTGAATTATTTAGATAACAGATAGGAAAACCAGCTTTTTCAAATATTAAGCTTCTCAGCATTAATGTCTTTATGGTGTAGAGTTGTCAACCTGCCCATTGGTTGCTAAGAAGATTGGATTTGCAACAGGGGCTCCCACTCAAATCTATTCAGTCAGTGATTTTATTGGCAACAAAGTCTCCAAGGGACAAAACAGTTGATATGTAGTCTTTTACAACATTTTTGTTTCTATCAATTTTCTATTTATAAACTCACTGCTTGTGTAAATATTTTCTTGTGATTTTTGCCCAAAGATTTATTACTACGATTATTCATGTCTACTGGGGTGAGAGAAAATGAAAGAGAGATTAAAATGCTCACATTTTAGCCCTTGGTGGTTCCTCAAAAAATTTAAAATACAATTGACATGTGGTCCATCGATTCCACTTCTGGGCGAATACCCAAAATAATTGAAATCACAATCTAGAAGAGATACATATGCACCCAAATTCACAGCAGCATTATTTGCAATTGCCATAAAGTAGAAGCAGCTGAATTGCCCATCAGTAGATGAATGGATAAACCAAATGTGGTATTAGGCTAATGTCATTTAGTCCAAACAAGGAAGACAATTCTGACACATATTACAATGTGAATTAACCTTGAGGACACTATGATAAGTGAAATAATCTTGCCACAAAAACATAAACATGGTGGTTCTCCTTACACAAGGTACTTAGAGTAATCAAAATCACAGAGACAGAAAGTAGACTGGTGGTTGCCAGGGGCGGATGGGAGTGAGGAACAGGAAGTTGTTTAGTGGATGTGGTAGTTTTGCAAAATAAAAAGTGTCCTGGAGATTGGTTGCACAACAGTTAAATGCACTTAATTAACACTACTGAACTGTACACTTAAAAATGGTTTAGGTTGCTAGAGCCTGGGTGGCACAGTCAGTTGAGCATCTGACTCTTGGTATTCACTCAGGCGGTGATCTCGGTGTCATGAGATTAGACCCCATCTGAGGCTCCATGCTGAGTGGGGAGTCTGCTTGACTATCTTTCTCCCTCTCTATCTGCCCTCCCTCCTTCTCTCTCACTCTCTCACATGAATAAATCTTTTTTTTTTAAATGGTTTAGATTGTAAAATTCATGTAATATCTGTTTCCCACAATTTAAAATTTTAAAAAACTACTATCATAACAAAGAAGCCAACCATGATGCCAGTGATAAAAAAAATGGTAAAAAAAAATGGTAAGTGATTAAAAAATTAGCTATTACGATTTGAAAGTAATATTCTTTTAAATAATTAATACAGCAAAGTTGAGGAAAGGCAGACATTTTCTTTATTTTTCCAAGTGAATAAACTGAGGAGGGAGGTGGGATAGCTGTGTTCACACAGAACCAATCCTAAATACCAGATCCGTGAAGGGTGGCGCAGTGAAAAAAAGCTGGAGCTGCCATTTAAGAAGACATTGGTTCTAGTCTTGATACTATCAATAAATGACTGGGTGATCCGAAGCAATCCCCTTTGCCTCTCTGAAATTAAGCTCTTCATCTAAAATTTGGTTGTTAAAATGGCACATATCCAGATTTCCTTGCCCACAAAGATACACCTTCAGAAATCATGATATAACTCCATTGCCTCCCCATTCCATACATACATCTGTTCTTTGTCAACAAGTCTATAGTCGAGAAGCCAGCAAATTACTACTGTTATGGGCACACCGTTGACTATATGTATCCTTGGTATATGGAATTTTATTTCATAGTAATTAGATGATCTTACTGCATTTCCTTATATAATAATTCCAGATACATGAGAAGTGGTAGGAGTATAATGGGACACACAATATAAAAAGCCCAGATCACTTTTACTGGGCTTGAATGTTGGATTGGACTAGCTGTCTAGATCACTTAGTAGAGAACGTATAGAATACTCTTCCAAGGAATGAGTAACCCAAGGGAACTATTAGGAAACTTACTTGTGAAAAACTTGCAATATTGAAATAAGAGTATGTGAGTAGAGATTCTTATATATCAGACTGTTAATCATTTTCATCATTCATAAGAACACAGTACTTAATAGTAGTACTTACAGTAATATTAGCCAAACCAGTCATCCATTTGTTCATGAAAATCCAAGCATATTAAATGAGTTTCAAAAGTCTCACTAGCTATGTACCAAGATTCTGGAAGAAGATGTGATTTGCATTTGTAAAACCTGGTGAAACAAGATGATTACATAAGGGGCAGTAAATGGTAAAATATGCGTACACTTTCACCTGATAGTTCCATATGAAAACTCACCTCGTAAGAATAGCTCTCCTAATGCATAAGCTAAATGTTGAAGGATGTTTATTGTAGCACTGTTTATAGTGGTAAAAAGCTATAACAAGTTTCTTCATCAGTTAAGGAATGGAGAGATAAACCCACACAATATAATGTCATGTAGTTAATTAAAAAATGATGCATTGCTGTGGCACATTTGTTACACTTGATGAGCTGATATTGGTCCATTTTTATTAACTTAAGTCCATAGTTTACATTAGTAGCCATCAATGAGAGATGTTAATAATAGGGAAGACTGTGTGTGCATGTTAGGTACTAGGTGGGAAGCCTCTAGCTCAATTTTTCCATAACTCTAAAACTACTCTAAAAAATTCTATTAATTTAAAAGAATACACAAAGCAATGTTAAAGAAAATGAGTTAGGTGTTTACTTTCTGACTCGAAAAAATATTTTTTTTTTTCTGGTCCATGAATTATTTTTTTATTATTATGTTCAATTAGCCAGATCTTAATGTACTATTAATAAGAAGGCTGGTCAAAGATCAGCATATGTAGGTTGACTTGTAAAACAAATATCAGTGAAACATCCTAAATATTTTTATTATGATTATATGAAAATAGACAATGAGTGAAATAATATACACTAGGATATTGACCTGCTTATTTGAATGTAAATATGTGTTGAGAGGATGGAAATGAGAAAATGGCACTATAAAAATGGAGAGACACATGTGCTATCATGTTAAATAAAAGCAAAGTTTTTTTTCTATTTTATTATTAAACTAAATAACAAATGCAACAAATATAAAACCTAATATTCCCCATCTTCCATAACTATGGTAAACGTCTAAGCTCCATCTTCTAAGACTTATTCTTAATATGTAAAGGAAAGCTTTTGTAATATAGGAAAAAACCTTCTATATTTAAAAAACAAAAACAAAAACGAAACTTTCAGGTGCTCATGGGTGGCTCAGTTGGTTAAGCAACTGCCTTCGGCTCAAGTCATAATCCCGGAGTCCCAGTATCAAGCCCCCATCAGGCTCCCTGCTCAGTGGGGAGCCTGTTTCTCCCTCTCCCTCTGCTGCTCTGCCTACTTATGCTCTCTCACTCTCTCTGTCAAATAAATACATAAAATCTTAAAAAAAAAACAACTTTCAGACCATAATGTCACAAAAATATGCTTTTAAATTTCAAGTTACCATTCATTTCTTTTTTTTTTTTTTTTAAATTTAATTTGACAGACAGAGATCACGGGTAGGCAGAGACACAGGCAGAGAGAGAGGAAGGGAAGCAGGCTCGCTGCTGAGCAGAGAGCCCGATGTGGGACTCGATCCAAGGACCCTGGGATTATGACCTGAGCTGAAGGCAGAGGCTTTAACCCACTGAGCCACCCAGGCGCCCTACCATTCACTTCTTTGTTCTGCATGATATCTGTGGATCTGTACATGGAAACTTGATCTATGGAAAAATAATTTAATATACCTGTTTAATATTTTTCAATGATTTTATTTTTGTTATGCAAGACAAATCATTATGAAGCCAAGTATTTCCCAATAATCTTGTTTATGTTGAGCAAACATTTCTCAATGTAAATCTTAGAATGACAGGTAAGTGGGTAGTAATGGCTGACTGTCCTCACAGAGGACTTCCTCACCTTAACAGAGAAAGAGCTGCCTGCTAGGGTTGGTTACCTGCCCTACAGGTTATAGGTAGAAGCAAGTAGAGTGGATTAGGGAGCATAATGCTTCCTGATTAAGTCTACATCCCTCAGTCCTAAATTTCTATACAATGATGGCAAGTAAATACTCAAGTGGGCTCTGCCATACAGGCTATGAGCATGCATTGATGAAGGGGGTCAGGGAATGAACTGAGTGCAAAGGGAGAGTGGACTCCTTTAAGCAGGAAAAGAAGTCATTATCACATGGGGAGGCAGCTTGAGTTCAGGGTTTAATCGTACTCCTCTCCCCATCTGAGATAGTTGCACATAAAATTTCAACTGATGGACATTCAAATCCCACTGGTATGATAGGTAGAGTTGGTTTTGGAGACTATGACTTGGATTAAGAGCCAAATAGACTTCCCAAAACTTTTACATAGTCTCTCAAATTGGAATAATTACCCAGATAGTCCTAGATTTAACAGCCCTCATCATAGGGGCAGACCTCTTATAAAACAGCCTGAAAGAAATGTTGGCCAGTCGTTCCAAAATAGAGAAGGGACTGCATGACACATGAAACTTCTCCCAACCTCACAAGTCAAAGGAGGTGAAAAGAGTGGCTATAAGTATAGATTTAATAGATATTTTCTGGAGGAAATAGGATTGGGGACAGGATTCTCTCAATAGGAGGAGTGTCATATCTCAGTGAAATGATGAGTAATTATCTCACACTTCCCTCTCTGAAAGCAAATAAGTAAGTAAAAACAAGTAAGGGTGACTAATTATAAAAGGGACAATAATTGACTACAGTACTGAATGTTGTGTATTCCTCCAGCATTTCAGTTCAGTATTATTTAATTCATTTCAATTCAATGCACTGTACCAGCTATCATACCAGGTATAAAAATACAAAGATGAGTAAGACATGCTCCAACCCCTGAAGGAGTTTGTAACTCTTTTACCTTTTCTTAGTATTGTTACATAGACTTTCCCAATCATTTAAAGGACAAGTCTGAAAACCCTATCACTGTATAGCTGTCCCTAAATTTTGGGTTTCCTGGGGACCATAGTCTGAAGCAGATTATATAACAGGCACAAAGAAAAGTCAAGTTGGAGTAGAGACCTACTAAATGCATCCTCCAGAGAGCTCTGAAGTCAAAGTGGCCCATGGGGTGCTGGACAGGAATGGATCAACCTCACCTTTGTCAGTCTTTGGACATGGACCCCTTCAGAAAGGACATGCCCAAGAGTAAGCTAACTCTCCTCAGATGAGGCAGTGCCTGAAGTGGCAGATAGCTGGAGACAGTTGGCTGACAAGCTCCTCGAAGCTGGAGCTTGTTTTGAAGGCCATGTGAGTGTTGTATCTCCACATCCATCCCCGTCTATGTCTGTATGCTTAGATTCCCTTCTCATATGTTTAGGAAGAAGTCCACTAGGCACCTTGTTGGAGCTCTCTTCCTGAGAGAAATGTTAGAGAAAGAAGTGAGTGGCCAAACAATAGTTCCCTCCATTTTTCCATAGGGCAAGGGAATAGCAAGATGTTCTTTAGTCTGAGATCAAATATATTTCTCCCTTCCTTCACTGCAGAACAGTAGTCCTACTTCCTCCTAGGGGTCAGAGTGCAGTGCTGGTCAACAGGCTGACTCTTCTTACTGCTACTTCCTATCCAAGTGCTCAGAGAGCAGCCACAATTTATACATCAATGGGGCTCTTTCTTTGTCCCTTGAAGGAAGTATCCTCTCTTTAGGGACAATGAACTCTTACCTCAGTAGAGTCCAGGGCTGTGGGTATGAGAAAAACAAAATTCTCCAAGTGGATTATTGGAAGTAAGGCTAGGTAGCACCACTCCTGCTTCTACCACTTGGTTCCAGGACCCATGTATTCTTCTTCCTTGGGTCACAGAATTATATAAAGCTATTTGATTCAAGGTATATAGTGCATGTTAAAGTATATAGGCACCATTCTCAGAATATCTGAGCTGGTGCTTCAGCTATGCCTTCAGGAGGTTGTCCCATTATTTTGTGACACCAGCAGCTATTAGGTGGTGTGATATGTGACATGATTAGTGGATTCCATGGCATGGGCCCACTTCCACTCCCATATTTTTTATGGTAATGTGGGCTATCTGGTCTATTGTGATGGTATGTGAGAGTCTATATCAATGGATCAAAAATTTTATAAGCCCTTGGATAGTAATGCTGGTTGCAATGCTAGGCAGGAAAGAAAAATGCATACTAAGGATTCATATCTATTTCTATCAAAGCAAATAGCTGGTCTGTGCACTAGTGATTAATGATGCATCACATGGCCAGTTGGTCTCCTTGAGAAATGGTGCCATATTGTGCATGTGTGTATTTCTTTTTAATTTATTTTACTGTGGTAAGAAACTTAAAATACATCCTCTTAACAAATGTTAAGTGTTCAATACATTATTATTGACTATAGGTAGAGTGTTGTATAGCAAACCTCTACAACTTACTCAACTTACTTAACTGAAACTTTGTCTATTGATTAACAACTCCCCATTTCCCCCCCCCAACCCCTGATAACCATCATTCCAGTCTTTGTTTTTTACGAGTTTTACTACTTTAAATATCTCCTATAATTTGAAGAATGCAGTACTAGTCTTTCTGTGTCTGGCTTATTTCACTTAGTGTAATGCCTTCAAGTTTCATCCATGTTGGTGCATACTGCATGATTTTCTTTCTTAAAGTTGAAGAGTATTCCATTGTGTGTGTGCGTGTGTGTGTGTGTGTGTGTGTGTGACATTTTCTTTATCCATTCATATGTTGATGAACATTTAGGCTGTCTCCACAGTCTAAGCTATTGTGAATATGGGAGTGATAATATCTTTTTGAGATCCTGATTTCAGTTCTTTTGGATATATACCCAAAGTGGATAATGAATCATATGGTAGTTCTATCTTTAACCTTTTGAGAAACAACTATACTATTTTCCATAGTGGCTGTAGGAATGGCACCATATTGGAGTTCAGTGTTATTCTCTATTGAGAACACTATCGGTTCTCTGTTCTTGTTGGCAGTATGAACATTCAGTGGTACAGTAGTTATTTCAGCTTTGGTCCATTTTTGCTACTGTGGTGACTTTTTTCATGGGCCTGTTATGTCAGCGCCAATGAAAGACACTGAGTAACACCAGCTTCTGTACTTGATGGTTTGGTACCTTTATAGTAATAGTTGATTTCTTGTACATGATAATATAGGATACAAAAATCCTCATATTTGGCCTCCTCCAATGGGTCTAGCCACCGACTTCAATCTTAGATATCTTTTTCCAATCTTTCTTCCAGGCCTTTTGACTAGCTAACTAAATCATTTGATAATGCCCATGAGTCCTTTTCTTGGAAATGATAATGTTTTTAATTTGGTACCTTGGTTAGGGGCAGGGGGATAATTTTCTAGGCTTTCCCTTGGCTTTCCCACTGTGATACCTCTTGCCTCACAGGCCAAGGACCCAAATTGGGGGTTCTTTGAACTCTCAAGTATGTCTGTGACAATTACCACCCAGTCCTTAAAAAGAATCTCTGTCCATCACACAGAAGTAGTACAATATTTTTAATTCAATGGATATTGTGTTGAGATATTATATTTTAATTTATGATTACAATTATATTTTAATTTGTTAAGGAATTATATTTTATCACACATTTACTATGGCCCTAGTAAAGGGAATGAACTAAATTTCAGGTAATTCCATGTTACCATTGGCTTCTGATTTAACTGCTTTCATCTTTTCATCAGTGGGATTGAAATGGTCTTAGTAAAACTGTCTATTTATGATCTATACCCTAAATTATCAACAATACTATTTTTTAAAGAACAGCCATAATCACATAGTCCTTCTGTTCAGAATCTTTTGATAGCTCCATACAGCTTCCAAAATACTCAATTCATCAAAATAAATCAAATGAGGAAGTTTAAATTCATGAATTAATACATTGGTAATGCAAAGAACAGAAACATTCAAAAACATTTTAAAAATAAATTATGCAGATCTTATAACCAATGTTGTATGATATGAAGGAAAAGAGAAATTTAAGTGTGATATAAATATTTCTAGCTTGAGCTAAATCAATGGTAACTGCATTCTCCAGGAAGAGAATAAAGCATGTATCAAAGTTGTTTATGTGCAGGTGTTAATCTCTTCTAACAGACTTTGATCCATTTGATAAATACACTAATTCATCTTTGTACTCTCCAGGGTATTTACTATAATATATTGCATATAATATTAGTCTCAAATTAGTGTTTGATTTATAAGTGGGTAAATGTGGACTACCAAAATCTTATCTACAGCACCACAAAATATGCTGAGGTTACTGGAGAAACTAGTCAGAACAAAAAAACCTGTTTTTAAAATCCTGACATTCGCAGGGTGCCTGGGTGGCTCAGTGGGTTAAAGTCTCTGCCTTCGGCTCAGGTCATGATCCAAGGGTCCTGGGATCAAGCCCCAAGTCGGACTCTCTGCTCAGCAGGAAGCCTGCTTCCGCCTCTCTCTCTGCCTGCCTCTCTGCCTACTTGTGATCTCTGTCTGTCCAATAAGTAAATAATATCTTAAAAAATAAAATAAAATAAAATAAAATCCTGACATTCAGATCTACATGTAGGCAAACCATATTGTAGCAATAATACCAAAGCAAAAACGAGCAAATATTTCTCCTCCTTTATGACCCTACATTGACCAGAATAGGATTTCTATTTTGTTTAAAGACTATTCTTAATGTTTGTATGAATAAGCAGGAAACCCTGGGGGTGAGATTGTGTGTGAAAAGGGGACTTTGTTCATCAGCCACATCAGCTGTGCTAGAAAAAAGGGAGAAACCCCACAATCATGGGCTTGTGAGTTAAAATGCAACTTCAAGGTCTTCTTCCCTCAGACATCAGTTAAATATAACTACTTTGTCCACTCATGGACAAGGTCACTCTTTTACATTTCATATTTTGGGGAAGAGGAATGATAAAGGAAGAGTGACAAAAATCTAGCTAGAAATGGTGGCAGGGACGAGAGTGGCGGCTTTGAAAACTGAAGTGGAAAGCAAAACAAAACCTATTTGCACCGTTTGGACCCCAAAGGACATCCAAGGCCTAAGGATATGTCACGTTAGCAACCTGTGAATAAGGCAATTGCCATCCTTGGACTATGTCTAACCCAGACTCTAGGCAGGCTGGCTCTTTGTTAATGGGAACTGACAAGATATTTGGCACTGAAAAGACATCACAGAGAAAGAACAAAACCCAGCCCTGGGCAATGGCATCACTGAAGAGCACTAATTCACTTAGTCTGGGACTGCTAGATCTTTCTTTTGTTTGCACGGGCATATGGGGAATATTATTGGAATAGCTGTTTGGCTCCACTGCATCTGCTGCTAACAGCAATAAAATTTCTCCGGTCACCTTATTTATACCTTCTGCTCACATGACAAAGATAATGATTTTCAGTTCTGCTGTGGCCCATCTCATAGCAACACAAGGGTGTTGTTATAAATAGGTTAGTTTAACTCTTTTTTCCTGCCCCAAATGTGAAGAACAGTTCAAAGCCTATGCAGGCCAGAGGTACAGGTTTGGAGAGAGATTCCAGAAGCTAAATGCATTATAGTAGAGGGGGTTGGGGATCAATTGCCAACAAAAGAAAAAAATTACAGATGTGGAAGGATGAGTCCTAAAGAGGTCCATTATATCCAAACACTCTCATAAACAGGACAAATCTGTACAGAAGAAATAGGTTTAATTGGAAATAGATTATTTTACCACTGTGTGGTTTGGTAATATTACTACAAAAAAATAGTAATAATGACCAATATTTTTGTAATCATTTTATAGTATAAAAAACAAAACAAATAAGGAACCAGCATGGAAATACTATATTTTGAATTTATATATAAAAAAAAACTGTTCATTGAGGAATATTAAATTCTGAAAGGTAGTTAGGGGCTGAGACAACCCTGGGACTCAAGTTTTTTTGTTGTTGTTGTTTTGTTTTGTTTTGTTTTTAAATATATTTTGCCCACCATGCTTTCCACAAGCCAATCGCAGCACTTAGAATAAAAGTCAAGCCAAATAAACTAAAATATGAACAATAAAATTGAAATAGTCTTATCTTTTCATTATGCCTGCACTGTTCATTCCTCTGTATGTTTTCATCCAAGGATATGTGAAGAGGGCATGTGTCCTAGTATTTGCTTATGCGAAGATTACCAAGCTCATTTCACCATTGGGCTCATGAGTCTGAGTAATGCCAAAGTTTCTGAACCCACAGAAAAGATCATCGGTGTGTAACTGTATCAGAGATGAGGCACTTATCTTCTCTGTAAAGATTTACTGGATTTGGGGAAAAGGCAACAAATATGTAAAATCATCTCCACCACCACTTGCCTCACTGGGAGTTGAGTGGAAGAAGAAGCGCCATTCCTGTGAGGCAGAATCATCCAAAAACATGACACTTCTTTTTTTTTTTTTTTTTTTTTTTTAACCAGACACAAAGTATCAAGCAATGGAAGGCATGGAAAGAAAAATCAGCAGGACACCTAATTGTCACTCATCCTACTGCCTCATTATTCTCCTTTTATTTACTCCATGTTTTTCTCCTTCCCCTACTTCCCGGAACTTCCTCTCTCAATTTTATTCATTCCGCCATCTTTTCTTTTGGCCCGTCCCCCATTTCCCTTCCGTGTTTCTAAGAAGTTGGAAACAGAAGCTATGCGGTACAATGACTACATGTGTTTATAACACCCATTGCAGGGGATTTTTACATTATTTTAAATTAATGACATTTTAACATGAACTCGAATCCATGGTGGTCAGATAGTCCACTTTAATCTGCACTATACTTTTTACTTATTTTTTGCACGTGATACCTCATGTTCAGATTTTTATCTCAGCTCTTTTGAGACTAAAAATGTGAGTAGAGATACATTACAAACTTGATCGTTATCTAAGTACTATGAAAAATGTATGCATTCTATATCAATGGAAAATGATAATTCAAAGTCGTATGTTCCTATGAAAATAATTTTGTATATGTGTATATATGAAAAGAAAAAGGATAATTAAATCAAAATCTTGATTTAATTTTTAATGCTTTTTAAATAGAATGCAATGTTTTTCTTCATTAGAACATTTTGATCACTAAACTTCCAGATTCAGAGCATAACCTTTTGATTAATTGGCATAGGTAACAGACAGGCTTTTTAGCCAATACCACACGGCAAGACTAGACTAAACCTGGAACCCAAACATTTTTCTCACTGACAATTATACTTCCTTTGGGTTGCCAATGTTTACCAATGAACCTAAAAATGTAGTTAATTAAATTGTTGTTAGTTTGGGAGAGGAGAATTTGTGGAAAAACAAAGTGTAAAAAAAGCTGTAGTTACTCAAGTGAATTTGTGAGAAAATGAAAAAGTACAAAATCTCCAGAGAAATCTTACAATGCAATTTTAATTCACCTAACCTGACAAAATCTACATCTACTGAAGACAAATGTCTTTAAATCCATCCCATGGTAGAGCTATATTTCTTTAGTATCACAAAGTTCAGAGTTGTTTTCTTTTTAGTTAGGGAGTTCTGATTTTCCCAACATGCTGTATCAAAGTGTGTACATTCCTTTTAGAGCCTGATAAACAGAGAAGCAATCTGTCATCTCTGATATCATCTATGATAGCAGAAGTCTGTGCAAATATTTAAGTAAATACCCATGAGCAGCCCTGAGATTATGAGCTATAGTAAGTATTTATAATTATCCTTTGGAATTTTCCTGGGAGAAAAGGTTCTTTCCCACCCTTATCTCCTATAATTTTTAAAACACTCTGGAGTTTGGGGACTAAACTAAAGCAAAAATTCCCAGAGGTCATTCAGAGAGTTTGTAGTAAAACTAGCAATTAAATCTGGGCCCACCTGGATTTCCTTTTACATAAATGCTATGTGTGTCCAGGCCTTGATAGCTCCTTCCAGCTTTGTGTCACTGCTCCTTTTTGGTCTGTAGCTTCTCACATCCTGAAACTGGTCATGGAATTCCAATTCCAGAAGGTAGAAGACCTTGGGGACATCTAGGTCATGTGCTACACCTTTCACTTTTTTATGGAAAAAGAAATTTATCCCCAGAGAAGTGGAAGTGTCCACATAGTTGATAAATTTTAAATCCATGAAAAGAATTTTCACTTTTTGCTTGGGGATTCCTGCTTTATTTTCAACTCAACAGAACAATTCTGGTATTTAATTTTCCAGGAGATCTTTCTAGTAGATCTTTGCCTCTGGTCAAAATTTAATCTAAGTATTTTCAGATTCACATACTTTTCATTTTAATTGGTTAATTGTTAGTCACTATTATCTTTAATCAGTTGTGTGATGGAGTTGCAATTTGAATTTAACAGTTGCCATTTTGCTGAAGTGTAGCCTTTACTTCCATTTTTTTGACTCAAGGATTTCCCCACAATTGAAATGAGGCGTTTGTTCAAGCAGATGGCAAAATGATAGAGTCAGGAAAGGCCATGATGGTAAGGCATACTGGTAGATTTTTCGTAAGTATCATATCTGAGATATCAAAATTTAATTAAGAATGTCAAACAAAATTCTCTGTGGGTGTTTCCCCCTCAGTTACAGTAAATTACATGACAACCACTGTTGGATATTATTTTCTTATCATTGACATAAAAAATAACACATTAACATAATCTTTCTAAGATCAAGTATTATTACACAAAAGTCCTATTTCTATAGTAGATGTCATTTTTCACTTACTTTTTGGTCTATGCTGGTATAAAACTCCAACTAGTCTTTATGGGTTTTTAATAATGTGGGCAATCTGTATTGATAGTGATTGGAGTATAATTATAGTATTTTATAGTCTACATAAAACTTTTCATTGTGTGATCTCAGTTGAGGTTCATTATAGTCCTCTAATTTATAGGCCTATTATTGTTATATTATGAAATTAGCATTTAGTGATCTTAAGTAATTTACTCAGCCACAAAATGAGTTCATGGTGTAGTGTGAGATTTAACCATGTTGTCCAACTGTAACTGAACCAATGTCAGTTTGCTCCTTGGTGAATCACAGAAACTATACCAGTTGAGTATAAGAAACTATGCCAGTTTCTTATGCAAAGAAAACTTAATTTGCAGCAAATAAAAAGATGATGGGGGGAGGGGATAGCTTCCAAAGCTGTGACTCCCCAGTTGAGGATAAATGGGTACCTTTTGTTTAGGGTTAGAGAGAATATTTAGATAGGGAAGTCTTGTCATCCTCTCTATACAAACATTGTACGTTATGTAAATGAGGCTGAGGCTTCTCTTTGGGCAAAGGTTTTAGTACTATAATGAGGTAAAAGTAATTGCAGGTCATTTCAGGGGTCATTCCATGTTCCATATCCATAAGCATGAGGTGAGTCAGGGGTTTAGCTCAACTGGTCTGGATGGTCTAAGCCAGTGGGAGGTCTTGTAAGGGCAGGAGCTATTTTAGTGGTGGTGGATTCTGGTTTCATTTGCTTGAGTTAAGAGGTAATGGAAAGAAAAATATGACCAACAGAGAGGGAGACAAACCATAAGAGACTGTTAACTCTAGGAAACAAACAGGGTTGCTGGAGGGGAGTCAGGGGGTTGGGGTAACTGGGTGATGGGCATTAAGGAGGACATTTGTTATAATGAGCACTGGGTGTTATATGCAACTGATGCATCACTAAATTCTACCTCTGAAGTGAATAAAACACTATATGTTAATTAAACACTATATGTTTAAATATACACAAATAATAATAAATACATAAAATAAATAAATAAATACATAAAAATATGTAAACAAAATACTATATGTTGATTAAATTGAATATAAATTTTAAAAAGAGGTAAGCTGGAAAGAAGAGCTTAAGGAAAAATGTAAAACAAATTAGTGAGTATAAGTAGGTGGGCGGTAAATTCCACCTCTGGTCAAAATTTGCTAGGGTGTAATCTGATGACACAATTCCAAATTAGTCAGAAAACAAAGATTTCTTCAGCATCTATCATGTGTCAGATACTGTTCTGGGTAATAGATATAGAGTAGCAAATAAGATGATCTTCCCCACAAGTTTGCCATCTTCTGGGTAAAGAAAGATAAAGACATTAACCAAAAACAGGCAAACAGACATACAAGAAACAAATTTCAGATACTACTTATGCGTAGAAAACCCTAGATAACACATCAGTGCTCACAGGTAGGGGCAAACTGATTGTTTTAGAAAAGGTGAACACAGAAGGTATCGCTTAAGATTCAAGTTATGAGTAGAAATCAACTAGGTAAAGACTCTGAAAAAGTGTTCCGAACAGAGGGACTTGAGATGGGAATGTTCATTTTGTGTTCAAAGAAAATGATGAGGGGTAGTGTGGAGACATAAAGATGTCACGTGATGTGAACAAGGAGGAGATTGTATAAGATCTCACAAATTGTGTTGAATAGTTTGGAATATTTTATAGGCTTGCGGGAAACTATTTGAGAATTTTGAGTACAGGTGTTGTGGGATAGAATTTACTATTTAGAAAGATCAGTCAGCTGTAGTGTGTGGGAGGATATCTTGGGGCAGGAGGCAAAATTGAGGGCACAGAGAAAATGGTTAAGAGTCTCTGAAGTAGCCCAGTGAGACAGGATGGTGCCTTGGACTAGAAGTAGGTAATAATTAAGACAGTGAGGAATGGTAGGATTTGGTATGCATTTTGAATTAGATTAACAGGAAAGGATGTGGAGGGTAAGAGAAAGAGAAGAATCACATATAAGTCAGGATGCTTTTGTTCTAAGTAAATGTGTATACAGTGGTGCCATTTTCTGAACTGGGAAATGTATATTGTGAGGAATATTAGTTCAATAAATACTTATTGCGTACATATTATCAGTCCATGAATATACCTAGCACTGGAAATATAGTTCTGATGGTAATAGAATTAGTCTCTGTCTTTATGAAGCTAGATTTCCTGGGTTGGGATGAGGGGGCAGGGAAGACACAATAAATAAATAATATGTGTCAGATGGTGAAAAATGTTATGAAGAAAAAATTAACTTCACAAAGAAAATTGAAATCTTACAGTGGGTTTGCTTTATCCTAGTTTTTTTGGGGGGCGGGGGGTAGTTCTTGGCAGGGAAGTGATGTTTCTAGAAAGACCTGAAGATCACGAAGGAGTAAGCCATGCCAAAGTTTATTGGATTGCCATTGCACATATGAACCGAACAGTTTGATATTCAAGTCTAAAGTTTAAAAAAGAGGTTGAGGATCAAGTTATAAATTGGGGGACACCTGGGTGGCTTAGTGGGTTAAGCTTCTGCCTTTGGCTTGGGTCATGATCTCAGGGTCCTGGGATCGAGCCCCACATTGGGCTCTCTGCTCAGCAGGGAGCCTGCTTCCCCCCCCCACTTCCTGCCTCTCTGCCTACTTATGTTCTCTCTCTGTGTCAAATAAATAAATAAAATCTTTTTAAAAAGAGATATAAATTTGAAAATCTTTTGTCTACAGCTGTATTTAATGCCATAGAATTTGGGGGGGAAGATGAGCACTCAAGATATAGACATTGGCCCTGGGCCATCCATATAGAGATCACATGGGGAAGAAGAAGCTGGGAAAAGTAGGTAAAAAGAGAAGGAGAAAAAGAGGTGGGGAGAAGGTGGGGGAGAGAGAGAGAGAGAAGTTTCAAATAAAGTGTGAAGGAAAAGAAGGCTGCAGTCACAGAACTGAAGCATAAATGTGTTGAAAAAAGGAGAGAGAGACCAACTCTGTCAATTATTGAGAGAGGAATCATAGCAAGATGAGGACGGAAAAATGGCCATCGGCTTTGGCAAGATTCAGGTTACTGGTGCCTCATAAAAGCCAGATAAAGATTGTAGCTCAACTGCAGTGGACTGAGAAGAAAATGTGGTGTGAAGAAGTGGAAACAATAGGTCTAGAGAAGTCTTGTGAAGAATTGTCTGGGAAGGAGATCCAAAATGCACAGCTGTAGCTTAAAACTCTCATGAGGGGTGCCTGGGTGGCTCAGTCGTTAAGTGTCTGCCCAGGGTCCTGGGATCCAGCCCTGCATCGGACTCCCTGTTCTGCCGGAAGCCTGCTTCTCCCTCTCCCACTCCCCCTGCTTGTGTTCCTTCTCTTGCTGTATGTCTCTCTCTCTGTCAAATAAAAAAATAAAATCTTTTTTTTTTTTTTTTAAGTTCTCATGGGATCAAAAAAACCTTTTAGGGGGGGGTACCTGGGTGGCTCAGGTGGCTCAGTCAGTTAAGTATCAACTCCTGGTTTCAGCTCAGGTCATGATCTCTGGGGTTGTGTGGTCAAGCCCCACATCAGCTCTGTGCTGAGCAGGGAGTCTACTTGAAGATTCTTTCCCTCTACTCCTCCCCTCAAGTAAATAGAGATATCTTTTTTAAAAAAAGCTTTTTGTTTGCTTATTTATAAGATGAAGATATAAGTATATATTTCTAATCTGAAAAATGACCCAGTTTAGAGAGAAAAACTGGTGATGTAGGAGAGAAAGAGGATAAATCAAAAGCACAAAGGGAGGGAATAGTCTTAGCTAGGAAACGAGACCCTAATTCCATTAAAAGAGGATGAAAAACAGAATGTGTGTGTGTGTGTGTGTGTGTGTGTGTGTGTGTGTGGTTGGTGCTAGTTTGAGAAAATTCAGAGCAGGAAAATGGGATTGATTTTTTTTGTTGTTGAGATTGTATTCTTTTCATTGAGGAAGTTGTTGAAAACTGTATGTGGGAGGCAACTGAGCTTTAGAGATTTAAGGAGAGCAAGGTTTTAACTAATTGCTTGTTAACTAGTTGTCTCAGAAAAGAAAGTGGATATACTAGAACAATGTCAGATGCCCGTTAGTATAAACACAAATTTACAGTGAATGCACTTGCACTCAGTAAGTACATGGAATTTGTCCGGGGTTTTTAGCTGCTTGGACCAGTTGTATCGAGTAAGCAATTGGTTTAGTTTAACTAGAGTTAGGGTTTTCCCAGTCCAGTATGATGAAAGGATTTTTGTAAGGGAGTCATTATAGTTTTGGACCATGGAATCTGTGCTTGATAGGGAAGAAAGTAGGGACATAGAAGGGGGGATATAGACAGTAAAAAGAAAAAAAGTAGCAGAGCCAATAGATTGGAACTAGCTTAGGGAAATAGGACGGAAGAGTATAAGTAACTATCACAGAGTGGAGATTTGGGAGTATAGTTGAGGTAAGGAGGAGGACAATTCTGTTGGGTCCTGAAGGGTCCAAGCATTGAGAGGCCAAGATGTTAGATGGCAGTTTTTGGATGTTGAATTCACAATGACTAATGAATGGAGTAGCAGAGTCCATTGATAAGAGAGAGTTTGAAAGTTTGCTAGATGACCTATCATGGTATAGTGAGAGTGGTAAGCACTCTGACAAGTACTTCAAAAAGAGAAGCACTTTTGAAAGATGTAAAACAGTTTGGAGGTGACAGTGAGGGAACTATGGGAAGACTCACTCAGTTTCTGGAATGTAAGGACCATAGGGGACAGAATAATTTGTATCTATATTTGAGAGAGGCAGGAAGAAATGTATGTAGGCAAGAGCCAAATTTCATTTAGAGCAATAAGGGGTAGGGAATTTCCAAAGAAGAGATTGTAGGACGTGAGACCGACAGACTAGGAGTTCCAGAAGTCATGAGGGAAGCATTTGGGAGGATAGAGATGGGTGGGAGATGAAGTTACATTAACAGCGTTATAGAAGAGTAGAGGACTGGCATTCATGTGATGATCCATGAAACCTAGACTGGACACATGATGTTGACTGAAGGGAACAGTATTTGTGTTGTGAGCCGTGCTGCATTTGGCCCAGAGCATGTGGCAACTAGAGATCGATGGCTGGCTCAGTCCATAGTAGGAAGTACAAGGCAACTGGAATCACTTGAGGTAAAAGCCTTGGGTTATGAATCTCACCTACTTATTCCAGATTTAATATTTTCCTTTCCTCTTAGCTCAGTCTCTTATACCATAATGTTTTTTCAAAGCTCCTATTTGATATGTGAGTATATTGTCTTCTAGATGGGGGTACAAGGAAAGAAAATTTTGCTCCCAGTTCTTGTGAAATGCACAGAACAAGAAAAGGAAAACAACTAGACAAAATAAATGATGGTTGCTTTATACAATACAAACTACATTTATATCAGGACAAGATATAAAGGATGGGCTAAACAGAGTGCTGCCAGTCTAAAAAAATCATTTTGAATAATGCCTAGAAGATTTTTTTTTAAATGGAAAATAGGATATAGGGTATTTTGGTCTGCTTCTTATAGTTGCAACAAATGGAAAAAATTCAACTTAATTCAATTTATTATTAGGCTGCCCTTGGGAAAATAAATGGCTTCTCACGAAAATTTAGAAAGACACGTCACAACAAGGTCTCACCAAACCTAGAGCTTAATAGGGAGGGTTTGGATTTTTTAGGAATCCTTGAAAACTTAGAATTTGTAGTTAATAAAGTTTATCCTCTAAGGCTTTGCAATAATCATTTGGTCATATTGTAGGATTTCTGGTCCTACTGTCTCTCAGCTTTCCAATTGTGAATTTTTTACTTCCAACTATAGCCAACAGGGAGAATCTGATTAACTCTCTTGCCAGACCAAAGGATGTAACATCCCATGGATTCAACATCCCGTGGATTAACTTCTTCTAATCAGGGACTAGTCCTGCTTCATTTGGCCAAGGTCAGGAATGAGAGGGGTTTGAACATGTGGCTGTAGGGGTTGTGGGTGGGCAGAATCCTTTAGAAGGACAAACGGGTGATGGCTGCCATCACTTACTACGAAATTATTCCAGGCCAGAGAAGAACATGACCAAATGCCTGAAATTATTTTTATTTTTGGATCGAGGAGTGGTCATCAGCATCCTGAATTCATGTATATTTAGCTTTATAATTGTAATTTTTATTGAAAAATGCTATGTTCTATTTTGGCTTATACTCTAGAATCTTTTGTAAACTTTTATATGAACCATAGGAAGGGAAATGACTTAGTAAGATAGTTCTCAGAGGATTGTCTTATTACTTTTTCTACTGTCTGCTAATTACTTGATGTGCGCACATACAGGAAGCATAGTGGTAATAAATGTATAACTTACTACTAAAATATGCTTCTGTTCCTAGAATTATGCCAAGTGAATGGACCATATTGTCTTTTACTAACATGAATGTATTCCTTAGTATAGCTATGTCTCTGCAAAGATGAGGATAAGATAATTTGAGAAAGAGGGGTTTGGGGACACTCACCGTTGGCTTGTTTAAGCTTTGTTTTCCTTCCCCTTACAAAACTTGATTAAATGTCTTTTACTGAACAGCCTGGCATGTCCTACTTATATAAACTGTTAATCCAATATCATAGAAATAAAAGAGTTTCCATTAACTTTGTAAATAAAATTAAAACTGCTAAGAAATATCAACTAATGTTTTTCATTGCTAAAATCTTTACTGAATTCATGCAGAACCAGACCAGCCACCCATGGTCTTTTTTTCCCTTTTCAGTAGGTCCCACGGACACAAATGCTTTCTTCTTCTTTTGTAAATGTTACCTTATTTCAAGCTCCTTAAAGTTCCCTTCTGCCCATCAAAATTGAGCTCATAAATGTGATACAGTGACCCCAGTTCTTTCAGTATTTGTTGTTCTCAAGCATAAGGAAGAAGGCTGCTAGTAACAAATTGCACCATAACAACTGCAAAATTGTAAACAGGGAATCATAAACCTTGCAAATTTCTCATAATGGTAATTCCTAACCTGAATTTGAGTTGGTCATTGAAACTCCCATGTTGATTTTTTTTAATCTTTGGGATAGGATTTATCAAAACTCTGTTTTTTCACATTATCTCCTTCCCTGCTGACACAATGGAACAGGTGGACCACTATCATCTTGGCTCAAGGGGACAAGCAAGAATTTTCAAAGGCCACCAGACTAACTGACAACTATTGCACTAGATATTGGCCTTGCTCAAGAAGAATTTTTGATTGTCTTTCCCCCTGAGGTTCACAGTGATTGTTTCCTGCTGATTAAGTATAGAATGACTCAGCCAATACAAAGGTCCTTATGGCCTTCCCTGTTAGCCTATGCCATGAGCTCAGCTGCTTGTCTTCCCTAGGTCTGAGATCTTCTATTGGCCTCCTCCACTGGGATTTCTTTCTTAGTCAGTCTAATACCATTGTTTTCCAGGTCATGGCTAGCTAGAAAAAAAATCTCCCATTCCATCATATATTATAGAACAGGGAACTCCAGGATGATGGTAAAGAAGAAACACCGTTGCAGGTCTTTACACTTCAAGTTTGCATTCCTAAGGCCATATTTACCGTTCTTTCTGAAGAGTATCTGAGTGTGAGTTGGGGTAAGGAGTGGGAATACAGACTTTTTTTTTCTTTCTTGGGGAGTTACTTGTTCTAAAAGAGGCTCATAAGTGAGATCAAGGATAAGTTAAAGAGAAACAAATCACTTCAATTTCTGTGGGCTACACAGCTGACTTTATCAGTTTTAGCTTTCAAGGAAATATGTGAAATATTGTTGCTATCTAAAAACAAAATAAGGAATTGTATGTTACTATTTACAGAATAAATGGGATCATTTTTCACAACCTGACCTTTATATTGGGTAATCTTTCATCAGAAAATGTATCAATAGCAGAGAAAGAGAGAATGAACAGTGGAGATGAGTATGATAAGTATGAAAATAAATTTACTTTCAAGACAACAGGTTTGAAATCCTTGAACACTGGCTGGAGTTTCTTGTTTTCCACATAAATCAAATGGTTTATCTAAGACAGTGTACCCTACTTTTGACTACATCTTATAGAGAATAGAAGTGGATATTGAATTTATAGGTCATGGGTTCCTTTCCCACTTGTAATACAGATACTTTCAGGTTCCAATAAGAAAGCAACTGAATGTTATTTCATCTAATAGCTTGAGGATAACATCCTAAATGGAAAAACTGGACTATGCTAATATCATAGTAATAGTAAATAGTAAATTTACTATAGTAAATTGAATAGTAAAATTTTTAAATTAAAAATAATCTGTAGCAAAAGTATTAATGTTATTTCTGTTTCTTTTACTTCAAAGTCTAGAGAAGTTATTCAGTATAAATGCTGTGTCATTCAAAAGGTACAAATGCCTACTCTAGAGGTGCAAATAAGTTACTATGTGTTTTTTCCAAAGATTTTATTTATTTATTTATTTATTTATTTATTCATGAGAGAGAAAGGGCGTGAGTGGAGGGAGGGGCAGAGCAAGAGGGAGGAGCAGACTCCCTGTTGAGCAGGAAGCCCAATGACCCAAGGGGCTCCATCCAGGGACTCTGGGATCATGACCTGAGCCAAAGACAGACACTTAACAAACAGTCACCCAGGTGCCCAAATTACTGTTTTTTAAATTATTTTCTTCTCATATTACCAAAAAATGTAAAACAGCCTCAACCACACCGTTTTGCAATTATATAAAGAGTGGAAAAATTACCAAATAATCCCTCCAAAAACATTTTCAACATAACAGCTGTTAAGATGTCAGTACATCTCCTCCTTGATTTTCCTGTGCTCTTTCTCACTTTCTCTCTTTCTCACACTTTTACCTTACATAGTTCCGTACTGTTTTAATGCTTCCAGGTATTTACTTTTAATCAAAAAAGATATAAAGTGTATAGACTATCTCTTACTGCCTATGCAAATAATGATATCACAAGCAAAAAAGTCAGAAACATTGACAAATCTGAGAGTTTGGGTTTTGTTTTGTTTTTTTTTTTTAAGATTTTATTTACTTATTTGACGGAGAGAGACACAACGAGAGGGAACATAAGCAGGGGGAGTGGGAGAAGGAGAAACAGGCTTCCCGCCAAGCAGGGAGCCTGACGCCAGGCTTGATCCCAGGACCCTGGGATCATGACCTGAGCCCAAGGCAGAGGCAGATGCTTAACAACTGAGCCACCCTGGTGCCCCCAACACATCTGAGAGTTTTAAAGGTACATGCCTGCATAGAAAGCTAACTACTCTTTGGTCTATGAATCTCAATATTTTATTTAGTTGAAACATGAAAAGTTGAAAAAGGGTGAAAAACAGAGCTACCAACTTCATTTCTTGGGAAGTGAATATACACTGAAGGTATATTTATTTGAAATTTATCTGGGTGGATAAGAGCCTTCACGCCTATATCTTGTAAGAGTCTATAGATACCTTATCTCTCTGCATCTACTAATCTGCAGAGAAGTTAACTTCCTGGGGTTGAGGAAAGAGACTGGAACCCATATTAATAAACTAAACAATGATATGCAAGTGTATTTGATCAATTTGAATGACCCCAACAATGCACAGACCACAGAAAAAGACAACAGAACCCCAGATGGGAGGAAGAGTCTGGAATTGTGAGTCCACGTTTAGCAAAAAGTCCTGCTGGTATAAGGACAATAAGGTAGAGCTGATTTTGAAACTCATTCCAGTTGGGGACTGTGGAGGTATTTGCATGACCTGGGACCAATGACGAAATATGTGAGCCCAGAAAAAGCTACATGCAGGGACTCCTGCACTGTTGCTGTGGAGTAGTCCCTGACTTAAGTACAATAAATGAATATATGAGTAAATGAATATATCATCTCACATATGTAATACTGATGCCTGGATATATCAGGAGGTATTCCGTGACAGAGGGGATGGTGGCAGTGGTGACACTTAAGGTCAAGGAAACTGGAGGCTGCATGGGACTGCCCTTCTCAGTGGGTGCCTGGGGCACGAGACACCTTAGCCGCGTAGTCATGCAGCAAACGGGAGAGCTCTGTCATTAACCGCCAGGAGATTATAAAGCAGGTATGCCCTTGCTAGAAGGCCTTTCCCCAAACTGAGTTTCCTGCAGAAAGCATAGTAATATGATAATGGACAGGAGTAGGGTTTCAGCTCCAAGGGGGTAGTTTGGCTAAGATGTCAAAACAGGCTGGGGAGCAGCACCGATAGCAAGAGGAGGCAAATGGCCAGAACTGATGAGACAGCGTCTGTAAGCACCCTGGAGAACCCTCAAAGACATTTAAAGAGGTGCTTTTCATTAATAGGCAAATAGGGATTTGGAGCTCAAGATTTCAGTACTAACAGATGTTAATGTTAATGTTTCTAGATTGCATTTGATCTGTCGCAAGTGTGTTGGTGGAGGGGATGTCTCCTACATTACCTAAGACGAATCTTGAACAAGTTTTTCACAGACAATAAATTGGAAATTATTTTTCCAAGTCACTGTGGCTACTCTTCATTTATGCATGTCATCAGATCGTGCTTTGTGGCTTTTAATTGTCTTAGAGAACTAAAGCTTATTTACTAAGACCACAGAACTTTATTTTCTACAAGTGAAGTTACTATTAAATTAACATTTTCGTTAGTTTCTTCCTGTAAAAAATAAAGTCAGAGTTTGTGTTTGTTTGCTTGTTTTAATTTTTGCTATATAAGGGATACTTACTTGGTTTACAAAAATGTAAGGATAAGGAAAGCATGAAAAATAAAATAAGTATTAATTATAATTCCACTATTCCTTCTAAAACTCAGCGATCAGGATGTGTCAAACCTGAGAACTCTTTTACTACCCATCTATATTTTTACTACCCATGGGTCTTTTGACCCATCTATAATGAATGCCCCCAATTCCTTTTATCTCAGATTTCCTAACTTGGAAGTGAAACTGACTATTCATAATCTCTCAAAATAAGATGCCATGCCTGTGAGAGTTATCCTTCCTACTTCTTGACTTGGTGAGTTGGTTGAGTGACTTCGTGGTAAGAGTAATAATGAATAACAGGATATCACCCAAATGTACAGAATTTGGTAGCAATGATATTGGTAGCTAACACATTTTGTATATAGTATGTGTCAGGCTCCATGAATTTTACATATCTTATCTTACTTGGTCTTCACAAGAACCCTGTGAATGGATGCTATTATTATCTCTACAAATGAGGAAATGAAGGCATATAAAATTCAAGTAATTTAAGGCTACATAACTACAGCCAGTGGTCACATAGGCAAACTACCTTAATTTATTAACTATGGGAGATTAGTGAATGAGCTAGCATTTACTAGTATACCTTTCCTTTGGTATTGACTCTCGAAAGACAATTCCTTGTGATTTTTAACAGGGAGAGCTTCTAATTTAAAATAGGATATTTTAATTTAAAATAGGATGTATATGAAGGGCTGCATTTCAAAAGGCCAGATTGGCAAACATTATAAAGGAATATAACTCACTTTGGAAGATGCCAATCATTGATGCCTCTTCTGTTAAGAAGAAGTTGAATCATTGGGCTTTAGTTACAGATCAGATTTCCAACTCACTCTGAATAAGGAAAGGACATACTTTACTGTATTGTAAATGTTATCCTTGGGCAATGTGAAATTGTGAAATTGGCCTGTTTATTCAGGTCAAAGGAAAGAGGTATAGAATTAAATATTATTGTAAATTCATGTTGGCTCATGCAGCTTTTTTTTTCAAGAATCTAAATTTAACTTTACTGTTATAGTAAATCTAATAAATTGTGTGAGAACAATGAATCAAGTTATTCCAGATGAACACAAGTGAACCATTTCCAGCAAATGGAAAGCATTACTATCCTACATCATCCTCTTACTCATTCAAGGTACAGAA
The DNA here is from genome assembly GCF_963455335.1 of Martes martes. NCBI lineage: Eukaryota > Metazoa > Chordata > Mammalia > Carnivora > Mustelidae > Martes > Martes martes. Next base: position 134,725,312 of record NC_137892.1, on the reverse strand, counting down.
ATGTTAAGCAATGAACCTTATACCTGGGAAGTTTATTCATGTTACCTTTATCGGAAATCACACCTGATATGATCTGTATTTTGCCAACCTTATTTTTCTGGGGCCATGAAGTATAGGAAGTGGAAGGCTGAAGAAATACTAGGGAAATTTAATCACACAGAAATCCAATTTAGATAACTTGCACATTGTGTAAAATGAGACTTTTCCCCTTAAAGCACCACTTGCTAGCAGGTATCAAAACTAAGTGCTATTTTTTATACAACTTTTTGAAACTGTTGGCCATGAACTTTGAAAGGCCATCTGGTGAAGGTGATAAATGACAAAGTATTTTGAGAGATATCAGTACCCTATACTCTCACCATATCTAAGCAAAAATTCTTTCCTGAGCAAGAGACAACAGAACTCATTTTAACCAGTTAAATACAGACTTAGGAACCCACTCTGTCCTATTCCGAACGTGATTTTCAATCATTAATTAGCACTCTTAATAAATCCCGCTTTTCCAGCGCATTAAAACCCACTGATTTTTTCCACTAGGAAATAATCGACTAGGATAAAGACATTCCACTAAGCTAATGATAAGTTGCTTTATTGGTCTGTGTTCCTTTGCCTGGCAAGGAAACTCATTGATCACATTATTGATTACTGAAGTAGTCCGTATCATTTCTGTAACATTGCTTCTGTTCTTCCATATGTTAATATGCTACTTTCATTTTTTAATACTTAAACTTTCACTTTTTCATTGAAAATCCAAATAGGAATTTATGCCAAAAATATCATTTTAATGCATCTAATTCTTTTATAAAATTTAATTTAATTTAATTTATTTCAGTGTTCCAAAATTCATTGTTAATGCATCTTTTTTAAAGATTTTATTTATTTATTTATCAGAGAGAGAGAGAGAGAAAGAGGGGGAGAGAGAACACAAGCAGGCAGAGGCAGAGAGAGAAGTAGGCTCCCTGCCGAGCAAGGATCCTGATGTGGGACTTGAACCCAGGACCCTGGGATCATGACCTGAGCCGAAGGCAGCAACTTAACTGACCAAGCCACCCAGGGGTCCCAATGCATCTAATTCTTATAACTAAAATATTCTAAAAAAATGTTCGGCTTGAAAGGGGACTTTGTCACCTTTTGCAGGAAAGTTGTGTGATGGAGTTACTGCATAGATTATAAGCGTTGTTGGCAACATCAAAATTATGTTACAAGGGCTTAGGCCTGCCATCCTCATTTCATTAGATTTTCTTTAAACTGTAGTTCTCATCTTCATACCTTATATGTTATCCAGGCTTTTCTAACTAGAAAACTTCTTCATGTATCTAAAATATTAAGGCTTGTTCTTTCAAACTAGAAAGATTTGATTCTATTAATTCAGACCTCTTTCTTCCATTAAGAGTTGATTTTTTTAAACTTGTATGGTAATTTCACTTTTTTAACCATTTTTTCCCAAGTGTAATTAGTATACAAGTGTCATGTGTCATGTTAGTTTCAGGTGTACAATATGATTCAACAGCTCTATATGTCACTCAGGGCTTATCAAGATAAGTGTACACCTTTTTTATTTTGTTTTAATTCCAGTATAGTTAACATACAGTGTCATGTTCATTTCAGGTGTACCATGTAGTGATTCAACAATTCCATACATGACCCAGTGCTCCTTTCTGCCCACCATCTAGTTCACCCATCTCCTCAATTACCTCCCCTCAGGGAACCACCAGTTTGTCCATATCTAAGCATCTGTTTTGTTTTGTTTTTCCCATTAAAATCTAATTTAAAGCTCATCTCCAGCAAATTTTCTCTGATCAATTCCATTACTCTTTGATTTTGCTTCATCATTGATATTAGCATACTTAGATATATTTGTTCTAGTGTTTTGCTTAGTAAAGGTACTTTACCAGTGGTTGAACTCACAAGAATATTCCAAGATCCTTATTGTGGTTCACACATCCCTTTCATCTTTTGTAATCTCTTGCAACATTTGTTGATTATAATAATTCATCATCTTTGGCAAGCTTTGAGAACTGATTGAGTCAACCATTTATCAATTATCAGAATTTTCTTTTTTTCTTTTGGAGGTGATAAATATCAGTCCCTCTAGCTTTTAGAAGCTCCTTCATAGCCTCTTTGTGAGACGGAATACTGGAGTGAAAGCAAGTTTAAGCCAATAATTGTCAAATAACAAATCATTATTAGAAATAATGCACAAAACAGTCATAAATTCTGGGGTGTTTTTTGTTTGTTTGTTAATCTCAGGGAATCTTTGAACTCCATCTTCAGCCACTTTTGGACAACTGTCTTACAGGAACAAAATATAAGCATACAGGATGTATGGCATTATAATCCCAAAGCTTTGTTTTGTCTGGTGCTTCCACTCCTATTACAGAGTAATTCATTACCATGTCTGATAAAAAGGTGAATTGATCCTGCTTCAAGGTAGCCCCTTCCTTCACACAAGGACTCAGGATAGCAGAAGATTCCCAACTAACGTGGAAAATCTCTGCTAGTAGAAAACCATTCTGCAAGTTAAAGCATCAACCAAAAGGTATTGAAGGACACTGTTTACATGTTACAAAACACATTTTGGGTATATGTGCGAATTGGAAATGGACCAGGTGATGATGTATTCAAGAATAACTTTTAGTTATATTAGGCATTATTTTGTTATGTTGTTTAATGGGAGTTAATGCTACTCTAACAATGTAAAAAGACTATTTTATCTTTTAGAGTGTGATGTTATTCCGTCTGTAATGTTCGTTCTGACTCTCCCAAACTACCACTCCATCGCATTTCACAAAAGGAGTCATTTTGTGGACTGCCTAGAGTGTTGGATGATTCTGCCAAGGAACTGCCAAAGTGCTTTGCACTTTGCTGGGGAGAGTCCATGAAGACTAAGTGGGCATGCTCCTGACTCGCCTGACTAGATAAGGTGATTTCTTGCCTGCAAAGAAATCGGTATTTATCAGAAGATAATTTAAGATTTGTTTCTGTTATAATAAGCCACCTGTTAATGAGAAGTCCTAGCTGGAGGCTTTCTACATATGACAAAAAGAGCTCCGAAATTGCTAAAAACACAAAATGGGCTTGTGTTGGTTAGCAACAAGAGGATTTTATCATTGACTGGGCATTTGAATATGTTCTCAAATCTTCTTCCCATACTCAAATACTAAACCACCTAAGAAAACCTATAGTGACCTATTAGTAATGAAATTTTCTTCTAGACCTTGTCTCTGAAATAGTACCTGCTTCACAAAGACCTTTTTGTCTGAGTTTTTTAATTACCACCTTCTATCTAAAAGTATGAGGGTATTCTAGAGGCAGTAACAATCTAATCCAAGGTCTCATTTTGTAATATCAGCCAGTATTTCGTTTTTTACAGAAAGAATGGCTGGTGTGGATTAATACAGCAAATCAGGCAAGGGTAAGTCAAATAGGTTTCCGTGACAATTTTTTTTTAAATTTAATTTTATTTTTTCGGTGTTCCAAGATTCATTGTTTATGCACCATACCCAGTGCTCCATGCAATACGTGCGCTCCTTATACCCACCGACAGATTCGCCCAACCCCGCCACAGTTCTTTTTTCCTCACTCTTCCATGCAGCAGAGGGCAGTAGTGAATTGTGCATATTGCCTCTAGAAACAAAGCAAACAAATATAATTACATAATTTTAAAATCATGTTGAAAATGATGCACACTCAATAATATTTTTGGTCCCTGGAAAAATAGTAATTTACCTGGGCTACAATTTGGTATAATGTAGCTAATTTCATATCTCAGACTTACAGTCCCATTCAGACAACTTAGGATTTCAGTGTAACGTTGTATTGCATAGTCACTCACAAATTAGATGTGGGCTGAAATTGAATATTTTTTTCTAAGAAAAATGTAATAGCCTAAAGGAAAGATTATAGCATAGAGGTATTTAGCTATTTCTAGACTTAAAACATTGGCTTCTTCAAGAAAAATAGAATACTGTAATGAACTTTTTGTCTTCTTTAAAAGCTTTTTAAATAGGTTAATTTAAAATAGTGTTTCTTACTAAATAGTCACACTTATGAAGCTTTTTTAACTTTTTTTTTTTTACTTATGCAATTAAAGTATTAAATTTCAACTTTGTAAGTTTGTTTTTTTTCTGGTTTTTACCTACATAGTTTCATACTTATCCATATTTTCCCTTAAATGTCATCTATTATCTTCCTAGCAAAGAAGATGAAAAGTTAGTGCCCTTACACACCCCTCAGGTATTTCTTCACCATAGTCCTCCAAAATACCATTTTATATTATTCAGTTTTAGGCTCTTTGCCTTAATCATAGAGGGCAATTATTAAACATATGTCTACTGAGTATTCAAACAGTTGAAAGAAATTTCCAATTAAGGAAAAGCTACTCACATTTACTGAGACCTGACTCTGTGCATAGGGTTTCCTGTTGCTGTTAAGCCACCATCACACAGAGAACCATTTCTGTTTATCTTTTAGATTGTAGTGTTTGAATAGATTTTTTCAAAGTAGAAAAGGGCATGTGTTCTTGGGAAAAAGCTTGTTAGAAGAGAAAAGATCTTAGATTATAGAAACACAATTCATGTTTAAATCCTGGCTCCACTTGTTAGTTGCTAGACCCTCCACTTCACCACTTTTGCTACCCATCTTAGTCTTCTTGGAGACGTGTGGCAGAGGCAATGACCATTTTCATATTCTGTTCATCTCATTTGCTTCCTTTCTTACTTGGAGGAAACTGCCACCCCCTTGAGGAGGCCCAGTATTTAAATTCAGATCTATCTTAGTAATTATATTACACATAAATGGAAAATATTCCAATTAAAAGACAAAGTTTGCTAGACTAGATAAAAAAAGAAAATTGAACTATATGCTACTTGTAAATGATGCACATTAGTTAGAAAAACAGAGAGGATGAGGGATGCTTAGGTGGCTCAGTCAGCTAAACATCTGACTCTTGGCTTTGGCTCAGTTTGTGATCTCTGGGTCATGACATAGAACCCTGAGTTGGCTCCATGCTCAGCAGGCAGTCTGCTTGAGAGTCTCTGCCTCTGCCCCCCCACCTCTGAAATAAATAAATAAATAAAATCTTTAGAAAAATAGAGGGGATGAAAGTACAAGAAAGAAAAAGATTTCCCATGCAAACACTAATGAAAAAAAAAACTGGTGCAAGTTTATCAATATCAAAGTAGATTATAAGACTATAAGTGAGACATTTCATATGATAACATGATCAATTCAAGAGAAAGCTGTAATAATTCAATATTTATATCCACTTAAACTCATAAAAAATAAGAACATATAAAGGAGAGCTGACAAAGTTGAATGAAGAATAGAAGCAAAGTCAATATTGGAGATTTTAATACTTTTTTTCTGTAACTCATGGAAAAAAATTGCTAAAATCAATACTTAGATTTGAGCAATACAATTAACCACCTTGACTTTATTGACATATATTGATTTTAACTTCCTAAAACCATAAAATATATATTACTTTCAATTTCACAGGGAACATTCACCAAAATAATACATATCTTGGACCGTAGAGTGAATCTCAACAAATTGTAAAGAATTGAAATTATGCAGAGATCTCTAGACAACAGAATTAAACTAGAAATCACCAAGAGTAAAATAACTACAAAATCTGTGAAGGTTTGGAAACCAATCAACACACTTTTAAATAAACCTCTAGTCAAAAAAGAATTTTCAAAGGAAATTAGGAGATTATTTTAAGTTGAATGATAAGTTAATATATCAAAACCCATGGAATGCTGCTAACACTGCATTTAAAAGAAAATTTTAAACTTGATGGTTTTAAAAGCCAATTTTCTTAAAATTTATCTACAGATGCAATACCATCTCAATGAAAATTCTACTTTATGTGTGTGTGAAATTGACACATTTTCTATGGGAAAGCAGAAGACCTAATCAAGTAAAAAAATTTTGGTACAGAAAAACAAATGAAGGATGTACAGTACCAGATACAAAGACTGGCTATAAAGCTATAATAACTAAAATAGTGTAGGATTAGCATAATCACAGATTTGTCTATAAACAATGGACTAGAATAGAAAGCCCAGAAATAGTTCTGCACATGATAGTTAATATGCTATATGACTAAAACACCACTTCAGTTGAGTAGGGTAAATAGTGCTGGACTTATTGGATATCTATATGGAAAAACAAACTTTTATCCTTTACATATTTAATTAATTAATTAACTTGAGATGGACCATAGACCCAATATAAAAAAGGAAACACTAAGGCTACTTGAAGAAAACAGGAGAAAATATTCAAGACCTTGTTATAAACAAAGATTTCTTTAAAAACATGCAAAAACCCAATCCACAATAGGAAACATTAACAAGTAGACTACATCAAAATTAAAAATTCATATTTATCAAAAGACATTTTTAACACTAAAACTGCTAAAAACAAATCACAGATTTTTGTGATTTGTGATTTTGTGATATTTGTGACACATATATTTCAAAAAGGACTTACATTCATAACAAAGAGGTCCTACAAAAATAAAACAAACAGACAAAAAAGAATGACATGTTTTTTAAAAATGGCAAGGACTTAGACCCTTCATAAAAGAATGAATCCAAGCGATCACTAAGGTATTAAAATACACATTTCACAAAGAAAGATGTCCAAATAGCCAAGCAATCAGGGAATTGCAAATGAAGGCACAATGAGATAGAGATACACATCTACCACAAGAGCATAAGTTAAAAAGATTGTCATCCAGCAAGGATACAGAGCAGCTGGGAAAGTAGGTGGTGGAGAATATGAAACCATAAGCACAATTAGTGTGTGAGAGCTCAAATACTGAATCTAGCAGAGGCCCATGGGAAGAGAAATCCAGCAACTTCCAGGTAAGGCCTATCATGGAGGAAGCCTTCTCTTCCAGTATGCTGGTGCCTCCCATTGGCCAAACCTAAGTCGGAAGCCAGAGGGCACTGGAGGTGGTGATGCAGTTTATAAAACTTAGGCATCCCGTTGATCTATGTCTCTTATTTTTGTTCCAGTAAAATAAAGTGAAAACCCAAAATACTAAAGATAAAACAAATAATGATACATTTGACTGCAAAAAAACCCCAAACTGCCTTAGTGTTAAAAATCATAACACTCTTTGGCACTTATATAACAAGTGTTTATATCTTTACTCTGTTAAAAAAATAATTTTTAAAAAATAGTCACTGGTCAAAAGAACAGATGTAGATTCAGGTAGATGAATTTCAGTGAAAGGAGAAATATGAGTGTTCAAGAAACAAGAAGCACATTCAATCTCACAATTAAGCAAATCTATATTAAAATAATATCAAACCATGAGGCACCTGGGTGACTCAGTCTGTTAAGCATCCAACTCTTGGTTTTGGCTCAGGTCTGGATCTCATGAGTCATGAGATCCAGCCCTGTGTCAAGCTCTACACTCAGTGGGGAGTTTACTTGAAGATTTACTCTCTCTCTTCCTCTCCCCACTTGCTCACTCTCTTTCTAAAATAAGTAAATGAGTCTTTAAAAAAATAAATAAAATAATGACATATCAGACTTATCAAGTTGTCAAAAAAATAGTGAAGGAACTATGAGCCTTCATTCTAATTAGATGCTGCTAAGAATGTAAATTGATGAATCTTTTCAGGAAAATTATTTGTTGTTATGTATCAAGATTTTTAAAATAATTAATGTGAACTTAATGAAGTACCATTACTTCTAGAAATCTCTCATTAGGAAATTATTACCAATATGAACAATAAAAATATATCCATTAATATTCAGATGGGGAAATGTCTATGATATAAGTGAAAGTTGAAGTCTGTAATCATCAAAACAGTATGGTGCTGGAACAAAAATACATTTTAATATTTAACCCATGTAAAATTTACTTTAATGTATTTGTGAGGGGAGAATCTAATTTAATATATATTTTAAAAATTTTTGCTAAAAATTTGCTATTTGTTATGAAAAATTTATTTGTTATTCCACCACAGTCTACAATTTGATTTATAATTCTCCTTTAGATGTACTAGTTAATATGTAATATTTCAAGTTTTTAATTTGTGTGTGTGTTTGTGTGTGTGTGTATACCACAATGAATAATATTTATAATTTATATTTTTTTCTTTTACTTTTAACTGAGTTGTATTGTGGTAGAATAATTAATATCTGTAATTTCTGAATTTCATAATTTATTGAGGGAGACTTTGTGATCCAGCATATATTTCCTCCCCAATCTCCAATGAATGCTTGAAAATGTGAATCATAAATTTCAATTTGTAGCTGTCAATTTAACATTTTAAATTATTTTGTATTTACTTTTTGTCTACTTGATTGATTAAGAAATGTGTATTGTGGTTATAGGAGCAGAAATCCTCATGGTAGAACATACCAATACTTAATTTAGTTCCTTTTATCTCAGATTCTGCACTGATATGATTAGCACTTCAATGTTTCAGAACTTTTCACATATATCTTAGTCCATATCTTTATTTTAATCTTTTATTGCTATTTTGTTTTAAATGTAATTCTTATAAATCAAATGTTTTTGAGTTTTATTATTAATTAATTTTTAAAGACTTTTCATAAGTAATTTTATTTTTGCCTTTACTTCTACTCTATATAAACAGTGGGCCATATTTCAGATGCTCCTTCCCTCAATTTGGAAAAAAAACTCTGTTGGATTGGTGTGCCCACCCCATTCTTTTTTTTAAGTTTTTATTTAAATTCTAGTTAGTTAACATACAGTATAATATTAGTTTCAGATGCATGATATAGTGATTCAACACTTCCATACAACAGCCTGTACTCAACACAAGCACCTTCCTTAATCCCCATCACATATTTAACCCATCCCCCCCGCAACTGCCCTCTGATAACCACTCAATTTGTTCTCTGTAGTTAAGAGTATGTTTCTTGGTTTGTCTCTCTCTTTTTTCCCCCTTTGCTCATTTGTTTTGTTTCTTAACTTTCACATATGAGTGAAATCAGATGGTATTTGTCTCTGGCTGACTTATTTCACTTAACATGGTACTCTCCTGCTCCATTCATGTCATTGCAGATGGCAAGATTTCATTCCTTTTCATGGCTGAGTAGTATTCCATTATATATATAAAATGGATTTTATATATTCCATTTTATATTATATATAATATATTATATATTACATTACATATATAATCCATTATATATATTATATACATATAATCCATTACATATATACTACCTTTTCTTTATCTATTAATCAGCCAATAGACACTTGGGATGTTTCCATAATTTGATTATTGCAGATAAGGCCACTATAAACATTGGGGTGCCTGTATCCCTTAATGCAATCCCTATCAAAATACCAACAGCATTTTTCACAGAGCTAGAACAAACAATCCTAAATTTTTATGGAATTATACAAGACCTTGAATAGCCAAAGCAACCTTGAAAAAGAAAAGCTGGAAGCATCACAATTCTGGGCTTCAAGTTATATTACAAGGCAGTAGTGATCAAAACAGTATGGTACTGGCACAAAAATGGATCCATAGGTCAATGGAGCAGAATAGAAAACCCAGAAATGAACCCACAACTATATGGTCAATTAACCTTTGACAAAGCTGAAAAGAATATCCAATGGGAAAAAGACAGTCTCTTCAACAAATTGTTTTGGGGAAACTGGACAGCTACATGCAAAAGAATGAAAGTGGACCACTTTCTTACACCAAACACAAAATAGATGAAAGACCTAAATGTGAGACATGAAACCATAAAAATCCTAGAGGAGAACATGGGCAGTAATTTCTTTGACATTTACCATAGCAATTTACTTCTAGATATATCTCCAGAGGCAAGAGAAACAAAAGCAAACATTAACTATTGGAACTTCATCAAAATAAAAAGGTTCTGCACAGTGAAGGAAAAAATCAACAAAACTAAAAGGCAACCTATGGAATGGGAGAAGATATTTGGAAATGACATATTTGATAAAAGGTTAGTATCCAAAATATATAAAGATTTTATGAAACTCAATACCCAAAAAACAAATAACCCAGTTAAAAAAATGTGCAGAAGACATGAATAGACATTTTTCCAAAGAAGACAGACAGATGATCAGAAGACACGTGAAAAGATGCTCAACATCACTTGTCATCATGGAAACACAAATCAAAACTATGAAGAGATATTACATCTGTCAGAATGGCTGAAATTAACAACTCAGGAAATAACAGATGTTGGTGCAGATGTGAAGAAAAAGGAACCTTCTTGCACTGTTGGTGGGAATACAAACTGGTGTAGCCACTGTGGACAACAGTATGGAGGTTCCTCAAAAAATTAAAAATAGAACTACCCTAGGCATGCCTGGGTGGCTCAGTGGGTTAAGCCTCTGGCTTCGGCTCAGGTCATGATCTCAAGGTCCTGGGATCAAGCCCCACATCCGGCTCTCTGCTCAGCAGAGAGCCTGCTTCCCCCTCTCTTTCTGCCTGCCTCTCTGCCTACTTGTGATCTCTCTCTCTCTGTCAAATAAATAAATAAATAAAATCTTTAAAAAAATACTATACTCTATACTACCCTATACTCAAACAGTTGCACTACTATTTACTCAAAGAATACAAAAAAATTGCTAATTTAATATCAAAATTTTTAATAGGAAAATTTAATCTATTTCTATTCATTTCACAATAAATTAACATGTCCAAAATAGAATTCCTCCTTATATATATTTTTCTCCAGTAGTTCTCATCTCAATAAATGATATTGACATCCATCCAAATCCCAGGGTACTGGTCACCATTTCTCTCTCCTGCATACTTTGAAAATTCAATCCATCAGCAAATCCTGTTGGCTATACCTCCAAAGCAAATTTCAGTTCTACATCTCCCTGTCTTCCTTTATCATTCTTCCTCACTTAGATTCTCACAGTGTTCCATCTATTGTCTCCTTTTATTGGATTTTTCATTTAGGAGCCATACTTATATCTTTAAAATGTAAATCAGGCTATGAATTCTTATGCTTAAAACCTTTCTATGGATTTCAAATTAAATCAAACTTTTTACATTTTCTCACATAGGACTTACCCTGTTTTACTTCTGTATCCTTCTCCAACCTCATGTCAAACTCTATCTCAGTTTCTCCCCCTCATCCACACTGGCCTGTTATATCTTTGAACCAGTCAAGTTCATCTTTACTTTAAGACTTTTGTGTATGTGTTTCCTTTGCTTAAAATCATCTTCAACCCACTTTTAGTTATCTTGACTCTTCTTTATATATAATGCCTCAGCTTACAAATACCTCAGTCATGAGGCTTTCTTCTACAATTAATCTATTTAAATAAGTTGCTCTATCTTAATTCGGTAGAGTTATCACAATGGCATTCAGGCAGAGTTATCACAATGGCATTCCCAGCAAGACAAAATTTAAAGGATTCTATGAATTGACTTAACTTCCAGATATTTTATTTTCCCAGGGTTTATGAAAATCTCCCAGTTGCCAAGCAAAGGAGCAAAGAAAGCTTACTGTAATGTTTAATCAAGACCATAAACCATAAATCTTTAAGGCTACTTCTCTTTCCCTGTGTTATAAACATTTCTCTTAATGGTAAAATGTGGCACTGGCAGCAGGGTATTTTGGCTCTGTTAGGATGTTTTGAATGTAGATAAATGGTGGAGTAGAGAAGTAGAAATAACTCATTTAATAAATTCATATGAACAAAATCAAAGACTTTATCACTCTCTTTTTTTTTCTTACAATGGAATATTACTCAGCCATAGAAAAGAATGAAATCTTCCATTTGCAACAACATGGATAGAGCTAGAGTATCATGCTAAGCAAAATAAGCCAGTCAGAGAAAGACAAATTCCATATGATTTCATTTATATGTGGAATTTAAGAAACAAAACAGATAAACATAGGGGGGAAAAGAGGGAAATAAACCAGAAAACAAACTCATAACTGTAGAGAACAGACTGAGGGTTACTGGAGGGGAGGTAGGTGGGGGGGGGTGGGCTAAATGGGTAATGGGTATCAAGACATGTACTTGTTGTGATGAGCACTGGGTGTTGTATGTAACTGATGAATCATTAAATTCTACACTGAAAGTAATATTATTCTTTATTTTAACTAACTGGAATTTTAAAAACTTGAAAATAAAAGACTGCACTACTTCTTTTAAAAGATTTATTTATTTTTAAAGAGAGACAGAGAGAGTAAGTGGGAGGAGGGGCAGAAGGAGAGAATCCTCAAAAAGTCTTCCTGCTGGGGTGCCTAGGTGGTTGGGGTGCCTAGGTGGTTAAGTGTCTGCCTTGGGCTCACATCACGAACCCAGGGTCTTGCGATCAAGCCCTGCAGGAAAACTGATTCTCCCTCTCTTCCCCACTTATGCCTGCTCTCACTATCTCTGTCTCTCTCTCTCTCTCTCTCTCTCAAATAAATAAATAAATACATTAATTAATTAATTAAATCTTTCAAAGAAGAAGGAGGAGGAGGAGGAGGAGAAAGAGCAGATGATGACGACTCACTGCCGAGTGCAGAGCCTGATGTTGGTCTTAATCCTAGGACCTGAGATCATGATCTAAGTAGAAAACAAGAGTCAGCTGGTTAACAGCCTGAGCCACAAGGTGCCTTAAGACTATCACTCTTAAAAGAGGTTATGATGAGAGCAAAGCTAAGAAAACATGAGAAAGAAATGTTGAATGCAAGAAAAGAAGTCTTAAAAACATATTGAAATTTGAGCAATTATTTTCAGAAATTTTAATGTTCATCTCTAAAATGTTTTATCTTCTCTTAAAAGCAATCACCTTCAAAGTGTCAAAGCTGCATCATTTCTAATGCTAGTCCTCATAGTTACTTGCTAACTAGATTTTTTTAACACTATCAAAATTTTCAATACATATTTGATAAAAATATTTTGACAAAGCTCATATAATCTTATAACTTTAAGTGAACATTAGCCAATAAGGTAAATAAACTCAAATCACATCTTGACCTATTTTTCTAATTTTAGTAAATGCTCATTATTTTATCTCATAAATTTAATATTTTCTACCTCCTACTAACAAAAAAGAGGAATTACATGCTATATGTTGTAATTTCTGTTATTACTATGTATTAGCATTAATACATAGGAAACATTTTAGCATGATGTTTAACAAAATCATCATTATTACAGATTTTTATTATCAATTCTTGTTTTTTTTCCCAAAAGCCAACCATTAGAATTTGACTTTGTGCTTATGCATATTTAAGGCTGTATAATATCTTTTGTCATGTTCTACCATAAATAATATTAGTTACTGATATGGCATTATTAAAAATTAAGCAGAAAATAATAATATATTATCTCATTTTTATAAAGTATAAAATTTGAGTAGATAATTTCTGTATCTTTTTAACATTCATTGATTTTACTGAATTATCTTTCACAGTTTATACTATGATTCACTTATTAGTGATTTTTTTTTAATTTTTATTTTTAAATTTTTTAATAAACAAATAATGTGTTTTTATCCCCAGGGGTACAGGTCTGTGACTCGCCAGGTTTACACATTTCACAGCACTCATCATAGCACATACCCTCCCCAATGTCCATATCCCCACCACCCTCGTCTGTCCCCCCTCCCCCCAGCAACCCTCAGTCTGTTTTTTGAGATTGAGTCTTTTATGGTTTGTCTCCCTCCCAATCCCATCTTCTTTCACTTTTTCTTCTTTTCCTACCCCCAAAACCCCCCATGTTGCATCTCCACTTCCTCACACCAGGAGATCATATGATAGTTGTCTTTCTCCAACTGACTCACTTCGCTAAGCATAATACCCTCTAGTTCCATCCACGTCATCGCAAATGGCAAGATTTCATGTCTTTTGATGGTTGCATAGTATTACATTGTATATATATACCACATCTTCTTTATCCATTCATCTGTTGATGGACATCTAGGTTCTTTCCATAGTTTGGCTATTGTGGACATTGCTGCTATAAACATTCGGGTGCACGTGCCCCTTCGGAGCACCATGTTTGTATCTTTAGGATATATACCCAGTAGTGCAATCGCTGGGTAATAGGGCAGCTCTATTTTCAGGTTTTTGAGGGACCTCCACACTGTTTTCCAGAGTGGTTGCACCAGCTTGCATTCCCACCAGCAGTGTAGGGGGGATCCCCTTTCTCCGCATCCTCGCCAGCATCTGTCATTCCCTGACTTGTTAATTTTAGCCATTCTGACTGGTGTGAGGTGGTATCTCATTGTGGTTTTGATTTGTATTTCCCTGATGCCGAGAGATGTGGAGCATTTTTTCCTGTGTCTGTTGGCCATCTGGATGTCTTCTTTGGAGAAATGTCTGCTCATGTCCTCTGCCCATTTCTTGATTGGATTATTTGTTCGTTGGGTGTTGAGTTTGATAAGCTCTTTATAGATTTTGGATACTAGCCCTTTATCTGATATGTCATTTGCAAATATCTTCTCCCATTCTGTCAGTTGTCTTTTGGGTTAGGGTTAGGGTAATACTTATTGAGATGCTTTATTAACACTTGTCTTAAATTTAAAATGAGGTACTTTTCTAAAATACAGTAGGACTAGTCTGTATATTTGAAATACCAGTGAAGATTTGATTTACCAGTTTAAATAACAAGGGAAATATTTTCCACAAGTTGAATATGCTAATGCTGCAGCTCCAAGGTTTTAATGAAAATAGATTTGTGCACACAATAAGACAAAAACCTCATATTAGGAATATTGTATTGGTAACTGTAATATATAATAACATTTTGATTTTGCAAAATTTTCTGAGCTTTTTGGATTAAATGTGAAAATGAGTAACCAATGTAATCAATAGTTATTGGATAGTTCTTGGAAAGGGCATTTGGGTATCTATTGAAACTGGGGGAAAAAAAGTATGTCATTGTGGTCTATCATCAACATTATTTTTAACAATATAGCATTTGAGAATTCAGTTAGGACTTCCTAATGTATTGACATATAACTTCTATGATGTTCAAAGAAATAAAATTGCTTTAATACAGTTCCTTCAATTACCATTTAATTATGTGTGTTATGTTGTTCACTCAAGGGGCGCCTGGGTGGCTCAGTGGGTTAAAGCCTCTGCCTTCAGCTCAGGTCGTGATCCCAGGGTCCTGGGATCGAGCCCCACATCGGGCTCTCTGCTTGGTGGGGAGCCTGCTTCCCCCCTCTCTCTGCCTGCCTCTCTGCCTACTTGTGATCTCTCTGTCAAATAAATAAATAAAATCTTTTTTAAAAAAAGTAGTTTACTCAAAGCTTACAAATATTAAAATGAAAAAATAATGATGGAATTGACTGACTCTAACAAAATATTATATTTAACCATTGACATATAAACTAACTGAAGTGTCAAAAAAAAAAAAAAACTATTCATCTCATTAAGATGTGAATATCCTGGGGTACCTGGGTGGCTCAGTTGGTTAAGCATCTGCCTTTGGCTTAGGTCATGATTCCAGGGTCCTGGGATTGAGTCCCACGTTGGGCTTCCTGCTCAGCCAGGAGCCTGCTTCTTCCTCTTTCTCTGATGCTCCCTTAGCTTGTGCTCTTTCTCTCTCTGTGTGTCAAATAAATAAATTAAATCTTTGAAAAAAGGGGTGCACTTCCAAACATACACATTTGCATTGGACACATTTAAGAGTATTGCAACTATTTTATTTTAAAATGTCAATATATGCAATATTACAGAAATTAGATTCTCTGTTAGTATTTAGGCTCCTATGAAGAAATTGGATGTCATTTAAAAACATGCTGGAGGTCCATACCAGCTTAAAATTTCTTGGGGGAGTTGTGAGCAAAAATTGTTTGGAGACACTGCCTTTTTTTTTTTTTTTAAACCAGATAGTTCGTTTTCTTCACAGTAGTTAGCATTTTACAGTAGATTACTTTATTGTTCAGAGGTTCTCAGGTGTACATAACAGACTGCTTTCTGATTGGTATGGGAGGGCATGGAAATTATTAGAACTATTTTGGACAACTTTCAGAATTCCCAGGAGGACTCAAGAGCCGGAGGCTGTATTAAACTGGTAACAATTCTCAACCATGCTGTGTGTGTGGTCTTCTCTGGCAATAGCATCCTGCCACCATCACTCATTCATTTGACACTTTGACCTGGAGGTCCAGCACTGCCACCCTGGGGTTCACCTGCCTCTGCCCCATCTGCCAGGTGACTGGTTCTCCCCCACTCATTTACCTCTTCTATTTGCTCATTTGTTTGGATGCAAATGATGGGTGAGACTTAGACTGTGTACCTTAGTTACAGAAATTGGATATATGAATTTTTTGTTCTTTTTCTTTCTTTCTTTCTTTTTAAAGATTTATTTATTTGAGAGAGAGAAAGAGAGAGAACAGTGGGAGGTACAGACAGGGAGAGAGAGATAAGCAGATTCTGAGCTGAGCATAGAACCCACCACAGGGCTTGATCCCATGACCCCAAGATCATGACCTGAGCCGAAATCAAGAGTCCCTTAACAAATTGAGCCACCCAGGCCCTCCCAGGTTCTGTATTGGGAAGCCAGAACTCATAATACAGAAAATTACTAAAAATCAAGAAGACAGGTGATGATTCTGGACAAGTATGAAGGAAAAAAGATGTCCCTGTCATTTGCAAAGGGGAGTGAGCTCCTTAAAAGCTGTGCCTTTGTCTTTTTCACTCCATCTACCACATTGAGGAGCCCATACTTTCAAGGATAAATTGTGTCACTTCCCTTGTGTGGATTTAGAAAACAGAATTGGGATGGGGAGAGATTTTCTCTGGCAACATCAATGAGCAGTATGTTCGCAATAGGTCAACTGCTTCATATTTTGGTTGACACAGTTCAGGCCTCTGAACTATGAGACATAGGAGTAAAGAAGTAAAAATATATTCTTTGCCTTTCTTTATGTGGATGCTGATGGTTTTTCATGAAAGAAGCATAGGAAGGCCCAAATTGGCAATTTACACTCAGTTTTAGGGACAATGCATGGTTTACCACCAGTTTTTAAATTAAGCATTGGTTGAAGGCTCTTTAGAATATGCTAGGCTGAGCACTGTTCGAACATGTGTATTTTATTTCTTCCATGTACTCACTAAATTTATTCTAATTTCTCATATCCTGGGCATTGTTAACCTATTTATCATACCATTCTATTAGCCCAAGGTAAATGAAAATTGATCTTGCATTCTTTTCATTTCCAAAAACATGTATTCTTACTAAAAACACACTTGCAACCGCTAAAAAATGTCCTTGTATTTATAGCACATTACAAAGTCTGCTTCCTATATTTATTGCTGTTCACATTACATTGTCTTTTGTTATGGATTAAGTTGTGTCCCCCCAAATCCCTAATTAGTACGTTGAAGTGCTAACCTCTAGTACCTCAGGATGTGGGCTATTTGGAAATATGTAGAGTCTTTATAGAGGTAATCTCATTAAAGTGAGCTAATGAGGATGGGTCCTCATCAGATATGACCTGTGTTCTCATGAAAAGGGAAACTTGCATATGGACACGTGTTCAAAATGTGACGTGAACATGAAGGCAGAGATTGGGGTGATGCACGGGGTGAAGACGAGGAATGCTGACTAGTGCCAGCAAACCACCAGAAGCTAGGAGAGAGGCATGGAACAGATCTTCTTACAGCCCTCAACAGAAACCAACCCTGCTGACACTTTGTTGGTCTTCTAGTTTCCAGAACCGTGAACCAATACATTTCTGTTTCAGCCACTTGGTTTTTTACAGCAGCCCTAGCAAATGAATAAAACTTTGTCTGACACCAGCTCTCTTTGTGTTTTCTTTTGTACACGTGTCTCTGTCACCTTGAACTTTTTTTTAAATCTCTAGAACATTGAAATTTATTTTTACATCCTACTTCAGCTTCAGGAGAGATACTACCAGACACATCATGTAAAGACAATTTGTGGGACAACCGTGCTCAATGTCAGCTTTTCTAGGGAACTAAGGAAAAAGGATAAAGCTTTGGAGGCTCCTGGGGGGTTCAGGCAGTTAAGTGGCTGACTCTTGGTATCGGCTCAGGTCATGATCGCAGGGCTGTGAGACTGAGCCCCACATCAGGTTTCATGCTTTGAGGAATTGATCATTTCATCTAGGCTATAAAGTGTGTGGGCATAGAGTTGTTCAGAATATTCTCATATTTTCCTTTTAATGTCATAGGATTAATAGTGATAGGCCATCTTTCCTCTTCTTATTGTTTTTCTTTTAGAGAGGAAGAGAGAGAGAAAGAGTGAGTGTAAACAGGGGGGGACAGGCAGAAGAGAGAGAGAATCATAAGCAGGCTCCCTGTGCAGCACAGAGCCCCATATGGGTCCATCTAATGACCTGAGATTATGACATGAGCCAAAATAAAGACTATGAAGCTTAAATTACTTAAGATGCTTAGCTTGCAGTCGAGCCACCCACTCATCCTAGACCTTTTTCTTATATTAGTAATTTGTATCTCTTCTATTTTTTCTTAATCTGGCTAGAGGTTTATCAATTTTACTGATCTTTTAAAGAACCATCTTTTGATTTTGTTAAGTTTATTTTCCTTTTGTTTTTTAATTTTATTGATTTCTGCTTCAATGTTTATTCTTTTCTTCTGCTTTCTTTACACTTAAATTCATCTTGTCTCTACTTTTGTAAGATGGAAGCTTAGGTTATTTATTTGAGATCTTTCTTCTTTCCAAATTTATGTACTTGATGTTGTAAACTTCTCTCTTGGCAGTAGTTTTGCTGCATCTCTACAAATTTTGATGTTATATTTTTATTTTCACTTAGTTCAAAAATTTATAAATTCTTTAAGACTTCTTATTTGACCTATGTGTTATTTATGAGTATTGTTTAATTAACAAATATTTGAGGATATTTTCCATCTAATTTTCTATCATTGAGCTCTAATTTAATCCCTGTGGTCTGAGAATATATTTTGTGTGATTTCTTTTAAATTTGTTAAAGCTGTGTTTGATGGCTATGAATGTGGTCTCTTGGTGAATGTACCATATGAGCTTGAGAAGAATATATATTTTGCTGTTGTTGGATAGAATAGTTTATAAATGTCAGTTATATCAAGCTGTTCAGGTCAACTATATCTTTACTGATTTTATGCTTGTTTGGTTTATCAATTAATGAAAGATGGAGATTGAAGTTTCCAAAAGTAATAGTGGACTTGTCCCTTATCTATTTCTCCTTTCAGTTCTGTCTGTTTTCAGTTCTCTATCTATCTATCTATTAGTCTTTGCCTCATGTATTTAATGCTCTGTTGTTAGGTACATTCATATTTAGGTTTTTAGGTCTTCTTGGGGAATTATTCTTTTTAGGATTATTTAATCCTAATAATAAATAATCCTAGGATTATTTAACCCATGGTAATTTTTGTTGTTCTGAATTCTGCTTTGCTAGAAATTAATATAACTACTCCAGCTTTCTTTTGATTAATGTTTTCTCCACGCCTTTACCTTTAAATTATCTGAATTTTATATTTAAAATTGGTTTTCGTGTGAACAAAATAGAGTGGGTCTTTGAATTTTTAGTCCACTTTGATGACCTCTGTCTTTCTGCTGGCATATGTAACCATTTATGTTTAATGTGATGATTGATATAGTTGGATGAATATCTTTATTATTATTATTCCAAAAAATAATTAAAAAGAGAAAAAAAATTTTGAATTCCAATTTAAAAAGAATTCCTATTCTACTGACATATCTTCAAACTCATTGATTTTTTTTTTTGGTATTATCTAGTTTACTGATCAAAAAGCATTCTTCATTTCTATTATACTATCTTTATTTCCACTATTTCCCTTTGATTATTTCTGAATAATTCCATATTTCTGCTTATATTATCTGTTTGTTCAAGCATGTTGTTTAATTTTTTCTTTTGGAACCCTTAACAATTATTTAAGCTATGTAAGTAGTCAGTATGAGAATTCCAATATCTGTCTCATATATGAGTATGGTGCCGGTGCTTGCTTTGTCTGTTCAGGCTCTGAAATTTTTCTCTTTTTGGCTTGCCTTGTACTTTTTATGAAAACTGAACATTGCCTCAGTAACAGAAACTATAGTAAATAAGTCTTTACCGTGAGAATTTGTTAATCTGGCTAAAAGTTGAGATGTATTTAATACTACCATCGTGCCAGAGGTTTCACTTTCCTTTATTGTCTTTCTTGACTCTGGGTTTCTTTTAAGTATTCCTCCTCTGAGGGAGTCTGTGCCTTGTAGTACTTTTAGCTGTTACACACTGTTATTGTCCCAGAGCCCTGTTGATATGGTGGTCAGTTGTGGGAGACTGGAAGTGTTCTGTAATCTTATGATTAAATCTTCATTGTTTAGTTGGCCTGCGTCTCTGTGTTATGTGTCTCACAAGTATTTCTCAAGTGATATAGCTTTTCTCCCCCTTACATAAGAAAGGAAGTCTAGAAGAGGCTGGAGTGGAAGAAATAATCTTGAGCTGAGATCAAACTCTGGCAAAATCTTTTCCTTAGAGAACAGACTTTTTTAATGGAGAATTATCTAGACATGTGTCACAATGATTACTCTTCCCTTTTTCCTGCCAGAGCCCAGAGGGTATCTTTCTAGGATCTCCATCATGAGAATATAGTGAGGTTACTAAAGGCAAACCAATGAAAATGTAGGAAACTCACTAAGACTGCAGCCCCTAGAGATTCCTTATTCTAAGACTAATCCATAGTCTGCCTCCAGAAAATCATCAAAATTACCACAGAAGTGTTCCTACCAGTGTGTGTCTCTAAAAGCTTTTGTTCTTTAATAAAAATAATGACAATAAGAAGTAATAATAACAGCCATGGGATTAGTTTAAAGGCACAGTTGCTTTAGATTTACATACACATTAAACAATGTCTTTGCTTGCCATTTTTTCTTTCATTTCAGAGACCTTTCTTATTCCTTCTGGGACATTTTTTTTTTTCCTAAAGTATATTCTTCTGTAGTAGTGGTTAATTCCCTCATTTATATGTTTATCTGAAAACAAATCTTAATTATATTATTTATTTATTTAGAAAGAGTGTATGAGCAAGGGGGTGGCAAGAGGGGAAGAGGGAGAGGGAGAAAATCCTAAACAGGCCCCACACTCAGCTCAGTGCCCCATGTGGGCTCGATCTCAAAAACCTGAGATAATGACCTGAGCCAAAATCAAGAGTTGGACACTTGACCAACTGAGCCACCCAGGAGCCCCCTCCCCACTCTTAATTATATTTTCATTCTATAATGATAGTTTTTTGTAGGCTACAATTTCAGATTAATGTATACTTTCCAGCAAAATGTTGAAGGTTTTATTATATTTTCTTTTGGCTTCCCCCACCGTGCCATTAACAATATTTTTGTTAACCTAAAGTCATTCCTTTGTAAGGCATCTTCTTCTTCTTTTCTGTTTCTCTTCCTTCTTCCTTTTCATCTCCTTCTCTTTCTCTGCTTCATCATTTTCTTCTCTGCCTTTAGATATTTCTCTGTCTTCTTACAAGCTCAGAAATTCTTTGTAGAGGACATCTCTTATAGTTTATAGAGTATCTAATTGTACTATAGTCAAAGGGCCCCTTTCATTGTTTTGCCTGCAATGTGTCACACTTCTTTTGCAATGCTTGCCTCCACTCATCCTTTTACTGAAACATTTATGAAATTGTTCCCATGTGCCAGTGTTCTACATTAAGTTCCCCCACTTAATCCTTTCAGCAATGGTATAAAGTTAAGGATTGTTACTGTCTTCATTTTACAGAAGAAAAAAAATAATGAGCTGAGACATGCTAAGTAAGTAAAAGGCTTGGACTCTGAGCCCAGATCTGTCTGGCCCCAGAGTCATCTCTCTTAATATCACCACCTTAGGGCGCCTGGGTGGCTCAGTGGGTTAAGCCGCTGCCTTCAGCTCAGGTCATGATCTCAGGGTCTTGGGATCAAGTCCGGTATCCAGCTCTATGCTCAGCAGGGACCCTGCTTCCCTCTCTCTCTGTCTCTCTCTGTCTGCCTCTCTGTCTACCCGTGATCTCTCTCTGTCAAATAAAATCTTAAAAAAAAATATCACCACTCAGCCTGGCTTGTCTACTGATTCTTCTCCATTTGAATTTCCCCAGCTGTTGCAGCTAAACTATGAATTTCACTGATAATAATTGTTTAGTTACTTTCATTTTAACTGGCATATACTTTTTTTCTTTCCACATGTGGCATTGGACTCTCAAGAGCGTAAAATGTATCATTTGCCACACTCAGTGGTACCACCTAATACAGTGTTATGAGCAAATAAACTGTAAATAGTAAATACTACTTCAGCCATGAAAAAAATCCAATTATGTGTCAAATCTTGAAAGAAACAGGTAGGTTCTATTTTCTGAATAAACCTGTCACTCAGAATTTTATAATAATTATTTTGAATTAAAATACACATATATGTGGGCACCTGGGTGGCTTGGTCAGTTAAGTAACCGAGTGATTTAGCTCAGGTTGTAATCTCTGTGTCATGAGTTGAGCTTTACATTGGACTCTATACTGAGTGTGGAGCCTGCTTACCATTCTCTCACCCTCTGCCCCTCTCACCACACCCCCACTTTCTCTCTCTAAAAACAAATACATAAATAATAAAATAAAAAGGTATGTATATAACTATAAACCAAAAATAAAAGAAGATCTATGTCCACTAAGGAGAGTGTCACAAAAGGAAAAGTGATGTTTGGGTTAATAATGAGTCATTAAAATGATTAAAATAATGATTATCTATTTTGTCCCTTGTTAATATATGTCAATATTTCAGGTTATGTTCTACATTTCTAAGATTTTGCTTTAACTGTATTAACTTGTCAATTTTTAAACATACCTAAGGCTTCCACATTTCTCCATGCACCCTGAATGATAATTTTAAAAGCAGGCATCAGAAATTAGTCTGTGACCAGGACCATAATCAGTGTGGACAAAAAATGTGTTGTTAGCATTACCGTAACAGCCTGACTTCTTTGACATCAACAACATGCTTTTCTTACCGCAATTTGTTCTG
The DNA here is from genome assembly GCF_963455335.1 of Martes martes. Classification (NCBI taxonomy): domain Eukaryota; kingdom Metazoa; phylum Chordata; class Mammalia; order Carnivora; family Mustelidae; genus Martes; species Martes martes. Next base: position 134,702,357 of record NC_137892.1, on the reverse strand, counting down.
CTATATTGTTTCATCATTAGGAGTGCTTGTTTAAAACCCATTTACAACGCTGATTGCCAAGTATTGTCTAGAACTATTGCAAGAGATTTAGATGTGTGAAGTTTATTTACTTGGTTATTGGACTTTTAACTGCTTTTTGCTTGCCAAGCACAGTTAATACTTGAAAACACTATAACCGAGATGATGAAAGTTCAAGATCCCCACGGCTGTCTTTACTTGCCTACCCTCCCCATCCACCTTTGATTATAGTTCCAGAAAACATACTGCCTCTCAGTAAATTCTTACATTCTTGGAACCGATTCCAGTAAGGCTAATTATGTGGTGGTCTAATCCCGTCTTGCTATGCTCCAAGTTGGCTTTTGATTGTTATTTCAAATAAAATGCTTTTACTGCCTTCCTAATTTGTCCATGTAGTAAAAGTCCCAGAATAGTCTCAATGCCTCTTTTTTTTTTTGAGATGAGTAAATTCTGCATGGGGGAAACTGTGGCGAGATTTGGGTGGTTATAGGTATCATGCAAAAGAGCTTACAATGAGTGTGTGATTCAGAAGCAGCTAGGCATGCATGTGTGACCGTACACACACTTACCAGCCCTGTGATCAGAGGTGTTGGCAAGAATGGGTGGCAGTCTGGTCACAGTGAGGCAGGGATCTGGGGAATGGGGCCAGAAGGCTGCTGGCCTGCAGGCTTCCCGAGTTCTCAACAGCTTGTAACCACTGTGACGCAAATGTGCTATCAAACTAAAATCAGGAACACAAAAGAATTGACAGAATGATAGCCAAATACAGGGAGGAGGACCCATTCAGAGAGACTGGAAAAGAGCAAAGAAAATTAGAGGTCAGTGTGGGGAGTACATTTCTCGGCCATTATCAGCACTATTAGCTGTGCATGACGGGATTCCCAAGCAGCCAAACAGCCGGCCTCTCACCACCCATGGCGAGAATCAGTTCATTCGTGTCATTCAGTTAGAGATGCTGAGAAATGTATTGATCTGCCCTTACTGGACACAGACCAGGTTGTGGCTCGCAGGCCAGTAATACTTTCAGTGTGAATTCAAAGCTTCGTTGTGATTCGGCTCGCTAGTACGTTGCTCCGGGAGACGGTGCAGGGCACTGTGCGGTGCAACTGTGTTTCTTGTTTGGTGCAGGCAGCTCTCTCCTTCTCCCTGCTCACCCAGCCCACGAGGACACTCGCTATTCACAACACAGTTCCTTTGACAGCATTTAGAGACATAAATAATTATATATTGGTTTCGTCCAACAAGAAAAAAAGTTACTTTTGTCTTGCTCTAAATACTTCTTTGGTATTAAAAAATAGTTTGGGGGGTGCCTGGGTGGCTCAGTGGGTCAAAGTCTCTGCCTTCCACTTAGGTTATGATCCCAGAGTCCTGGGATCGAGCCCGGCATCGAGCCCCGCATTGAGCCCCGCATCGGGCTCTCTGTTCAACAGGGAGCCTGCTTCTTCCTCTCTCTCTCTGCCTGTCTTTCTGCCTACTTGTAATCTCTGTCTGTCAAATAAATAAATAAAATCTTTAAAAAAAAATAGTTTGGGTTATTTTCTGGGATATAGGACTTAGGAATTGGTACAAGAGTACACACACACACACACACACACGCCTACCTTTGTACTCTTGCTCCAGGCCCTGCAAATGTTGGGGTGGTCTAAGTTTTGACAACCTCGATATAATACAAATTTTACCTTTGCCAGATGCGTGAAAAGAACTGTTTCTCCATGGATGTTTTGTTAAGGTGAAAGTCCTAAAAAGACCGTACTTTCTAATTTATTTTGAATAGAATAAAATACAGAAATCAATTCACACAACATTCTAAATTTGTAAGATACGTTATTTCCAAGGTTTTTTTTTTAAGTTCTTTTTTAAGGATGAAGGATTATTTACAATTCCAGCAAAGATCCTGGATATTGGATTTGGAAGTACCTAGTAATATGCCACGAGAAAAACAAATCTCATGAACGATCTTTATTTCACGGATTATTCATTGTTATTCTGGTTATACATTATGTCTTTTTATGGGGCAGTTCCATGTGATGTATTTCTTCCATCTGAAGAATGAAGACTGAGACGGTCCACGGAGAACCGTGGTGACGAATCCGTCTCATCAGTCATCTTTTCTCTCTTCCACCCAGTTGTCCGGCCTTCTTGACTCAAGCTTCATGATTCAAGATGCAAGTCTGTCTAATGCTACGAGAGACACATGCTGGGGTCACTGTATTTCAGTGAATATCTTTGGTAACTGACTCAGTTGAAAACCCCCCTTTTGATATTAACTCCACAGCTTTCACTGGAATGTTCTATAGTTTTCTTTTCTCTTTCTAATATAAGCCTTTAACGTTCCTGCTTTTAAATTGCTTCAATCTTTCCTTTCAAAGAAATCATAATCTGTAATCTTTTACCTAGCTTCCACCTCTCCTGGGCCTGGAGTCGGTGTGTTAGGGTAAGACACTTTGTTATTAGCTAAAGGACATGGTGACTAGTCTTACTGAGCCTCTAACAAGTTCTCTGTGTGATATCTTTACTCTCTGGGCCTCTTACACTGGGAAAGTCGATACAAGTAGTGACCAAATGGACTTTTTTTTTTTTTTCAAAGATTTTTATTTATTTATTTGACAGAGAGAGAGAGACAGATCACAAGTAGACAGAGAGGCAGGCAGAGGAATAGGGGGAAGCAGGCTCCCTGCTGAGCAGAGAGCCCGATACGGGGCTCGATCCCAGGACCCTGGGACCATGACCTGAGCCGAAGGCAGAGGCCTTAACCCACTGAGCCACCCAGGCACCCCAAATGGACTTTTATATCTCTTGAAACTCCGACATTTTCTGTATCATTACTGTTCTTTCAGATACCTTGGCGCTCATTTGATCAGTTAAAGAATAATGGGTAGATAGTTATACCATTGTGTAAGTTGATACGTATAAAAAAAAAGTAAAAAAAAAAAAAAAAGCAAACATTGTTTTCTTCAACTGCCTCTTTCTAATTTCAAGAAATACTGTTGTTTTAGAATTCTATAATGAAATGTTCTTTTTTTTTCATTTGTGTGATTGCATAAGAATAGATCTTTTCAGTCTGCTTCTTAATCTTCATGAATTAGAAGAGCTCTTGTGTATGCCTGTCCCTGTATTAATGGTCCCTATTCTATTGAGAAGTTAGTTATTCAGTTCCAAAATACTCGCTTTTTTTAATGATCAGAGATTTATTGATATGTAATCACATATCATACAATTCACTTATTTGAAGTGTACAATTTAATAGTTTCTAAGTATAACCAAAGATAAGCTATATCCCGCAGTCAATGTGAGACCTCATCATAGTTTTATACAGGGATAGGTTAGTGCAACAAGTTAGAAGCATATCTTATAAATGTTTTGTAATTACACTCCCCCCAAACTCTGCAACACACACACGCGCGCGCACACGCACACACACACACACATAACCATTTTGTTGAATTGGAGAAAATAGCAAAGATGAGATGAAGCATGATATTTTTTAAGCCATGTATTATGTCTGGATCTGAGAATAGAATGCTATACTACATCTGATGTGACATAACAAAATACAGGTCGGAAACTGAGTATGAGTAGAATATACTGAGCAATTACAAAATAAAAGAGATCTGTTGGGTGCTAAGATATCCTGGTTTAAGTTGGGAATTTCAAGAGCAACTTTGCACCTTTCTATCTAAACAAACAAACGACCATTTCCATAAAACGTACTTTATTCATTCTCCTCCTAATGCCAAGGTTTATTTTTAGGGACTTCCGTCCTATTTTAAATACTCATCAGTATTTTCAGAGATTTTCAAAAACAGCATTCTTCAAACTGGGTATATGTATCCCTAGAGTATATAAGAAGGGAAGAATAAGGGGGGCCTGGGTGGCTTAGTCGTTAAGCGTCTGCCTTCAGCTCAGGTCATGATCCCAGGGTCCTGGGATCCAGCTCTGCATCGGGCTCCCTCTGGAGCAGGGAGCCTGCTTCTCCCTCTCCCACTCCCTCTGCTTGTGTTCCCTCTCTAGCTGTCTCTCTCTGTCAAATAAATAAATAAATAAATAAAATCTTAAAAAGAAGAAGAAGGGAAGAATAATGTGGTAAGAAGGGAAGAATAATAAATTGAAGAGATTAATTCCAAGGGATCAATTACTAGATCTTTAACATTGACTCCCAAATTTTAACTCCTAAAGTAAATCTTCTTGAGAACTCATCTGGAGCCCAAAGATCCCCTTCAAATCTTTTTTGCAAGTCTGGTGGTTTTCGATACTTTATTTTCAAAAACATGGAAGGAAGACATAATAAAAATGCTAGGCAATACATCATTAAAAATAATTCTGATGGAAGATTACTATGTGGCTTTTGCCGTAAAACTAGGATGGAACTTAAAGAATTGAGTGACAGTGCACTAGGAAAACTCTTTGCATTTTTATTTCTTTACTATGTGAACATAGTTTCTCAGCACTTGCATCTATAAAAGCAAAAAATAGAAATTGAATTTATGCTGTCTAACCTAGCAAAAAAATACTATTCATAATCATATTAACTCATTGGTGAATAAACAAGTACAAATTAACAACAGATACATTTCCAAAAATGCTTTTTATGATTAATAATTTTTTTAAAAATGTGTAATATTTGCATCACTTTGATCAATTGTGGACTAATAATCATTGTAATGACTTTGCAACACAGAAGTTTCTATCACTTAGAGACTTATGGGTCAGAGAATTTAACAATTTTAACTTTAATATGTACATATTTTCTAAAATAAATGTATGAGTGATTAGCATAAGACTCTCAAGTGTGAAATTTTATTACATTGGGATAAAACTATGTGGAAACTAGAACGAAAATTAGCTCATGATGGAAAAAAGACAGATAAAAGTTTTAAGACTACTGAAGAGATTGTTTATGCATTTGTAAATGGATAATGTTGAGTATCAAATCACCATGGTATTTAGGCTATAGTGGATACATTTATAAGTATTATATAGTTTTTTAAATTCATTATTTATAATCTACTAATTACCTATAATCTACTAATTAATCTGCTAATTAAACTTTTGTTGAAAACTTACTGATATTAACTTGCAAATAAATGCATGGGGGTATTTTCTTCTATATTCTTTTATCAGTAAAAGAAAAAAAAATCACTTTGGAGACTCTACTCTTTAGTTATTGATGAATTCAACACATATCCTTCAGTTCCTTTTAAAGATAAGAAGTGAATGAGACTGGGTTAGCTAAACTACCCAGAAAACCTCCAGACATCATGATTTCATGAAATTATTAAATATTTTCTTTATCATAGCCTAAACATCAAATGTTTTCCCTTAAATTACATATTTCATGTTTGGTTTAGAGATTAACTTCATTATTATTCTGGAGTTACTCAGCAAAATGGTGCTTTCAAATATGTCTTTGGTGCCCTCACCTCTAACTACTGGTGCTCACTGCCACTAACACCTGCCTTCATACCTGGGCCATGGTTTTTTTCATGCTTCTCTGGTTCTCTAGAACTCCAAATTCATCTTGGCCTTGCTGGGCAGTTATTTATACTTCTTTACACTTTAGTTTACCAAAATCACTGTGGGTTTTACAAAATTATTAGTACTTATTTCATCTATTTGCTTTTGAAGAGCTCATGTTATTCCCCAGAAGCACATAGTTTTAATTATCATTTGGTTAACATTGTATAGAAAGGATTAGCAGTATTCTAATAACAAAAAGAATGATAGTAATAACACCCATAATATCACAAACAACAGTGAGAAATTTACCCAAGGTTACATAACAGCTAAGTGGCAAGGTAGTCTGATATCAAACCCAAACTCTTGACTGTTACATCAAAGTGGTAGCTGAGGTTATTACTAGTAGCTATGTATAAAAACAGATAATTGGCCTTCCAATTTTCTAATTTTTTAGATCCAAGTTTATTAATCTAAGTTTTAAGTGGCTAGGTCATAAAAATAATATAATTAGGAATAAATGATCAAATTCCATAGATTCTGGATGGAAAATCACAGAGCTTTGCCTTGATATGGTCCATTTGTCCTCAGAATGACCATTAGTTTAACTGGGAACCAGTCCTGCTGGGGCTGAATCACCACTCCTAAGAAGTTTAGAGTTCAAATTTTACTGACTGACACTATTTAGAAAGTTGTCTTTATTAATACATTGTTGGAAAGGCAGAAAAGTTAAATGTTCATTTCTGCTGGAGAGTTTATTTCCTCTTTGTAAGCCTGAGTTCCAAAATCAGTCTGAAATCAGATTTTGTTGCTAACATTAGTCTTCAAATAAATAAATAAAGGTCATAGTGTGTTTCTTAAAGTTGATTTATGCCAGTCCCAGCCATGTTAAGGGAGAAAAAAGATGACAATCAAATGTTGTGCTTAGAGGACATTAATACCTTTCATGTAAACCACCACTCTGAAATACTTTTTTTTTTTTAAGATTTTATTTATTTATTTGTCAGAGAGAGAGAGAGAGCAAGAGCACAGGCAGGCAGAATGGCAGCAGAGGCAGAGGGAGAAGCAGGCTCCCGGCCGAGCAAGGAGCCTGATGTGGGACTCAATCCCAGGACGCTGGGATCATGACTTGAGCCGAAGGCAGCCGCTCAACCAACTGAGCCACCCAGGCATCCCTGAAATACTTTAAAAAAAATAGTCATAGGAATTGCAAATATCACTTTATGCTCTGAATCAGATATGAAGGAATCAAATAAAGTGATTTTTGGTAGCTATTTCTCTTTTAATGAGAAAGTGTTTATCAGGTTTTATATACATTGCATTATATACATTTTATATACATTATATACATTTATATACATTGCATTTATATACATCTCTCAAATTATCCTTCATAGAAAATGTTATTGAGCATTATTGTGAAATTATCCCAATAGAAAAATGATCTGTAGATATGGCAACCACAAAACAATATGAGTTAGAGAAAGAATATTCAGGACCATAGTAAGGGAGTGAAAACCAGCCTAAATTGGATGAAATTAAAAGAAGAAAGAATGTAGAAGAAGTTGACTTACTCAAAATAAGTCCAAGAAGTTAGGAAAAAATTAAAATTATATATTGTGCTAAAATAAGACAAAAAGCAATGGACAGATAGTTTTGGAACTGAATGCTTCCAAAAACAGTTTTAAGATTGTGGGGAGAACATTAATGATCCTGTACAAAATGGAAGACCAGAAAATCACCTTCTGTAAAATTTTCATTGAAATTATTTTGAGACAAATATCATGATTTCACTCATATGTGGAATTTAAGAAACAAAACAGATGAACATAGGGGAAGAGAAGGAAAAACAAAATAAGATGAAAACAGAGAGGGAGACAAAACATAAGAGACTCTTAACTCTAGGAAACAAACTGAGGGTTGAAGTAGGGAGGTGGATGGGGGTATGGGGTATCTGGGTGATGGACATTAAGGAGGGCACTTGATATAATGAGCACTGGGAGTTATATGCAACTGATGAATCTCTAAATTCTACCTCTGAAACTAAAAATCACTATGTTAATTAAATTGAATTTTTAAAAAATTTTTAAATACTTGTAACTTTAGTATAACTAACTTGTTCTTCATTTTAATTTGCTCTCTTTATAGAAGCAGATCAATATATACACTAGATTTTATAAATGGGGTTTTATGAAGGATTATGGAGTCAAAGGGAAACTTCAAAGTAAGGTGCAGCCATCATTCATTCACACATTCATCCGATATTCTTTCATTCACTGAACAAATTTATTCTTCAATAACCAGGGACAGAGTCGTGAATAAGCAGATGAGCCTTACTTATATTCTCATGGGGAGGTATAAACAACAAACAAGTAAGTGAATACGCGAAATGGCCACAAGGGCTCTGCAGATAGAAGATGATAGTCAGGGGAAGCGATACAGAGAATGGAGATGGTCGCATTCATACATAGGATGATGGAGGAAGGTTTACCTTGAGAATGACTCCTGAATATGGCTAAAGAAGGTGAGGGGTGACACCTATAGATATCTGGGGCAAGAGTTACTCAGGAACAGCAAATGCAAAAAGTTTCAGATGGTATGTCTGGTATCAGGGCAAGTACTGGCAGTACAGAGCATGCCCAAGGCACATCCTGGGTAGGAAAACCATGAAAAGATGTTCCACTCTATGGACTGGTGTGGGATTTCAATCAGGGCCACCCATAGGTTGTATGGAGTCCCAGGCAAGTAATTTCTGTGGGCTCATTTTCAGAAACAATTTGATTGAACTACAGTACATTTTAATGGGCACATACATGAAGAGTTGGAATAATGGGTAGGTAAGAGGCACTTATGTTTATAGTTAGCAATGATCCCAGGTACAGATGAGAAAAGGTTTATTATTGAACCTCTTTGCTCCCAGCCTCTAGTACCCAGATCTTCCTATAAGGCTCTTTCTGCCATCCTTTTAATTCTAGTGTTTTCCTTCATTTTCCCTGCTACCTAATCACCGGTTCAATCTCTAGCCGGTGGCAAGATTCTGTACAATTGCTGTGGGTTCTTACTGACCAAAGAGTGTGCTTGAAACAGAGACATCTGGGGCGCCTGGGTGGCTCAGTGGGTTAAAGCCTCTGCCTTCAGCTCGGGTCATGATCTCGGGGTCCTGGGATCGAGCCCCACATCGGGCTCTCTGCTCAGCGGGGAGCCTGCTTCCTCCTCTCTCTCTCTCTGCCTACTTGTGATCTCTGTCTGTCAAATGAATAAATAAAAATCTTAAAAAAAAAAAAAAGAAAGAGAGACATCAGTTAGGAGACTATCGCAATAATCCAGGAAATAGATGATTGTGATCAGCTGTGTCAAATACTGCTGATACATCAAAAATGATGAAGACTGAGAAATGATTATTGAATCATCAGTCTTTCCTGACTATTCATGTGGGCCAGTGACTGAATACCACAAGAGATAGGAAATTTCTTGCTAAAGTACTCATTCTGTACTTCTACAGCTCTGGCTGTTATAGTTCTGCTTAAGGTATATAGTGTCTAAAAATTAACGATGTGTCCATGCAGTAGTTTAATTTTTATCTTCTGATAACACCATAAAGAACAGATGGGCATGGCAAATCTTCCTCCTTCATTAAACTTGTTAATAAAGGAGGGGTTCAACTGAAAATGTAGAGACTAGTCCAAATAAACCTTAAATTCTTGTCCACTTTCTCAGTCTCCCAAGAAACTAAGCCATCACTGCTTTTTTTTTTTTTTTGCCAAGGGCTAGAGACTGGATTGGCTATTTGGGCATTCAGGCAATTAAATAGGCAGTAGAATTAGCAGGATGGTAGAAGGTGGCTCCAGTAAAGACCTGAGGACCAGGGGCTGGAAATGACAGTGACTGTATGATAGCTCTTGACCCATCCTACAGCCAAGGTGACCCCTGACACTGAACCACATACCTGGTTAGGCAAGAGGTACATGCATGCTTTTTGCATTGGGTCATAGCCAGTCTCAGAATGTGGGTTAATTCAAACTCATGGGTAGAGGTCAATAGGGATATTTGTCAGGCTGTTTCTGACATCAGAAAGTAGTTAAGAGGGGCTTTAACTGGAAGGACCCCCTAGAATAACAACTTCCAGCCTTCTGACAGTAGAAGTATATTCTACATTCAAAACGTGGCTGTTATGTGGTTCAGATGAACTGATGTATGTGACCAATTTTCCTATATAAATATAAGATAGTATGATGATAGTTGGGGGACCGTTTTCCTTTACAGCTGTCATATATTTTATGGCATTTTCCAACCTCACTTGAGATCTTCCTGCTAAGTGAGGTACAGAACTCAAAATACCAGTCGCAGCTGCAGACAGTAGATTTTTCTCTGTGTGTTTTATTTTCTTTAAATTCTGTTAAAGAAACAACTTGAGACTTTGGTTCAGGTTATAAATAAGAAGCATCCAGGGATAAGACCCATCCATGAGTCAGCATGAGTCAGTAATTCAGTAAGCCTGGGAACTGGAAATGAGTTGGAATGTAAGAACTTTCTAGCACTTAAATGAATAAAGCTTTTGAACTCCTGAAATTTCAAATGTCTGTGGTTGTCTGTTTGAAGATGATTTTGTAATACAAAGTAATTCAGGGAAAGATCTTTCAGACAGGACGAAAAGTTGCACCCTGTCGTATTAAAAGAATTACTTTACTTGAGTAACTCAAACATGGTGAAATAAGCTAATATCGTGTGAAATCCTGCAGCATCCACCGCTAGTGAAAGCTTGGACTGCTTACAATGAAACTTGAAATAAATCATTTCTGGAACAGATTTAAACAAATGTAATATTAAAAAACAAATAGAACTTTCAAATCTTCAAATATTGTAGTCATATAAAGAGGGGTTTCCACTTATTGAAGGACGGAGCTACATTTGGTTTTATTAATATCTTCAGATCTATGGAGGATGGTGATGGTACATACATACGAATGAATTGCTTGTGAATTCCTGTTCTAGAAAAGCAAACAATCAAATAAATAGGCAGATAATTACCCACAACCAACTATTGAGCTAATTAACTTAGAGATACAAACAGAGACATTGAGAGGTTGTAAATTATAAGTAGTAATGACATTCCAAGTGATTAAAACACCAAAGTAACAAAGTCATAGGCCACTCAGAAGGGAGGGCACAATTATTCAGAAAGAATACCAGTAGTGCCTTACTGGTAAGTGTCTGCTGAGTAGTAGTCCAAGTTATGAGTAAATTTATGTAGCAAGTTAATGATACAAGAGAGACCTTGATTTCAACTGAGTTTACTCAGTAAACTTTTACGTACCCTAATTTTGTTCATCTTCATATGGAATTTGATCACTACCCCATAAGCTGTTTGGAAAAGTAGACAAATTGTTTAGGTTGCTGAGAAATAATTAAATTAATTTATTTTTTTCAAACAGTAAGTAAATTAACTTGGGTAAGTGTAGATAACAATAGACTTGCCATTATTTCTCAAGGTCCTGGTAAAAGTGTGATAGCTAATGTGACTTCAAAAAAAAAAAAAAAAAAGGAACTCAGTCAGTTTGTAGAATATATTGAATCGCAGCAAGAGTATATGCTTTCCTATGACTTCGAGTAATGTTCTGTGGTTTGCAATGAATGCGTGGTTAGAGAGATAAGATCAGCGTGGCTGGTTTCTTATTTATGGTGCTGTTACTCTAAAAGCAGCAACTTGGAATTACTGATATGGTAGCTGATATCTTACCCCACCTCTAAATCATAATGTTGGCTGTAAATTAGAGCTTGACCATCCTGGGTGTATTCCCAGGCTCCTTCAGACCCACTCGTGTTGTATGTAGGTCAGTGCTAAGTTCCCAAAAGCTTCACGATAAACTGTTCACCTGAACAGGGAATTGCTAAGTAAACGCTGCAGAGAAAGGAGTTTAGGGGAGAGAAGGAGCCCCCTCCCCACCCCCAGTTTTAAACTATTATGTTCAATCTGATTATATTATATTTGATGATACCAAAAGGCTTTTGATTTTCATATATTACTGCATACTTACGAACTACCCAAGACCTATCCCATTTTTTTTTTCATTCTTCTGAAGTATCTGGAAATACAATGTATACAAAATAGGAAAAATTCTTTTGCAAGATGTGAAGAATTATGGGGATAGGTTGCACAGCCGTGTGAATGTACTTACTACTGAAATGTACACTTAAGAGTGGTGAAGATGGTAAATTAATGCTATGCTGTGTGTTTTACTATAATTTTACTATAATTTTCTAAGTGCTGGAAAAAATGGACCAAAGGCAAGCAAAAAGTGAGGACAAAAAAAGAGGGGAAACTCTTAAGTCACTTCACTCGTGGAAGGTCCACAAATAACTTAGACTATCTTTAGTCATGTAGCTTCTTAATCAGTCAGCCTTTTTAAAGCACCATAGTAACTTAGATCCTAGAGATTGGATACATGAGGGTAGAGGATGTTGTCTAGTTGTCTACTGTGTTCACTGCTATATCCTTGTTATCGAGAACAGTGCTTGGCATAGAGTGCACAATAAATACAATAAATCGTTAGACCACATTTCTTATTTTCTATGTTACATTATTTGCTAAAAGTAAAATAAAAAAAAGTCAGTTCATGAAGATAAGTATTTTTATGACTCTCAATTCTAAGCGAAATGTATTTTATTTATTTATTTATTTATTTAAAATTTTATTTATTTATTTGACAGACAGAGATCACAAGTAGGCACAGAGGCAGGCAGAGAGAGAGGAGGAAGCAGGCTCCCTGATGAACAGAGAGCCCGATGCAGGGTTCGATCCCAGGACCCTGAAATCATGACCCAAGCCAAAGGCAGAGGCTTTAACCCACTGAGCCACCCAGGCACCCTGCCAACGAAATGTATTTTTAAAGCCCCGTTTTCAAGCATCATATGCCAACCACTTCAAAATATTGTTTCTGCAACCACGTTTTCCATTCCCATGGCAGTATCTCCCAAACTGATATCCCACACAGTGCTTTCTGGAAATCTAGCAGATGTGTTGAGCACAAAAGAATTTAGATTACAGAAGACTGGGAAGGTCTAGGTTACATTTTCCCACTTTCTTTACAGTAAGAACACTCATCGCTTTTATAAGCCAATGAGCATCAGGAACCCTCGAGAGGGAATTGACAGCATGCTTAGCTTCCCAAACACTTCTAATCTTAGAGCACTGTGAGTGTGTGTAGGTACGTAGTACTTGTTATATATTTCCTGGAAGGAATGTTCTCCAGCCCAGCATTCCACAGAACAGAGTTGGAAAATGCTGTTCCAACTACAAATCAGCAAGTTGAGTTTGTGTCAGGGACAACCTCTGTTAGGTGGAACCATATTAAGTTTCTACTTTGTTGGTTAGTGTGGTCCAGGTATCTTTTGGGGTGATCTAATCAGGTTTAAAATATACAGAATCTCAAAGAAATCCATAAATCTCCTTTCAGTGTTGATTTTGCTTTTGAACTAAGATATGCTTGGAGAAACAGTGTTCTCAGGATGATTCACTCCAATCACACACAGGCTCTGGGCAGATTCTTCCTTTCCGATATTTTTCTCATAGCTCTCCAGTCTTCATCTCCAAAGATCAACACAGTGGTACTGATATAAAGTAATCCACCTGAATTTCATTTCTGCAATAGGAGAGTACTGTTTTTCTGCTCAGGAATCTGGCAGAAAAACATTTTTTTTTGGAGTCCTGTTTTCGTATTATATTTTAAAATCATGAAGATTTATGTGTGTGTGTGTATGTGTATAAATATAAATAAATATTTTTTCTAGTAGACATGTATGCCATAAATTCTGTTTAAACTGATGTTTTATTATAGGGTATTGTCGTTGAAACATATGATTAACATGATTTATATGGAGCAACCCAGGAGCAAATTCTTTTGGTGAGGATATGAATCCTTTCTGCCTTCATTTTAAAGGCTATATGTATTTGATTATTTTCATAAAGTAGGATACAACTGCAACCACGAAATTTTGGTTGCGGTGCTGTTGGTAAAAACATTATCGATAATTTGGAATTTCTAAAGAGATTTCATCTATCTACTCCCATTTCTTTTTTGTAAATAAGTAAGGTAGATACCATGAGAAACTACAAAATGATACTGAGAATCACAGAAGTTTAAGTGGCTTGCTCGTTTCTGTAGTTAGTAAGATGAGATGAAACTTAAATTTAGGTGTACCACATCCAGTCTTGATTCTTCTTTCATTAGCCTACAGCTACTTGCATTCTTGCTAAAAATATGATGTAATACAAACAATTCAGCAAGTGCATTTATATGATGCATTGATGGGTCAAAAGAGACATGCACAAAAAAATTGACATATATTGTCAAAATCTTTCTAAAGTCTGCGTCAATAATGCTTTCACACAGGACTTTCTGTTAACTCATGTCCTAGACAGCTATATATATTATTAAATACTAAACATTTTAATAAATTGTTTTTCCAGCAATTTTGATTTCTTAAGTGGTTGAGCTATTTCGAGGGCCTTGTAATGTGTTTTTTAGACATGGATAGCTCTACTTTTATAAAATACGTTTGCTTTTCTTTTGCTCTTTTTAAAAGAACTGTTATTTTTCCCCCACTCATTTGTAGAAGCCCACTGTACCTTAAGAAGATTAGCCTTGGGGCACCTGGGTGGCTCAGTGGGTTAAAGCCTCTGCCTTCGGCTCAGGTCATGATCCCAGGGTCTGGGATCGAGCCCCGCATCGGGCTCTCTGCTTGGCTGGGAGCCTGCTTCCCGGCCTCTCTCTGTGCCTGTCTCTCTGCCTACTTGTGATCTCTGTCTGTCAAATAAATAAATAAAGTTTTAGAAAAAAAAAAGAAGATTAGCCTTAATTAATTGGTATATAGATTAGTGTGGGTCCAAATTTATCCCTATTATACTTTTCTCCGTCATTCTGATGGATTTTCTTCAGTGGGTGAGGAGGGGTGGAGTGCTGGCTGATACACTGAGAATTCAGCATGACCCGTGGTCTGTTTCATCTGTGATTTGGTCTGTCTGTAGCATTATTTGCTTTATTTCCCATCAGATTTTCTTTGATGTCAAAAGATAGACGTGTTCATGGGAAAGTGTCACATATGTGAAAGTCATCTGCTGTGAATGTCACAGAAGAAAAGAGTCTGAGAAGTATTTATGGGGTACATCATTCCCTTTGGCTAACTCGGGCCTGGGGGTGGGGTAAATAGGTGAGGGGGGAAGAGCCCAGATGCCTGGAGGTCAGGTGACTCACCAACAGTCATGGGATTAATGAGAACCAAAGCCAAAGACTACGACTCTTAGACGCCTCACATTTCTATCCCCAACAAATAAATTCTACTGCCCTGGCATTCCGTTTCTTTTTCAGATCCAAGCAAGGAAAAACAGCATCCTAGGAAGCTCTGCAACATTCTTGATATGGTTTCCCATAAAAATCCCCCTGACAATTAGCTAATATGAAGCATTCACATGAGTTTATTTGGGAATTGGCTGCTGCTGTGTTTTTGCTGTTATGGCTGCTGCTGAAATAGTTGGAGTCTGAAGTCATGATGGCTGTGGTTACATTTCTTTGGCCAGAGGATATTGTGAAAGCCTACATCACCACAGAAACAGATGAATATTCCTCCGCTCATACTGGAAAAAAGTGAATCGGTGACAGCAGCTCCAGCTGCTTCATGGGAGGCCTGGAGCGGTGACTCAGGCTCGTGAGTTGATGTCCCCAAACATGATGACCCATTTCCTCTCCCGCTGGTCCTTGCTGCTGCTCCAGGACCCTTGGTACACTTGAAACAGTCTCTTCGAAAAGTTACTTTTCTCCCCACTGTTTTCTGGATTTCAAATAGTTTTTGTGATGAAAGGATGGCCACATTATCTTATCTGGAAAAAGAGACTTCTTTCATGAAACTAAGGGTTGAAATCGCTAGGTTCTTAAAAAAAAATAAAATTTTATGTCCTGATTCTTGAAACATTGTATTTTCCTTTAATATTCCAAAATAATAAGTGTAATTATAGAAAATTTACAAGATGTAGACTGAAAAAATAAATTGACACTGAAAAAAAAATTAACACTGGGGGAAAAAGAAAAAGAATAGAAAATTTACAAGATGCAAACAAACAAAACCCAAGGAAAGTCACCAGATATGGAAGACCCAGATATTAATTCCGTTGACTGATCAACCGGGAGTTTCTTTTCTATAAATTTTTGTCTTAAAGACTTTTGAAGCTTTGGTTTAATTACAAGTAACCTAAAAGAACACAGGTACAATTATTTTTATATACTCAGATAATATAATATTTTTATTTGGTGAAATATTCATCTCCATTGTATGAAAAATATCAAATATGCAATGTGGCTGTGTGGCTAAATTCGGCTGATTTTAGAAGACACATCTTAGATCTGGTCTCTCAGTTCCCTTAGTTGTGAATCTTTCAGTGAAAATCACTAAGGTCTTTAAGCTTTTCTTTACCCCATCTCTTAAATGGGATTTGGGGACCCCAAAATTTTGTTTTGAAATCCATACTTTCATGATTCCACCCAAAAGCAAACATAGGGATATCCTCCAACCCAAACTCCCAATTCTGTAAGCTTATGGGAGTCCTCACAGACTAGCTAGAAAATCTTAGCTTACCATCTCAGAAACATGAACAACATCAGACCAAGTGGTTATTTTTAGTTACAGATATATTATGGTTTTCAGAGAAACCAAGAAAATGACTCTTTCATTGCAACAATGCTATCTGTTGCATCGTTTAATATTTTCTTTTAAAATGTGGTCAACTACCCAAAGGCTTCTGGCATGTATCAAGATGATATCTTTCCTTTTTTTTTTCCTTGTATGCAATGATCTCATTATTTTTATTAAAAAACAAGAGTGCTTTATGGAAAATACAAGCAACTCCAAAAAAAGTTTAAGAAGATGTAAAAAAGACTCCAAACACCACCACCGTAAAATAACTGAATCAGCATTTGGTGAGCGTCACTACCAATATTGTCTGTGCAGGGACAAACAGACCAAAGTGAAGATATAGAGGAAGGGTAACAAATACATGTAGTACATATATTCCAGCCCCACAGATAGTATTAATTTTTTTAAAATATTTTATTTATTTGACAGAAATCACAACTAGGCGGAGAGGCAGGCAGAGAGAGAGGAGGAAGCAGGCTCCCTGCAGAGCAGAGAGCCCGATGTGGGGATTAATCCCAGGATACTGGGATCATGACCTGAGCCGAAGGCAGAGGCTTTAACCCACTGTGCCACCCCGGCGCCCTCAGATAGTATTAATTTTATAATACTTTGATAATTCTATATGTACAATTTTAATAACATTTTAGTTTAAATGTACTTGAACCTAATGGAAAAAAAATAAGGAAACTGTATTTGAAGTGAAGGGAATGCTGAACATCATTCCAATCAATGCTTCTTCAACTCAAGGGATGAGGAAATAATTATGTAAATATAGAAATGTAATAATCAATTTTTTCCTTATTTTCTTTTTTCAATTTTCTGAAAAATTGACTCCCTGATATAAAAGGTAAGGAACTTGGGAATCTTACCTCCTCTCTACCCTTCCTTCTCCCATCTCATTTTATTAGTTTTATTATTACTATTGCTTTTCAAGACTTTTACAATTTCTATAGACCTAACCATCCTTATGTTTGTTTAATATTTGTCATACATTCAAGTAGTCAATGATTATCGTCAGATGTTTTCCCAAAGCTTCTCCATTTCTGAGTATGTTATTTTAATTCATCTCTTGATTATTCTGATTTTATCCACAAAATAATTTTTCAAGATGGGCTCTGGTATTACATTCCTCAACCTCTCTTATTTGAAATTGTTGAACTCTTGTCCATATTTGAATTATGATTTTTCTAGATAAAATTATGGGATAGTAGTTTTCCTTCCCCGATTTCTATGGTTAATAGTCACAATTCCATTGTGTTGTTAAGCTAAATACCATCATGATAGTGGTTTTAAAACACTTAGAACAGTGCCTGGCTGAGACCAGGCTTCTTTTTTCTTTTTTTAAAATTTATTTGACAGACAGAGATCACAAGTAGGCAGAGAGGCAGGCAGAGAGAGGCGGGGGAGGGGACGGGGGGGGGGGGAAGCAGGCTCTCTGCTGAGCAGAGAGCCTGATGCGGGGCTGGATCCAGGACCCTGGGATCATGACCTGAGCTGAAGGCAGAGGCTTTAACCCACTGAGCCACCCAGGTACCCCGCCAGGCTTCTTTTTAATCTTTTTACAGGTGGATTGCTTAGTGTGTTTAGATGCGTGAAGACTTTTTTATCCTTATATTTTAATACATGAGCTGAATGTGCCACAATATTGATATTTTGCACCCACATTTCTTGGAATATAATGAGTCATTTCAAATTGCAGATTAAATTTTCTCTTCATTTTAGGTAATTTTCTTCCTTTATATCTCTGAGTACATTTTCCCACTGTATTTATTTATGCATCCTATTCAGCTGCTGCTGGAGCCCGGGGTTCCAGGGTTGACAGTGTGTTGATTGGGAACCCAAACTGCACACAACTACTGACCAAACGCCCTGGATTTGCAAACACAAAGATGAAAATGTGGATTCTCAAGACTTTGTTGAGCAATTCTCTCTTTTAAGACCTACTTTTAGGAAAATTGGGAACAGGGGTGCCTGGGTGGCACAGTACGTTAACTGCCTCACTCTTGGTTTCAGCTCAGGTCGTGATCAGGGTTGTGAGATGGAACCCTGTGTCCAGTTCAGTGCTGAGCACAGAGTCTGCTTTGGATTCTCTCTTCCTCTTCTTCTGTCCTTCCTGCTCATGCTCTCTCTCTCAAATAAATAAATCTAAGAAAGAAAGAAAGAAAGAAAGAAAGAAAGAAAGAAAGAAAGAAAGAAAGAAAGAAGGAAAGAGAGAAAGAAAGGAAGGAAAAAAGATTTGGGAACAGAATCATACTGTAGCAGAATCCTATGTTCTTTTCCTCAACAATCATTTTTTCAGGCAGAATTAGGTCCTATCTAATCTTTCTGGTGAGTTTTTATTGAGATTTTACAATTTCTCTTTGGTTGGGTGTTGGGAGAAAAATTTTTATAATCTGGCTTTATTCTGCCTACTGTACCCACAAAAGCAAATGGATTGATTTTTCTTTCCTTTTTATTCCTTTGTCCCTTTATCCCTTTTCTCTTTCACATTGTTATGGTTTCTTTTAATTTGATTTCTTTGTAAATGTAATACACAAGCATGATTTCAAAACTAACAAGTTTAATTAAAAGGTTTCATTCCTATTCCAATCCTTTCCATTCCTATGCATCTCTCATAAATAATAACTTCAAGTATTCTCATACATACAATTCCCAAGTTTCTTTATGTGTATAAAAGCACAAATGGGGACACCTGGGTGGCTCAGTGGGTTAAGCCCCTGCGTTTTGCTCAGGTCATGATCTCAGGGTCCTGAGATTGAGTCCTATATCGGACTCCCTGCTCAGTGGGGAGCCTGCTTCTCCCTCTGCCAGCTGCTCCTCCTGCTTGCACTCTCTCTCTCTGATAAATAAATAACATTTAAAAAAATGAAATTAAAGAAAAGATTATATAAAAAAACACAAATACTATAGCATCTAATTTTTCCCATTTTACACAACACATGCCATATTACATACCCTGTTCTGCATATATTTTTTCAGTGCTTTGGAGCTTTTTCCATATCAGAACATAGAAATTGCCCTCAGTTTTTATAGCAGCTCAAACTCCACTGCATGTCTCTATCACAGCTTTATGTAATCTGTTTACTATGGGTAGACATTTAGGCTGGCTTCAAAATTTGATGTTATAAGTAATACTAAACATTGTCTCATGCAATTTTACATTTGATGTTTTAATAGTGAACTAGGTATGTGTTTTCCTACAGCTTCGTTAACAGTTTGTTATCAAACTTCTGGACTTTTATTCATATGATCAGTAAGAAGTAAGATAAGAGTATAGTTTTAATTCATGCATATCTTGTTTTGAGTGCATTTGGTCATGTTCTCATATGTTTAAAGATCTTATTCTTGGTTTATTTATCTATTGTATTTTTTTAATATCAAATAGCTCTTTACATATTATGGAGATACAGCTCACTCTCAGCTCATTAGTTTGGATGCTATGTCATTGAGGCAGATCCATACCTACAGTGGGTATTAAGTTTACAAACCATTAAGTTAGGGCATAGATATAATTGTATGTGGGTATAAAGTACACATTAATGTAACTATCACATACAATGGTGATTTTTCCATCTTGAGACTGCAGAAAGGATTATGGTTCTTCTTTATCTCTTATTATGATATGATTTCTCCCCCTCCCCATTGCTATAAATCGGTTTCCCTCCCATGGCCCACTGTACATGGTCCACTGTGAAAGCGCTGACTCTCTTGTGCTATAGAACTAGACAGGTGGCTTACAAAAAGATATATATACCAAATGGTCATGGTAGAGTAAAGGCAAATTCTAGCCAAGGCAATTTCAGTCATTATCCTAGAAGGTGGAAGTTGATCCCAATCTTATAAATGATACTATTTCTCTAAAATATATATTTGGATTTTTACAAGGGAAGCCTGGTGCACACACAAACACAAACATGTGCGCACACACATGCACATACTCATACATATCTGATGACTAGAAAATGTATATCCAGTTCTCTATTGTCTATTTTTACATTTATGTATTCATTAAAATGAAGAGTGGAATTAAATAAGGAAGTAGAAGAGGTAAAAACAAAAAGCATCTGCTTTTTCTCCTTAACTTCCCTTCAAAGCCACTTGGGGCTATAATTCATTGCCTTTGAAAGGATATCTTAGAAACTTTCAATTTTTTTCATTTAGTCTTAGACAGTAAATCCTATGGACTCTTTCTCAAGAATCATCTCAATTCAGAATTAAAAGTCTGTGCAGTTTTCAGTTAACATGTTAAAATAAGCTTTCCTCCTCCTTCAGGATATAACTTCAGCCTAAGGTGGTTGCAGGGGAAGGGCCCTGGGAGGGGAGAGCTCCCTCTCCTCTTCCACCCAGAACTGCCTCTGGTGTTGAGCTGGGAGGTGGGAGGAAGAGAGAAAAAGATAACAGAAATGTGCAGGAAGTGTCTTCTCTGGTTGTTAAGTTGAATCCTCCAGTTGGGGCTTTTATCTATACATAAATAGATAGAGAATGATAAAATTGGCATTTCTAATTATTTGGCAAATACCAGATTATGTAAGAGGTAACATGGAGAAAAGTGATTAAAAATTTAGTTAAAGAGGGTAAGACACTTACGTCACAACATACTACAAAATAAAATTATAGATTTAGAAAGGAATTGTAACAAACCACCACCAACAACAACAAACTGTTAAAAGGATTCAAACAGGCAAATGGATCAACAAATTATGTAAATCCAAAGACTGGGATAAAAAGGGACTAACTATCCACAATCTGGGTGAACCTCAAAACAGCTGTGCAGAGTAAGAGCACAGATGAGAGAGGACGTGCTCTATGTTGCCACTTACATAAAAGTCAAGGAAAAAGTCACTCGTCTCCAGTGACAGTAGGAGTCACCTGGGGATTAGGCTGGGGAGAGTGGGGAAAAGGACAGAGAGGGGACACAAGGAGGTGTTGGCGGGGATGAATATTCCTTCTTGTGGTGATGGTTTCCTGAGGGTACACATATGTCAAAACTTACAGCTTGTACACTTTAGACATATACGGTTACTTACATTTCAATTATACCTCAATAAAGCCTTTTTTAAAAAGAAAAAAAGAAAGAGCTTATTGGGAGGTGTTGGAAAAGCGATATTCACATGCGACAAAATGGAATTAGACCCTTAAGTTACACCAATCAATTCGAAAAGGATGAATGTCTTAAATGTAAGACCTGAAAACATTAATCTCCTCATAGAAAACATAAGGGCAAAACTCCTTAACATGAATCTTGGCAGTATAGATATACACACATATAGATATAGATACAGATAGAGATAGAGCTGTAGATACAGATATATTTCAAGATTTCATTTATTTGCCTGAAAGAGAGAGAGAGAGCATAAACAGGGGGAACAGCAGGCAGAGGGAGAAGCAGGCTCCTGGTGGCTTAATCCCAGGACCCTTGGATCATGATCTGAGCAGAAGGCAGGGGTTTAACTGACTGAGCCACCCAGGCATCCCTATTTTTTTTGGATATGACACCAAAAGCACAGGCAACAAATGCAAAAATATATAAGTGTTATTATATCAAACTGAAAAGTTTCTGTACAACAAAGGAAAAATTAACAAAAATGTAAAGGCAACCTACGAAATGGGATAAAATCTGCAAAGCATACATTTGGTGAGAGGTTAATATTTAAATTATATAAGGAATTTTTACAATCAATAACAAAAACCAAATAATTCAGTTAAAAAAAATGAGCAAAAGACCAGAACAAACAATTGCCAAAGAAGACATAAAAATGGCCAAGAGATATATGAAAAGGTACTCAACATCACTAATTATCAGGAAAAGGCAAAGCAAAACCATGGTGAAATATCACTTCACACATATTAGGATAGCTATTATAAAAAAAAAAAGATAGCATATTGATAAGGGTATGGAGAAAGGGGTACCCTTTTGCACAGTTGGTGGGAATTTAAATTAGTGCAGCCATTATGGAAAACAGTATGGAGGTTCCTCCAAAAATTAAAACTAGCATATGACTCAACAGTTCTATTTCTGGGTATATAAACAAACAAACAAAAAAGTACTAGGAGAAAAGTTATGTAAATGTTACCTTTTGCAAGTATGGAAAAGATCATTCTCTGAATAAAAGCACAAAAGGACAGGTTGTTAAGTTAAACTGCATGAAAGTTAAGGTATTCTACATATGAGAAATACCACAAAATTGAGTCAATCTGATGAAAAGTGTTTTCAATTAAATGCATAGATAGATGTCTTTCAAAAAACTTTTAAAAGTAACAATCTCACCAGAAAATTGCATTTTCAGTCAATGATTAGAAAATGGTTAATGATACAGGGAAATGCTCATGATCTATTATCAGCTAAAATTGCATGGAGAACCAATTGACAAAAATATGCTAAAAATGTCCATGGTGGTTAGCTCTGTGTGGATGAGATTATGGAAACTTTTAAAATATTTTCTGAATTGTCTCAAATTTCTTTTATATTCATTAAAGAACGTTGTATTTGAAAAATGCAAAAGTCTAAAATAAACACAATTATTGATCACTAAATCAATTTCAGGGGACGATGTGGGGAGATATTTGATAATGTATGTGTTCTCCCTTTGTAAAAGGGTTACTTTGTAAAAGGTTACTTTGTAAAAGGTTACTGTTAGAAATGTTGGTCCTATTGAAAATATGATGGAAACTACTCATTTCAAAAAGGCTTTCTTTGAAAAGCTTATTTGAATGTCTAAAACTGTATATCTTATTATCATTTTATAAGGTCACAAAAATGTCATACGTGAGAAAAAGAACACAGTAGGTTAAGTGTTATATAAACTTCATCATTGTGTGTGTCCTTGGGTGAATCATTTTACCTTTCTGCATTTTAGTTCATTTATTATAAAGATACGCGCTTGAAGCTTATGCAACATTTGTGCATGTCAGGGAGCCCTTTGATGTGGGCAGCGAGGAATCTATTTGCATGGAGGGCAGAGGACCAAATAAGCTATAATACTCCAATGTTTGTAGGGAGTCAGGTGGGGCAGAAATGCTTTTTTTTTTTTTTAAGACTTATTTATTTATGGGGGGGGTGGGGAACAGAGGAAGAGAAGCAGACTCCCTGCTGAGTGCAGAGCCTGCCGTGGGGCTCCATCTCATGACCCTGAGATCAGGATCTGAGCCAAAATCAAGAGTCAGATGCTTAACAGAGCCCCGCCAGGTGCCTCAAATGTTTCTTAGCCAAGTTTTTGCCATGAGTTTTCACCCTGACCACAGAGAAGTGAGTCTTAAGTACACACAGGGAAATGAAAGGGGATAAGTTAAAGAGGGCAAGTTTCTCTCACTTGAATTTGTTTCTGGCTCATTCCCCGTAGAATTGCAACTTAAGGAAATAGCATGTATGTAAAAGCCAAAAGAAATTTTCAGTAAAAATGTCATAAGGTAATAGAGCATACGCTGCCTTACTAAGAAATCTAGTTGTTTCTCACGTCACGAGAGGGAGGCTTTGGAGTAGCTCCACAGAGTCAAGCTGAGTTACGATGCCTGACGGGAGAGGACAGAGTAGCCACGATACCCAAGACACCCAGTGGTTAGACTCCCTAATGGGCTCTCCCAGAGAAGCTTTGTAGAGAAGGAACTTTTAGAAAAATGCACCAACAGTTGGAGCAAGAAAAAGCACAAATGTCATAATTTTACTCGAGGCACAGATGAGCCAGGATATGTGGAAGATCTTCGGGAACTATGGATCATTATATGAGTGTTCCCAACCTGTAGTTGCTCAGTTGGGATACAGTGTGAGCCACGGAAGAGAGGAACGAAGCTCAGGCCCTGGGCTGGCTGCTCTTTTCCTGTTCTTTCTCTCTGACGCCCCACTCTTCACCGTTACTTGTCTGTGAGGCAGTGTCTCCATGAGTCATAAAAAAGATGAGAAATCAACCAGAAAGAATTCAAAAAATTAAAACAAATTCAAACTGTTGAAGTTCTTTGTAGTCGTGCTATATGTACATACACAAACATCTATAACTTACGTGGAGCGGGTTACATTATGCATACTATTTGGCAACTTAATGTTTTCACCCAGAGCTATTCACTGACGCCTTCGTTCTAGGTAGAGGTTTCACAGTATCCCATTGTGTGGACAGGTCGTGGTTCCTCAACCAGTCACGTTTTGATAGAGAGTCATTCATTCAACAAGTCTTGACTGAGCACATACTACGTGACAGGCACCTGCGCTGTTCGTTGAGGTAACTACGGTGAGCAAAGGGGGAGAAGAGTCTGCGGAGCTTGCAGACAGATGCGCACGGACGCAAAATGAAGAGGCAGGAGGTCTGACATCTTCTGCCCCACCAGAAACTGGGCAGGGCCTGAGAGAGTAGGGAGGAATTTGGTTCAGTTGCCTCGGGCCCTGAGCAGCCCCGTTTGGCGCTACCTGGAGCGGGGCAGTGACTGACCTTGTGGGCCGTGAGCACAGCGAGGGCACCGAGCACGTGCTGTGTCATTATGACAGTGAAAGCGTCAAGGAGGTCCTCTCCTGCTTGGATGTCTGCATCCGCAGCCCACGGCCGAGCGCTCCACCGCCTTGGAGCTGTTGAAGGCGTGTGGATTCCAGGTGTCAGGGATCACGCGGAGGAGACCCCCGTGCGGCCAGATGCGGTGGAAGGACAGAGAGCGCGACGGGGCACCTGCCAATGGCAGCTCCAGGTAACGTCCTCCATCTCTGTTTCTGTATCTCAGAAAATCTGTTCTTTTTTTCCTCAAAAAATATATTTAATTAACACCCAGAGTCCAATGAAAAGAGGAGTACAAACCGAACCACACAATCCTCCGAGTTTTTTTTTTCGTTTTTACTTTATAGTTTTGTTTTGTTTTTTTTTTTTTTCCTTTGTGTTTGGAAATGTTCTCTCTTTTTAATTCAGAATACAGTTGACATACAATGTTCCATTAGTTTCAGGCGTGCAACTTAGTGATTTGGCAAGTTTATATATTATGCTCTATTATGCTGTGTTCACAAGTGTAGCTCCCATCTGTCCCATTCCGTCCCTGCTGTAATATCACTGATGGTTTCCTTATGCTGTGCCTCAGGGGATTGCGACAGGACTGCTCAGACAATGTATGATCATTCTGCAAATTAGAGTATCCTGGACACTTTGAAATGCTTGAGATATAAATGGTCTCTTTGGATTAAAAATCCATCAGCGCTCTCAAACAAAAAAATGTCAAGGTTTTGTTTGTTGAAGAAAGGAAAGGTATGCCTATTAGATTCCTTAAATATAAATTCAACTTTTATGTCCTAATGCAAAGAATCACCTTCACAGAAACAAGTTGAAATTTCTAATTTTAAAAATATTGGAAAATATTTTACGGGGCTCAATAATTAATTTCTTTCCCGTTTTGAACCATGCTTTTCTTATCAATAGTGGTGTAATTATACTTTTTCATCCAAACCCAGTTAGGAAGAAAGTAAATGCCCTTGACTTTATCCCAGGGTCCCATACAAATATCAACTTTTTGAAAATTTGTGCTATGAAGTGATGTAGGCTTGGAAGCACTGGTCCAATCATTGCTTCTAAAAGTATCTGTGGTGAAGGACCAATTTTTTAAAAATTTCCAATCTGTAGTGGATCATTACTTTTGTGACAAATTAAATGGCAATAAAAATGAATGACTAAGAAAAAGGGGGAAAAAGGCATAAAATGTAAGCTTCTGGGATGTCTGGTGGCTCAGTCAGTTAACTGTCTGCCTTAGGCCCAAGTCATGATCTTGGATTCCCCAGGATAGAGCCCTGAGTGGGTGCCCTGCTGCTCAGCAGGGGTTCTGCTTCTCCTTCTCCTCTGCTCCTCCCCACTCATGCTCTCTCTTGCACTAACTGTCTCTCTCTCAAATAAATAAAATCTTTAAAAAATATATAAGCTTCTATTTTTTTAATTAAAAGCTTCAACAGATATGATATTACCTTGTCAAATTGCTCTAAAATTTTAATGCTTATTCTCGGTTCTTTACCCTATCCTGTCATAGATTCACTAAAAACCAGTTTGCAGACCAACAATAAAAAGTGGACCACACTTGTGTAATTCTGATCTGTTGGAGTTTGACTCAAAATTTGAGCTCTTAGAAGCCACTGTTAAGAGTTTCTATGTTACTAGGCATACAACTTAGTAGAGTTTTCTGATTATTTCCTTGCAATAATTCTTAGAAATGAGTAATAGTCTTTTAAAACTTCTTCAGATAATATAAACCAACTTTTTTTTAACCAATGTCATGAAATTTTTTGTTACTGTATATATGGCTGCTAGACTTGACCTTTCTGTTGTTAGTTTTATTGTCTTTAAAAGTGATGCATCCTAGCATAGCTGAAACAATTTTGAAAAAGAAGAATAACATGAATCAATCTTCCTGATGTTAAGACTATGTCATCAGGACAGTGTAGGACTTGTGGAGGGACAGACACACCAATCAACTGAACAGAGAAGCTGGAAATATACAACTACACTTATATATCTAATTACTTCTTGGCAAAAGAGCGAAAACAATTCAATGGAGAAGGGAGAGCCTTGTCAATCAGTGGTGCTGGAGCAATTGGATATCCATGGGAAAAACATGAATTTCAACCAAAATCCACATTTCATAAAAAATTATCTCAAAAAATGGATATAGACTTAAACATTAAGCAGAAAGCTATAAAATTTCTAGGAAAAAAAATGAGAGAAAAATCTTTGAGACCTAGGATTAGGCAAAGGGTTCTTAGATTTGACACCAAAATATAAAGGAAAAATTGTTAGATTGGACTTCATCAATGTTAAAAATTTTGTGCTATGAAAGACTCTTTTAATAGGATGAAAAGACAAATTACAGAGTTGGAGAAATAATTGCAAATTGCACATACAAAAAAGGATTTGTATTTGGAATATATAAAGAACTCAAAATTCAATGTTAATAAATAAACAACCCGATTAAAAATGGGCAGAAAATACATATAGACATCTAATGAAGAGAACATACAGATGAAAAATAAGCACAGAAAAGATATTGAACATCATCTGAGGGTCAAGGAAAAGCAGAGTTTTCCAGCTATACTCAAAGAAGGAGCTATGAAAAATGCTATTCTGATCATCATTGTTGTCATTATTATTAATCATTAGAGAATGAGTCCCATGTCAGACTCCTGGCTTGGGGGGAGCCTGCTTCTTCCTCTCCCTTGGCCTCTCTCTGTCTCTCTCTTTCTCAAAAGAATAAATAAAAACTTTTTTTTTTTAAGGAGATTGTACAACACACCTTCAGATTAGCTAAAGTTAAAAAAAAAAAATAATGATTACCCTAAATGCTAGAGAGGGCACAGAGAAACTAGATCATTCATTTATTGCCTCTGGGAATGTAAAATGGTATGGTTACTCTAGAAAATAGTTTGGTAGTCACTTTTAATGTTAACAATAGACTTAATACACATATTACAGAGAAATTACAAAATATGCAGAATGTGTACATGAATGCTTACAGCACCTTTTTTTCTTTCTAATAGTCAAGAACTGGAAACAACCCAGATGGTCTTTCAGTAGGTACATTCATGACATGGAATACTACTCAGCACTAACAAAGGAAGAGCTACTGATAACAGGCAACAACTTGGATGAAACTCAAGGAAATTATGTTAAGTGCAAAAAGCCAATCTCAAAAGGATACATACTTTGGATCCAATCATGACTCCACTTATGCAACATGTCTGTGAAGTGACATAATTATAGATATGGAGAACAGATGAATCATTGTGAGGGGCTAAGCATGGGATTGGGACTGGGGCAGATGTGGCTATGAAAGGGTAGGACAAAGGTACTTTGTGGTGGGTCCAGTTAAGTATCCTAATTATGGTAACGGTCACACAGAGCTACACATGTGATGAAATTGCAGAGAGCTACACACACTCATGCATATAGGGCTTGTGAACTGTGAATAGCTCTATGGTTGTATCAATGCCAATTTCCTGGTTTTAAGGTTGTGCTATAGTTAGACTAGATTTTAATGATGGGGGAGACAATAAAAGTTATATATATGTGTATATATGTATATATACATATATATGATCAATTTTACAATTTAACATTCTATTTCTAATGACTCCACCATAAAGCACTTGGAGGAAAAAAAAAAAAGTGTCACACAGTGATCTGAGGAAGGAGCCTGGGAAAATTTTCAAAACAGAAGAGAGATAACATAGCACTTGCTAGTATAAATTGTATGCATATTGACATCTCAATTTTATGCCCTTACTTTGTGGTACAGAGAAATTGGAGAAAATGGGCAAGGGCCTACTAACAGGAATTCCAGGCAGGCTGGTGATTTGGCGCTTGGTTATTGAAAGCACTCAGCATTCCTTGGTATAAGGGCACTGTCCAAGTTCACGGCATTATTATGCCTACAACTTCAAAAGCCTTATTGGGTAAAAGCAAGGGAACTTTCTATAAACATACTGTTTTTATCCAGATGATTTCCTAGAATAATAATGAAAAATGATAGTGAAATATTAAAGGAATGGGCACCAAGTAAGGAGATTGCTTTTGAAATGATGCTTGGGGATATTTATACCTTACTCACCACTTGAAAGAATTCTCTCTGTCCATGAGTGATAATACTATTGTTATGCCTACCAAATAGTACCTTTTCTGCCACACTTTTCCTTGGGTTGGTTGGAAAGTCTAGCACTCTCCATCCCTGATATGTATTGAGAAAACGTGTAAAGAGATTACAAAGAAAACTTGAGAAAAAAAGAAAAGGCATTGAAGGGGAGGTAGGAGGACACGTTTCAAGTGAGAAAACCAACCAACCAACCAACCAACAAAAAAACAAGCAAACCCACTATCCTCTCTGAGTCTGTCCAAGAAAGCCAGGCATCCAGGATGCAGCTCATCGCTACAACTCTCTGTCCCACATGATCTCAAAGGCAGAAGACAGAATAGGAAGCAGGCCCCACCATAGGGAAACACATATGGAAGATCTCCATCTCTAGGCATCCCGAGTGTGGCAACTCACCATGAGCAGCAGACATGAAATGGCATTCGTAGTGTGTGAGAAAGGGAATAGAGAACGGAGGTCTACCAATATTTTTCTTGGGCCCTGAAGTAAGTCGAACATTAACATCTTTGTTGATTAATCTATGTAATGACCTAATAGATATTTAGAGTCATAACTTTCACTAAATAAAATGGATTTGTCATAATCTTAAATAAACTTTAGATTTTTAAATATTAAGAACTTAAATATATTTAAAATTTAAATAAATTCTCAAATTTAAAAAAAGCTCTTCAGAGGTCAGATAAAAATTATACTTGGACAAAAGCACCGATGGACCCTTAAAAAATTTAGTTGGCATATCTGCATTATTACTTACTTTTTAAAGGATTGTGAGGCAGAGGTCCATTCAAAGCCACCTTAACCAGTAAATAATAAAAGACAATTCATGTTCTATAACAAAATTTATTTCCATGCTTCTGCCACAAGATGGGTTCTGAAGTGTGACTAGGTAGCGAACCCACTTAGTAGAGCTTGTTAGGATGAAAGAAGAAAGAAAAAGAAAGAGAGAGGAAGGGAGGAAGAAAGAAAGAAGAAAATATTTTCAAGAACATTATTCTCAACTTTTTGGGGGGTACGCTAATGAGCACTGGAGCCCATCTGTCTGGGTTTGAATCCTGGCTTCTTCACCACACACCAGTTGTGTGAACTTAATTTGGTTACTTAACCTCTCTATTCATCTATAAATTAAGGGTAATAAAATAACTTGCCTTATAGTGTTATTGTGAGGGTTTAGTGACTTAATAGATGTTTTTATTTTTATAATTACAAGCTCAGTGCAGAATCTGAGGGCCAAGGAAGGATAGGGTTCACCAGCTGTGCTCAAACAAGGAGTAATGAAAAATACCATCATCATCATCATCATCATCAATAGGCTTAAATGGCTTTATTGGTCAGTTCTACCAAGCATTTAAGGAAGAAATAATACCAAACTCAACACAAACTCTTTTTAAGAAAAAAGAAGAGGTTAAAATAAAGAAAATAGAGTGAGCTCCCAAATCATTCTCTGAGGCTGGTTTTATTGTATTCGATCAGAACAAGGACATCACAAGAAAAGAATATTACAGACAATACTACCCATGAACAAAATCTCAAAAAAAAATTAAAAATGACAAACTGAATCCAGAAATATATATATTTATAAATATAAATATATACATTATCCAAGGGGACATTTCTGCAATGTACCAAGGACTCAGGAAGGACACTCTGTGGGATTAATTACTTAATAAATTAATTCTCTGCAAAGAAATTTTATGTCTCATTCTTCAGGTCCTCACGCTTGTTTCTCAGTCTCTTTAATGCTTTTTGTGAGCTGGGGTAGGATCAAAGTCAGAGTACAATGATCGGGGGGAAACAATGCAAAGGGAGCAAAGACAAATCTACTTATTTAGGTCTGGTGCTGGCTTAAGTATAAGAGTAGAAATTTGATGTGCATCCCACAAGCACTGTCAAGCACTGTCTCCATCCACTAGCAGTCTTACGAAACACACCCATTGCACTAAGGCAAGTGCTAGATAGAAATCTCTCCCCATGTTTCTATAACCAATCATTACATCCTCTCTGGGTAGTATGGAAGGCTGATCGATGGAGCAGTTTCCCTTCCTCTGTCCCCTCCCCCATTCTATGATACTTCATTTCTCGTATACGTGTATAACCCATTTACAAGAAAATGTTTATAAATGTAACTACCTAAAATCTATATTTGCTTAGAGTTTTTAGACTAACCAGTGTGAATGGACACTAAATTGAAAACACAAATAACTTTCATGCCTTGGCAAAAAGCAAGTCCAACATTTGGTGGAGAACTAAAGGTCAGAGGAGATAGCCGGATCACCAGAAAAACAAATTATAAAAACCAATTCCCATAATAGTTTTCCAAGATTTTTCCTATACATGCTACATTTTCTCGCTTGGAATGCAGTGCTGTTTTTTCAGTAGTTACAAAAGAATGATAATGCATTTTCTCACATTGGAGATTATCTTTGGTGTCAATGATATGCTCGGATTGCTACATCCTTAAAAATTAAGCATTATAATAGAATGCCTAAAAACATTTGTCTGGGAACCATAGTCTGATAGAATGTCTACGGAGGGAAAACTGCTTCCGCCTTTCAAGACAAGTCTAGTTTTTTCCATATTCCAAGTCAGTGAGACTCCTTAGGAGAAACGGCTGGTTTTAGTGTGAGTGCGTGGGGTCGGGCGTTAGCAACACTGTGAGGGCCTTTGGCGGCTGCCTCCACCAAACCACGTGCTTCTCTTCTGAACCCTGAGGTCAGCACTGAAATACTTCTTGTTGTTTTCTGCCTCCTTCAGAGAGATCTCCTTGCGCTGGGCAAAATTTTGCCCAGAAATATGCGGCTTTGAATCTTAGTAACAGTTTGTGCTGCTGGTCAGTGGGTGAATGTGGATATAACTTGGCAATGTTTTACCTGATTCCGACAGCTGTTGTTGAAGTTTAGCGAAGCTAGGAACTCATAAAAATGGCTCCAAACATCCCACATGATTTCTTTAATTGTATTTCCCTGAATCTGCTTGGGGGAAGTCTTTTAGCAGATGTCCTAACCATATGGAACTGTCCTAGCAATTAATTTTTATAACTCGTGGGCTGAGAATGTATTGAATGGAACTATGGCTGCCGGATACATATGTGTTGTTGACACTTTTTACAGAAACAGCTTGAAATATGTTGCGGCGAATACATTTCATCCATGGGAAGTTCATCCTTCCTCCTCTGGAGCGTTGCTCAGACACTGTTCCTTCACTGTGCCGGGTGGTTTCTCGAGATGCGAGATACTTTTTGCTCTGAGCACCTCGGTCTTCTCAATAGGGTCTCTGACATACTACTTTTTTCTATCTGAATTGACAGGTAGGTTTTTTCTTTCTGTCCTCAAAGCCTTACTCTTATCTGTCCCAATCGATGGCTTAGAGAATGGATTTTGAGATTCTGAAACCCCTCATTAATTATTTCCATTTAAGTTCCACGCTGATGGCCTTGACATCTGTAATAGTTATTTCCTCTCCCACCAAGCACCCACATCTTTAGTGATTGTAGCCAGGTTGACTTTTAGTCATCTCTCTGATGCATGCTGGAAATGTATGAGAGGAATTTACAAGAGAAGGCCAGAGCAGGGTGTTAAGAAACCTTTGTTGGTTTCTTACATATTCACATATGTTTTGGTTCCTCAAGGATTTATATTAATTAATTGTATTATATAATAAATATGCATTTTAAAACCATGTTATTTTCATCTCCTAGCCCTCCTCATTCCCTGGGGATCTTTAGGAATGCAGCGTCCCTGCGTTTAAGGAAGGCTGAGAGTTAAGTTTATCGTCCACCTTGCAAAGATTCGGAAGTATACCTTTACCACCATATAAAACATCCCTGCTCTCAGCTGTCCTAGAGTCCGTATTCTCTCTCCGTTTACTCCTTTAACCAGCTTTTCATGGACGTGTTTAAGTTCTGCAGTTGTTTTCAGTCAGCTCCTCTCACCTTAAGAAGGTGTGAGCGTGCCCGAGAATGGGAGGGGCCAAGGAAGTAGGAGGCAAAGTAAGAGCGGGTGGTGCCTGGGAGCTGAGTGGCAGGAGCCGCAAATCCTGGGGTCCAACCTGAGGAGAGCCCGGGTGAGGTGAGGACTGAGAAGCTGCCCTTAGCATGGAGGCCATTTTAATGCAGTGGTTGTGCCTGGGTAACTGGCCGGGATTCCAGGAAGAGGGACAATACTGCAGGCAGGAAGCATGTATAAATCACTTAAGAAATTTTGTAGTAAGGAGAAGCAGAGACACTAAGCAGTGAGTGCAGGGCTGAAAGCAGGCCAACGTTTATCAGCTTTTGTGTCCCCTTTAGTGGACAATCTGGTTGCCTTTTTTTTTTTTTTTTTTTTAATTGTAGAGTGATGGTTCAAGAGAGAGGGAAACGCAGTGGAGTGAGTGGAATGGAATAGACGGCAAAGGGTAGGTTTGTCCTTTCCACGAGCAGACAGTTCCCCCGTTTCCTGAGAGGGAAGGCAAGGAACGTGCTCACACAGGCCTGTGAGTGGGTAGATTGTTGGCGGGAGAAGGATTTCAAAGGAAATCTTCTGATTGCTTCTGTTACCTCCACGAAATAGGAAGCAATGTTTTTAGCTAATTTCTGTAAAGCCTTTGCAGAGAATGTAAATTTCATTCCAGGGCAACTACTCAACCTATGTTTGTCCAGACACTTTTCCGTCCATTTATTTCACTTTGTGTTTATAAAAATGTCTCCTTCAACTCATTCCTTCCTCCTCTTTACAATTATAGATCTAAACTCAATTTAGCACTCCCACAATAAGGGAAAGCTTGCAGAGTGTACGTGTAAGTAAGGATTTGACATGTGTGTGCGTTTGTGCAGGTGTATGTATTTTTTTTTTCTCCTCAACTATTTTTCAAGACACCAGGTAGTGCTGCACCAAAAGGCACACACATAGTGAGACTGAGCAGATGCCCCTGGGGCCCTGAGTGGATCTCCTCGTCCTACCTGAGGTCAGCCCCAGTGCGGAGTCAGACTTACCTGGTACAATGAGTATCCTGCCTCCAGGCTAAACACCTCCTCTGGAGCTCCATCCACCCACAAAAATACACTGTCAGTGTGGGACAGGAGCTAGTGTATTACCTAAGTGATAAGTCTGCTTTATATGTGAGTCTCTTTCACGAGATAAAGGCACCAGTCCCATCCTTCAGGGCACTTCGGGGAGCATGCTTTGTACACCTAAGGTTCTGAATAAACTGAGCCCCACTGCCCACAGTGGTGATGCTGTGACAGCTCTATTCATCTCCCTCTTCTCTGGCCCCTGTTCCCGCCCTCCCCCACCTTCCTCCTTCTGGGAATGACTCCCTAACAGATGCCTGAGCCTAAGTACTGTGGACTCAGGCTCTGTTTTTGTGACCATTCAAATGAAAAGAGAGCATTTAGAACTATAGAGGGGGCTATAAAATACAACAATAGGATAAATCTGAGCTGATAGATAGGCCTAGTCGGTAGCTGAATTTTATTCTGAAATCTCCTGGTACCCAAAGCTCAAAGAAGAAATGATGGCCAAATAATGATTATTGTCTTAGAAAAAGGAAGCATAACAACTGACTTGGCAAAACTCACTTATCTCTTGGAAAAGATGATAAAGAAAATTCAAACTTGGGTACAATATAATAAGGCCTTAACATGAAATATTGTGATGCAGCAGCCGTCTCCTTCACCTCCCCCACCTGGGATGCTAGTGCTAGTTTTCCTGCACTAACCCTCTTGCTGTTCTTGTGCAATTCAGACATTCTAGGTGGTGATGGAGCTCATAGACTACATCGCGTGTTGATTATCTGCAATGTTTCAGGTTATTCCAAAATCTAAAATTTGATAATATACCGTGATACTGCTGAAGAAAATTTTGAGAGCTTTTTTTAAGAAGTAGAGTATGAAAATCTGATGAAATATTTTCTCTTGTTGCACAGACTCTACAATAAGCTAATAAGGGCTTTGATTTGCCTTGTAACCGGGCAGGCCAACTCTTCTTCCCTTGGGAAAGGGCGCAGACTCTAGATTTGTAAAGCTATGAAAAGGCAAGGTGTGTCACAGCCTTTACAATGCTGTCTTTCAGGTTTAAATGGAGACATTTGCTGCCATCCAACACCGAGACCAGTTCAAAAGGATTGTCCCTGTCCTTGTCCTCTTGTTTGCCTCTAGCCTTAAACGGTCAGAAGGGAGCAAGTCGATGCCTGATATTTCTGTGTAGCTGTTCAGTCTATAAATAGCAGTTCCGTGAACTCTTAGTAACAGAAACTTCTCACAAAGCCGCGCTCCCAGTGTGTAGAGGGAGGTTTTTCTGAGGGGCCTAAGATCTAGCCCGATGCTGGCGTGGGGCTTCCTGGGTAGTTATCCCTTGTATCACCTGGGGTTCAAGCAGAGAAGCAGAACCAGTAGGAGTTGTATATTAAGAAATGTATCATGGAGGGGCGCCTGGGTGGCTCAGGTCATGATCCCAGCGTCCTGGGATCGAGCCCCATCTCTCCCGCTTCTCCCTCTCCCACTTCCCCTGCTTGTGTTGCCTCTCTGGCTGTCTTTAAAGAAAGAAAGAAAGAAAGAGAGAGAGAGAGAGAAAGGAAGGAAGAAAGAAAGGAAAAATGGAAGAAAGAAAGGAAGAAAGAAAAAAATATATCATGGAGCCTGACGAGATGAGTCCAAAATCTGCAGGGCAGGTCATCAGGAAGGGTGAGCTGGGGCATTGGGGCGCAGAGGAAACCTGCTGCCCACAAGTGAAAATTGCTTCTTCAAGGAAACCTCAGCTCCACTCAAGGCTTTTTAATTCATAGATTCCGGTCCACCAAGATTATCTAGGATAATCTCCCTTCCTAAATTCAGTTGATTATAGTTACATCCCACGTACAAAATATTTCCATAGCAACACCTCTGTTCGTGTTTGCGGGAATCCCTGGGGCGGAAGCCCAGCCCAGCTGACACATCACACTGACCATCACACCCGTAAAGAAGAATTATGAACTTTGCAGACCTTAGCAACACAAGAAGCAGTCTGGCAAAACTTGTTTGGATGAAAGTGAGCAAGAAAAAAAGAATCGTGAAAACCTCTCTTCTTGGTGGTTATCTTTTTGCCGAAGTACTTTGTGCTTAATATATCATTCTTCAAGTACTAATTTAGCTTATGCTTTTGTGTACCTTTTAGCAAAGGGTCTCAGGGTTTCCAGGGATTCGTACTGAACAAGACATATTCCCCCAAGCACCTCATTGACATCATTCTGATCTTCCAGAAGATCTTTAGTGAATTGAGGATCTTTGAGTGGCTAACAGCAGATAGACCCAAAAATTCTTTATCAGGGAAATCCCAGTAACATGACCAGGGTCTCTGAAGATGTTTAAGTTAACCAGATTTCTAGAGCACA
The DNA here is from genome assembly GCF_963455335.1 of Martes martes. NCBI lineage: Eukaryota > Metazoa > Chordata > Mammalia > Carnivora > Mustelidae > Martes > Martes martes. Next base: position 134,666,270 of record NC_137892.1, on the reverse strand, counting down.
GACTAGAACATCTTTTGTGCTACATAACACCTATGCTGATAACATTGGGACAGCTGTGCCCAGGACTGGTGTCTTAGGGTGTGGCACTAGCCCTCATTAAAGAAACATCTTGCCTTATTAAATCCTCATGCCTGAGGTTCTTTATATAAATTTAAAAACCTGACTCGAGGCACCTGGGTGGTGCAGTCAGTTGAGCATCCAGCTTTTGATTTTGGCTCAAGTCATGACCTCCAGATCATGAGAGTGAACTCCAGGGCAGGCTCCCCACTCAGTGGGGAGTCTGCTTGAGATTCTCTCTCTCTCTCTCTCCCTCTTCCTTTCTCGCTCTTCCTCTGCCCCTCCCCCTGCTCATATGCGGTCTCTCTCCCTTTCTCTAAAATTAATAAATAAAACTTTAAAAAAAGAAACAAAACACCAGACTTGCATTCCTAAAATAATTTACTTTTCTGGAAAGGTTACCTGGTCCAGCAATGACAAATAATCGTGAAAGAAAATGAAACTGGCCAGACCTGCCACGTTAATGTGATGTCAGCTTATGCAGTTTCTTGATTATCATTGGAATGTGTGGCATTTTTTGTTGTTGTTGTTAGTTACAGTAACTAAATCTGGAAACACACCTCTGAGGAATAAAATGAGAGTGAGATAGACGTTCAAAGTTGATGCTGCACAGCTGGTCTTGAAAATCCCTCGTGGGTATGGAATATCTGAAGTGCAAAACATGTAAGGGTTAACGGGAATTACAAATCGCCTGTGAGTAATCTGGGCCAAGGAGACAGTCTACCACTTCCTTATGTACTCATCATCTGCCTTTACCTAGTCTTCGTGTGTTAGAAAGTCTCAATCGGTGATAACGTGAAGACGTTAGTTGTCATGGTTTGTGTTCCTTCCACGTCACTTTTTGTTTTGTGATGAGGATTGTGCCTTTCAAAACTTTCATATTTAATTCCTGGCTTTTCCTGTAGCTTTGTTTTTGTTACAAATATTAGAGAAATACAAAACTGCTGCCTGTGCTGAATTAGAGGATTTGCAGTGCCAGTCAGCTTGGCTTATTACCAGTCTCTATTCACAGCTGAGTTCTGTATGGGGGTTTTAAATTGTGCTGATTTCCTAAATATCCTCCAGCACTAACTTTTTAAATAAGTACAATTATGAAGTTAAGGAAATAATGAAAGTTCTAAGTAAAGAATTGGAACTGTACTTCCAAACATATTATCCCTTCAAGTGGGCATTTAAAAAAACCCACTGCACATTTTGTGATTAAGTTGTTAACACGTTTCTAAGAATATACCTGCAGGAATTTTCTTGAGAGCTTGCATTAAATAGTTTTGCATACTTTTGAAGAAGTAAATGAAATATACACACGTAAATAAAATTTGGATTTAAGCCTCAAACATAGACAAGTTACGCAGTGAATCATTCTATCTTTGATCAAGAAACTATGAAGTTAAAACCATAGATGGGTATGTATTACACAAATGAACCTGTACACAATTTTCAAGAAGGAATCATCAAAACCTATCTCAAAGTGTAATATACATATGTACCCTTGCAGGGGTATAGCACCAACTTGGATGTATATTATTGGATATGTTTGCTTTACAAAGTGATTTAATATGTGCAACACTTTGTTGCTTTAAAGTTGCTTCTGTATAGTTTAAAATGACCAATTCATTATCCATCTACTAGGGAGTTTAATAAGAGGAATTATTGCTAAAAAGGTTTGTTGATTACCTGTATGCAGTTCTTCTCTCCTTCTAGATCCATGGCTGGATTTCACTTTTCCAACCTGCTTGTAAGTGGGCAGGGCTCTATGACTAATTCCAGACAATAGGTTTTGAGGCAAAATGTTGTATGGAAGTTACTGGCAGAGATGGCATTGAGTCCATGTGTAATTTCAGTCTCTGTTCTCCAACTATGAAGACCACATGATACATAGGATGCAGATAAAAGGTTGTGAAACATACCGCAACCTGTGTTGTGTGTGTATGTGGAGCCAAGTCCCCTCCAAGCCCGTTCTTGACACACTGAGTGAACAGGAAATAACTTTTGTTGCGTTCAAGTATGGAGTCTTTCTGGTTACTTCTCAGCACCGTATAATAATGAAACCAAGCCAGACTAATACTGTAAGTATTTATATAATTCCTTACCTTAGAATTCAAAGAATGTTGGGCGTCATTTGATCCTTTGGTGAAACCTAATTAACAATCAGTTCCATCCTGCATGGCAATCTCGTTTTTCACTACCAGGCATCAACTACCAGGAAAAACACTAGCAGATAACAAAGGGCCCAGGGGGGTTATTCCAAGGGACTTAGTTGTTGTTACAGTTAAGTGGGGAAAGGCAGTCTTTTTTTTTTTTTTAAGAGTTTATTTGAGAGAGACAGAGACAGAGAGAGACAGCACAAGTAAGGGGGAGGAGCAGAGGGAGAGGAAAAGGGAAAAGTCCCAAGCAGACTCCCCGCTGAGCACAGAGCCCAACACAGGGCTCCATCCCAGGACCCTGGGATCATGACCTGAGCTGAAGTCAGATGCTTAACTGACTGAGCCACCCAGGCGCCCCAGCCATAGCTTTTCAATGGCCAGATTAGGAACACATTGAACCTAATAAATTTGTGAATATTTTCCATTATTTCATCAGTGGTTTTGTTAACCTTATCCCTCTAGTTGGAGAGAGATATTAAGTTTCATGAGACCGTCCTAATGTATTTAAAGAGCTCTTACAAATCAAACTCTAAGTACTAGCTGTATAATGACCTAACCAAAAGAAGCTAAAGATATTAAAAGGACATTAGAAAATACGTTCATAAGACAGTCAAAGAAAGCATTGCTTCTATTTTTGTAAAGACACTATTTGAGATAATGTGAAAATTTTATTGTCTTGGTGATGCTGTTTTTAACAGAAATTATCTTCATACATTTATGCTGTTGGTTATATAAATGGAACAATTAAAGAATGTACCAAAGCATCAATGTTAAAATAATTAAATAGCTATGATCATAGTCAGTGAGAATGAGTCAAAAACTTCAACAAAAGTCACATAGCTAATGAATATTTTATTCCTTAAAATATACACATAAGTTTACTAGAATAAATAAAAGTGAGTTCCTGGATATTATGGAGACATGAGTAGCACGTTTGGGAAATTCACACTGAGCTAATATCTTTGGCTGTCTAAACATAATGAGAGGGCAGCATTCCGAACTCGGCCAGGCCAGAAACAAAGTGAGAGAAAAAATAAAACGATTTCCAGTACCTTTATTTGCGGTCTTGGATTCAAGGCCATCTTTCGGAAATCTACACTGCCATATATGTGAAGGTTGTGTAGAATTCACGAGTAAGCGACTGAAAATCTCTTTGAAAGTTTCTAATTGATTCCAAAGTCCCTGAAAGTCACCGTGAAACTCGGGGTTTGGCTAGGTTATACTATAGTTGAGAAATGATGAGATAATCCCCCTTAGCATTGGTCTGCAAGGGCTTCTATAACAAAATACCACAGACTGGCTGGCTTCAACAACAGAAGATTATTTTCTCAGTTCTGGTGGCAGGAAATTCAAGATCAAGATGTTAGAAGGTTTGATTTCTCCTGAGGCCTCTCTCTGTGTCGTGTAGATGCCTATCTGCTTACTGTGTCCTCACCTGGTCTTTTTTCTGGGTGTTCACTTCCCTGGTGTTTCTTCCTCTTTCCTCTCTCCAATATAGCAGCGGTCATGCTATAATGGATTGAAGCCCACCCATATAACTCCACTGAGCCTTAATTTTTACTTCTTTAAAAACATATCTCCAAATATAGTCACATAGGGGTTTAAGGTGTCAACATAGGAATTTATGAGGAGGAACACAATTCGGTCCATAAAACCCTTCAAATAAAATATTAAGAAATCTGCTCTGATCTTCAAGTAGAAGCAAATTCTACTTCTCCATGTTATGTTTTAACCGACTTCACATATTCACCAAGAAGCACATATACAGTAGTAAAAATGGCATATAAATGCATTGGATATTTAAGAAATGATGGTTATAATTGTAATGATAAAGGGGCAAAGTCATTTTGAAAGATGCAATTCTGGATTCTCAAGAAAGTTTTTCCTCCAGACCCTTACCATGGATAGCGTATGGCGTCTGCGCTCTGGCCACAGCTCCTGGATCCTTCAGTGTGCTCCGGTGGACTTTCAGTCTCTGGTGTCTGCTCATGGATTCCTGAGGGCTTTTTCTTATCGGAATGGAGGAAAGCTGTATCCAAGCAGACCAGATATTCTGGAAAATTAACTGTCTCGTTCTACCTCCCCCACATTTCTCATGTAGGCTCTCGGGAGCTGGAATAATTCTTAGATATGTGCTTAGCAGTTTCCTGAGTTCCCCATGGATTAAACTCAGGTGTTTTCTGTAGTAGATGGTTTAAGAGTGTACCCTTTGGTGGTTGACATTCTTATATCTCTCTCCAGTGTCTCCTGTAACCCACAGGTACTTGTACTTGAATCCTTGTAGCAGAGTCTTCTCCTGGGAAAACCCAATTTAAGACTCCTGGTGAACCAATAGATCAAGTTTTCTACCAGGACAGATGCATGTATTACATGAGATGTTCTTGTTGCTGGTGGGCCTTCTAACTTAGGAGTGTAGGTCTTTTTTTTTTTTTTTTAATTTTCTAGAAACTGATGGCATGTGAACACAAGGTGAACATTTTCTGATTGGAGTGGATAGAGTTGCCACTTCTCTGTACTTTCTGGAAGAATTGATTATTTAGGTTTATCTGAGTTGCTAACCTAGGAGAACCAAAGGCATTATCAGTGGAGCTGCCAGTAAAGAAGATAGAAAAGGGGAAGATCCAAGGTAGAAACAGCTCTTAAGGAGAATAGAGTAAGAAGATGTAAGCCCAGGGAAGGAGGACTTAAAAGGGTCATAAAATACAGTACACTGGAGTGAGCTCCTACTGGCTAACAAGACCCAACTGCAGAACTTTCAGGAATATTATAAGGTTGTTGTTTAAAACAGCCAATATTAAAAGTTAAATTATATAAAGATAATTAAATCACATATGCAAAACAAAGTTAATCATTACTCCTCTATCATTGCTATTTGCTGTGATCTTGAGATTTTATGCTTACTGTGTTTTGAGAGTGGAAATACTATAATGATGTGTGTTGCTGCATCTTTTTTCAACTTTGCCTTCGGTGAGAGCTTGTTGGTAGCCCAAAATGGGATGTGCTGGGATATTGCTGGCAGTCATGGTGGTCTTTTTTCTGGAAACCCAGTTATTAAACATTAGCCAGCATACTACTGATGATAAGGCAAACTATTTACAATAACTGAGTATCCTGAACACCAAACAGGGGAATTTGGACAGGACACATGAGACTTCTCTGACAGACTGATCACTTGAGCTCAGAACACCCTGTCAGACTTATTAAGCTTGTATAGAACTTTGGTCATCTAAGACCTTTCTGCCTAATTTTTACTCCTTCCCACTTTCCTTCCCAAGGATCAGATCAACCCTGTGATATTACACTCCGTCAGCCTCCTCCAGCTCGGTTTTCCATCACGGGCATTTTCCCCTAATAAATCTCTAACATGCTTGATTCTGTCTTGGTGCCTGCTTCTCAGATGATCTAGATTAACGCTTGTGGTTCCATGGGTGGTCCAAGAAGAGAGTGGGTAAGATTGAGATTCAAGACTTTATCCATTGCCCTGTAGGTGAAAAGGACCCATTGTGGTTGGTAGGCAGGGCACGGGAAATCCCTGGAACATGACAGCTGCTTAACCACTAAAGACCTTGAAATAATGTCCTCATGATATTATGGGAAAATAATGAAAGAATTTTAAAAATATAAGGGAGAGGGGAAGTCCAGAAAAACAGTGGAGTTTTCTGGTTATTGGAAATTGTACTGATCACATGAAGAGGGAAAATGAGAGATGGAGAGCCTTTGAAAAGCAGGTTTGATTTTGATGGCTGTTCATGAGAACCAAAGACCTAACAAAAAGTCCTTATCCTCTGCAATGGAAGAGAAGCCTTCTGAGCAACAGGCTGAGGATCTTACTGTTAAAGTTGTAGAGCTGTAGAGACATTATGTGCATGGCCAAGGCAATCCTAATACGTGGAGATAAGGGCCCTGATGGGAAAGCCTGTAAAATAAGATGGTGACATCTGGCTGGGTGCCTCTACAGAGGTTGGGTCTGCAGCTCCTCTGACCTCCCTAGGCTTATCGAGGTGACCTACCCTGCAAAAGTTAAGAACTATCACTACTCTGCTGGAATATCCCACAGAGACCTTCTCATTATAAGGCAACAGGTGTCTGCTTCAGGAACTGCCTCCATGTTCTGTCCTGACTACCAGGCCAAAAACTAGGATGAAATTTCAGCATGTGTGGATGGGATTTGTGCTAAGCTTGATATAAGAAAATGATGCTAACATATCACATGATCTGCAAAAGGTAACTAGTATGTAGCAGCAGAAGTGAGAATACCTGTTATAAATTTTGAGAGTGCTTAGTAAGGCTAGATAACCAAGAATTCTGTGACTTGGGCTTACTTTCTCAAGACACAGGATCTAGCTCCATGGCAAGGATTCCAGAGGACAAACTTGCTGCTGGGATGACTTAGAAGTCTGGACAAATACTCCATTTATATATGTATATTTTTTTCTTTTTTTTTTAATTAAATTTTTTATTTATTTTCAGCGTAACAGTATTCATTGTTTTTTCACCACACCCAGTGCTCCATGCAATCTGTGCCCTCCCTAATACCCACCACCTGGTTCCCCCACCCTCCCACCCCGCCCCTTCAAAACCCTCAGGTTGTTTTTCAGAGTCCATAGTCTCTCATGGTTCACCTCCCCTTCCAATTTGGCCAAGAGAAAAGAAAATTCTGCCATTTGCAACAACAAGGAAGGACCTTAGGAGCATTATGCCCAGTGAAACAGATTAGAAAGAAAAAGACAAATACTGTATGATCTCATATGTTTTAAGAAATATAAAGTTTACATATAAAGGTTAGAAAGACAACTGAACCCATACATACAGAGAACAGATTGGTGGTTGCCAGAGATGGGGGGTGATGCATGAGCAAAATAGGTGAAAGTAGTAAAAAGGTACAAGATTTCAGTTATAAGATAAATAAGTCCTAGGATATAAAGTAACATACAGGATGGTTACTATAGTTATTAATAATGTTACATATTTGAAAGCTGTCCAGAGAGTAAATCTTAAAACTTCCTGATACAAGAAAAAAAATTGTAACTATATGAGGTGAGATGAATATTAACTAAGCCTATTGTGATAATCATTTTGTATTATATACATGTATTAAATCATTTTGTTGTACACCTCAAATTAAAAAAAAAAAAAAAGAAGTCTGGACAAGTTGATGGCTGAAATTCAGCAAAGTATAAATATCTGAGTTTCCGTGGTAGATAGCAGAAGTAATAAAGAGGCTGAAGGAAGTATGCATGCTTGAAGAGATGGCTTATGTGGGTCCAGAAGACCCTGCAAAAAATCATGTTCCATGAGAAAATCCAGAAGGTCACATTACTCACCAAATCAGGAGGAATGTGCTCATTAAAAGCACACCAGCACCACTCAGAGGTTCCGTGGTAGGCTTTCTATGCAGGCCAGAGATGATGGTAGGGAAGGCTGTTGTAGAGTTGAGTTATTAATATCCATGGAGATGTAGCCCCGAAGTAATAGAAGTCAGGTGGTGGCACCAAAATATCAGAATCCAGGAGGCAGCAATTATTGTAATGACCAATAAGATTGGATGAACAATCAGAAGACTCGAATCAAAAGCAAGTTGTGGAGATGGTTAATTGAATATTGTTCTCTAGGTGCAAAATAAATGGATACCCGCACGGATGCTGCTTAACACCCAGAAAGGGGAAGAATAAAGAAGTAAGAACTCCAAGAAAACATTAAAATCCCTTGCCCTCTGCCAGACTTGAGCAAGTTATAGTTATGAGATCTACTATCAGACCTAGTATTGATGGAGGACGTGGCCAGGTCCCTAGGAGAAAGAGGCCTGTTGTAGTCAGCTTGCAAACAAGTAGCTGGTTCATCCACTCAAGGTATAGATCTGTATCAGAAGCTCCGTGTTAGTTCTATTGCTGAAAATTTGGACGTTTAGATGCAGCAGTACCTGGATTAGCCTTGGCAAGTAAAATCCATATCAGCCACTGTGGTCTTCTCATTCATGTGACCATTGTGCCTGTTCTGGTGCTCAATGATGAAGGGTGGTTAAAGTCAACTGACAAGTCATCTCCCTCTTCTATGGTGAATTCCTTCAGGTGGTCATTAACAGATGAGACAAATATCTCACTTCAGGTGCTCTTTTGCATGTACATGAACTTTTCTCTACCGTAAACTTGTGTCTCATTTTCTGGCCTTTTCCTTCCAGGTTCTTATGCAGATGGCCAGACCTTTGGCTAGTGTTCAGAAATATATCTATATTCTTATTTCAGTCCACTTACAACACAAAATGGATAATGAGGTACATGGCTCAAAGCTCTCCCCATTGGGAAGTTTTTCCTCACAATTAATTTCAAGGGCACACCTGAATGAGGTATAATTTCACCACTACCTATTTATGGCTTGTACTCATGTAACAGACTAACCCATCGACAAACCAAGTTTGGGCTTGCAGTTAAAAAATATTTCATGGTCCTATAAGTATTATAAATACTCTTCTATTCTTCTAGCTCATCCAAGAAGCATATTCTAAGATGGGATTAAGTGTTCAAAGATGGTGTTACACAAGAAATGCCTGAGTCAGAGAAAATAATCCCTCACATGTTCTCCTCCTGCTGCCCCATGCTGCACACAACTGCATGCACACCCCAGGAACACCCAGTACTGGTGTTGGTGCTTTGAGCCCACTCCAGTCCTTTAACTTCTGGCATCTCCTCTGCACAGCTTCCCTGCCACTCTGAAATTGGCTGGAGCGTGGAAAGTGTGGAAGGGAATACCTCAAACATTCTCCAAAAGGAGAATTCCCACTCAACTATGATCAATTTCTGGGTGTTCTCATCTTGTCCTGCTGCTCTAGTACCTTGCGCAAGGCTTGGCCTAAGGTGGGATTCAGTGGTGGCTGGACAGATCTGGAAATCGAGTTCTCCAAACATGGGTCCCTTCAAAACTACTGTTGAATAAGAATTACCAGAAATTACTGAGGAGGGAGCAGGAAAGACTTAATGAATTAGGTCCTCAACTTTGTGCCAGGAGCTCAAGCTTCAGTGTGGGGAGCTCATTCAGCTAGGGCAGTTTCAGGTATGTTTCAGAAGCGATTCTCCTTCTGAAATATGACTCACAACCACAGCACGTTGGGATGTTGGGTTATCCTTCACCAGCCCTCAGAATCTACACATATCCCAGGGCTTCTTTCACTTAGAATAAGGCATTTGGATTATTTTCATTTGGGGTAAGTATCAAAAGGTTGCTATAAACATCCATATACAGGTTTTTGTGTGGGCGTGTTTTCATTTTATATTGGACATATACCCAAGAGTGGGGTTAAAAAGTCATATGATAAGTGTGTGCTTAACTTAAAAAAAAAAAAAAAAAAAGGTTTTCAAATAAACAACATTGTTTGGAAGCCGCTGCAGATACTTCCTGAAGTACTCTCAGCCTATGCTTCTTAAAAGATTGCAGACTTATCCGCGTTGTAATATTTTAAATACAAGGAAACCTCAATTCCTTGTTTGCAGTTATCTTATGTTTACCTTTTGACTGGCTTTACCCATTTATTCTGCCCCAAATCCCTGCCTCTGGCAACCACCAACCTGTTCTCTGTATCTGCGAGCTTACTTGTTTATTTGTTTAGATGCCACATATAAGAGAGATCATAGGGTGTTTGGCTTATTTCAATTAGCATAATGTCCTAGAGGGCCGTCCATGTTGTTGCAAATGGCACGATTTCTTTCCTTTTTTATCATTAAGTAATATTTCATTGTATATGTACACCATGATTTCTTTACCTATTTATCCATCCATGGACACTTACGTTCTTTTGTATTTTGGCTATTGTAAATCATGCTTTAGTGAAAATGGGGGTGCATCTATCTTTTGGAATTAGTGACTTCTTTTTCTTTAGATGAATAGCCATGAGTGAAATTTCTGGATTATATGGTAGTTCTATTTTTACTTTTTTGAGGAACCTCCATTCTGTTTCCATAGCGGTTGCACCAGTTTGCTTTTCCACTGACAGTCAACACTGGTTATTTCTTGTCTTTTTGATAATTGCTACTCTAACACATGTGAGGTGATATCTCATTGTGGTTATGATGTTCATTTCCAGTATAACTAGTGATGTTGAACATCTGCTCATGTACCTGTTGGCCATCTGTATGTCTTCTTTGGGGAAATGTCTATTCAGATCTTCTGCTCATTTTTCAAATGGATCGTTAGCTTTTTTTTTTTTTTTTTTTTTTTGGCTATTAAGTTGTATGCGTTCTTTATATAATTTAAATATCAGCTCTTATCAGATATACGATTTTCAAATGTTCTCTCCCATTCTATAGGTTGCCTTTTCACTTTTTTGATGGTTTCCTTTGCTTTGTAACAGCTTTTTAGTATGCTATGGTCCCTGTTATTTATTTTTGCTTTTGTTGCTTTTCTTTCTGGTGTTAGATTTAAAAAAATTAATCTTTAATGCCTATGTAAAGGAGCTTATTGCTTGTGTTTTCTTCTAGGAGCTTTATGGTTTCAGGGGTTATGTGCAAGTATTTAATATATATTTAATATACGTAGAGATAATTTTTGTGCACAGTGTAAGATAGTCCTCAAGTGGCCAAATTTCATTCATTTGCATGTGGCTGTTCAGTTTTCCCAGCACCACCTGTTGAAGAGACTGTCCTTTCCTTATTATACACTCTTGGCTCCTTTGTCAAAATTAATTGACTAGATATGTATGGGTGTATTTCTGCACTCTCTATTCTATTCTATTCTGTTCCATTGATCTATGTGTCTGCTTTTATGCCAATATAATGGCCAATATAATATGTTTTAACAGGCTCCATGCCCTGCATGGAGACCAAGATGGGGCTTGAATTCATGACTCTGAAATCAAGACCTGATCTGAGATCAAGAGTCAGATGCTCAACAAATTAAGCTACCCAAGTGTCCCATAATACTGTTTTAATAACTATAGCTTTGTAATATAGCTTGAAATCAGAAAGTGTGATTCCTCCAACTTTGTTCTTCTTTCTCAAGGTTTTTTTTTATTATTATTATTCATAGTTTTTTGTGGCTCCTTATACATTTCAGGATTATTTGTTCTATTTCTTTGGAAAATAACACTGGAATTTTGAAAAGGATTGCACTGAATCTGTAGATTGCTATGAGTAGTATGCACATTTCAATAATATCAATTATTCCAATCCATGAGCACAGAATGTCTTTCCATTTACTTGAGACTTTTTTATTTCTTTTATTCATATCTTGTAGTTTTCAATATATAGCTCTCTTACCTCCTTGGTTAATTTTATTCCTAGGTATTGTATTCTTTTTGATGTATGTAACTTTTTAAAAGAAAATGACCCCTTTACACCCAACATCCCTGTATACTGGAACTCTAGGCCTTTCTGGGCTAACAGTATAATGTGAAGGAATTCTAATCTAGGATATGGGAATGATAACACAACTATGAGTGTGAAAGAAGTTGCAGCTATAAGGGATGAATAATGAAAAATTCTTTTACAGGTGAAATTGAGAACAAAAATGGATGGGGTTCCTTGTAAAATGAAAGAAGTTTAATTTGTCTTATCTCTTGAGTGACAGAGATAAGGATGGCTAACTATAGCTATTTTTGGAGATGGGAGAGGAAATAAAGAGGGTTTTTTCATAGCTTCCCATACTGTCTGCATCCACTAACAATGAATGATGCAGCTGAGATTAACAAAGTACCTTGTATAGAATACTGAAAATGTAGAATATTTCTTGCTCTCGGGAGTAAGGACAAGGATTGATTATGGATTAATCAAAGAGTAGAAGGTATTATAAGACCCTAAAAATATTTAGACATCAAACATTTTTTAATGGGAAAAATCATCAAAGGTATAGAGGGAAGGAGATCTAAATGCCCAAAACATAGCAGAATGGACACATTACATGGGATCCTACTAATTTAGATACCAATTAGGATTCATGCCACCTTTCTCAGACCTCGACTATATTTTCTGACTGCTGTTAAGGTTTACCTAACCCAAACATTGAAACAAAGAGATACAGCAACGAATGATAGCCAGTATTGTCTCTGTGTGTGTAGATGATGGAGCAGGAGCACCGTTCTACACACAGAGGTGTGCACGCTTCAAATCTTAGTCCTGCCACTATTAGCTCTACGGCTTAGATCTTGTTACTTAAATTCTCTTATTCTGTGTTTACTTATCTGTAAAACTGGAATAGTGATATTTACCTCAAAGTATTAGTGCAATAACTAGGTGGAATAACATGAAAAGAACTATTTTTCAATAAATATCACTTCCTTGAATTATATCAAAATATTAAGATGGTTGAAGTACTAGTTTCCAGAATTTCCAGTACTAAAATCCAGAATTTCGATTTGGAGTGCTTGCGGACTCCAATCTGGATAGAAGCTTGGAAGCTAGGAAACTTCTCCTGGGGCTGTGTTTCTATAGCAAGCATACAGTTTTTTCCACAGATGTTATATTTATTTGGGTTCTCTTTGGTGGGTTGCACAGCTAGAAATAAGAGGGAATGGTAAAGCATCACTCACTTTGCAAGCCTCCCGTTGGCATTGCTATTGATGATAAAGTTTGTTGTGTGGTGAAATAGGCCATATCTCACTATTTTTATAGACCCTAGCTGGTAGTAAATGAGTGTAACGGTCAAAGCTGATGGTTATAGTTATACTGCCTGGTTACTGAGAGCCCAGGCTTGTGACAACTATTAAATCATCCTGTAGACAAAGTTCCAAGGGGTGGATTGTAGGTCAGAGGGCTGCTTATTAAATCTCTGAGATCATGGTTTTTTGTGTCTCACTGGAATTCACAAGCCTCAATGTCTGTAACTAATAGCCTGAATTTTCTCAACAACCCTTCCTAGGAGGCATACAGAAGAGTGAGTGGGCAACTTCGGGCTGGGATTCCTTTTTATGAGCAGTCCTTGGGTCTTTGTATATATACTCATAAAGTAAGAAATTCCCCATGTGAAAGCAAATCACAGACTACAGTATATGTTCAAAGTTTAACTTCAAAATGACATAAAAGCTGTCCATGTGTAGAGTTTGAATGAGTCAGACGTTTGGGAAAATCTTAGTATCAAGGAACAGTTCACCAATCCTGCCCCAGGAAGAAAATAATTGTGATAATACAGAATCTGAATTTTATTACTTAACTGCAATGTTAGCTTTTTAATAAGGATTGTGTATTATTAAAGAAAAGGAGGGCATGCCTGGGTGGCTCAGTTGGTCGGGTGTCCAACTCTTGATTTCAGCTCAGATCTCAGGGTGGAGTTCAAGCCCCACATTTGACTCCATACCCAGTGGAGCCAATTAAAAAAAAAAGAGAAAAGAAAAGGAAATCCTCATATACATTCATGCCATTTAAGACTCTGTAACAGGAGAATTACAGGGTAATTGAGCAGAAACTACGAGTTGTGTGCTTAATATCTAGTTGCCTATAGCAACCGAAAGAGAATACCTAACGTTTCCGGAATTTTGTTCTACTTTTATTGTTGCCTTGGGGCAATTGACCAGTTCTGGTGTTTTCGTAAATAGATTGTAGACGTTTTTGACGTTTCTTTGCTCCTTTTCCCTCTTCCTCACCTTTCTGGTATGAAAATCTTTTTTTGTGATACTACCTGATTTGTTCCAGTTTTCTCAAGCAAGATTTTAAAAATCCTCAGAGTGAATTGGGTTATTAAGTGGATGTGATTCAGAAATTTGTCATCGTGATGTCTGCCAAACTGTTTAAGCTTATTTAATAGGCTAAGCAGATATCCACTTACTTTTCCTTCTCACTATTTCTTCCCCTGAAACTGAGCTCAGTTGTGATGATGAATGATCCCAGGTAAAGCAGCATGATCAGCTGTATATAATGAACTCCAAAGGAATGTTCAAAATACATTTTAGTGCACTTAAATTCCTGTTTACATTAGTAATAAGTAGGATGTCTGGGTAATTTTTCCTAACTTGATTATATACAGTCTTTCTCTGTTGATAGTTTTCTACTTGTTCCCATTGCTTTTCTTTTTTCCATTCATTTATATTTTTAAAGACCTTTTCACTTTGCAACATACCTTTTTTTCTTAATCTACAACTAAATTTTTGATTTCTTGCATATAGCCCCGATATTACTTATCTTTGAATCCAAAAAAACTTATAGTTCCTAACCCATTAAGGATACTCAACTGATCTTTGACTGGTATTTTAATCAATTAACAAAATAATTTGTTATTTTATCCAAAGTAAATGCAAATTCAAAGCAGTAATAATAACTCATCAAAGTTTCATTCAAAGTAATATTCAATTGTATTTTGGTCAATTATTTCTCAATTAAATTAAGACACTGAACCTTGTTAATTAATGATAGCCCACTGAACAAAGTTGAGGGTTGAAAGGAGAGGTTTGTATTGGTGAGAAATTAGAATATTATTTTTTGTATAGTACAGTGATGAGCAGTTCATGAAGAATAGGGCTGTTTTCAGAAGTTCGAGTAGAAATCTGACTAATGTACTTGCTTATTTTCTTCCTTTCTGTTATATCTGGTACCAAGATGATGCTCATGGTGCACTATCAATGTCACAGCTGCTGTTGTTATTTTGTAGTAATAGTAACAATGGATTCAAACCAGTTCCTCCATATTCTCTCCTCAGCATGGTTTGTGACCAGAGGAGATGGTGTATGAGATTAACTGTATAGACTTTGCATATAGTTAGAGCAAATGTAAATGTTTAAAATAGCATTCAGGTAGTGACCTCACTCTTATCTTGTAAAACCGAGGCAATGATTTTGACTATGGATCAATTCTCTTTGAAAATAGTGCTCAAGATGCTATGGCTTTAGAAGACAATAAGCAAATGAATAATAAATTTAAGTACATATAAGGAGTATAATTCTTAAAATTCCATAAGAAACACTGAAGACATGATCTATTAGGAAAATATTTGGAATACTTATACAGGCAATGGGTGAATTGTTTGAATTCACAGAGTCTACAAAAAGCCTATCTAATAGAAATCTAATAGAAATATTATATTTATTATGTATAATATGTATTATACATACATATAGGAAGAGCAGAAAAGAAATACTACATGTATATATATAATATGTATATAACAACACAACAGAAAAATAATAGAAATAATAGAAATATGATTTGAATAAATAAGTCTCAGAAGATATACAAATGTACAAATAAATAAATGGTAAACTCTACTTAAAACTAAAGGACTACAAAACAAATCATAAAAGTGATTTTTTTTAATCTGTAAATAATACTGTCAAAATATGCTTGGTATTATTTCTTATAGGAAAGAAATACTTTTGTACTTTGTTGGTAGGAGAATAAACTGGTGTCAAATGTTTAGAGAGTAATCTGATATTTAACAAAACCAAAATCCACACAGATTTTGACATATTTTTCATGATTCATGTTATAGTCATTCTTACAAAAGAACACAGATACAATAAGATTTATGTCAGCATTTTTAGTTGTTGGAATAACCTGCAAATATCTTTAATTTCCAAAAATTGACCCAGTTAGGTCCTGGGTTTTGCCTGTCTCCTTGCTGGTTTTCTGTTTGTTTAGGACTTTTCACTCTTAAAAATATCCTGGTTAGGTGAAAAATTATATGGTCACTCCTCTGATATGGACACAGTTAATTTAATTATGAAAGACAGTATGGCACTGATGGATGTAATTTTTCATTTTATATCTTTCTATACTATTTGAATTTTTGCCATGTGTATTTACTACTCTTTTTCTTAGAATATTTTTATAAAGTGTGTGATACTTAGTTATTCTCTGAAATTCAATGAATGGAAATAAACTTTTTTAAAAAAATTTTACTGAGAGAGAGAGAGAAAGAGAGCACGTGCATGAAAGCAGGGGTGGGAGCAGAGGCAGAGAGAGAGAGAGAGAGAATCTCAAGCAGACTCCCAGCTGAGCAAGGAGCCGACATGACATGGGGCTTGATCTCATGACCCTAAGATCATGACCTGAGCAGAAATCAGGAGACAAACATTTAACCGACTGAGCCATAAATAAAATATACATTTTTTAATATTCCTACACAAACTATTGAGAATCGCTGTTTTGGTTACTTTCAGTGGAGATAAAAATCCCTGCTGAACCCTGATATACTAATCCCCTGATTTTGATGCAGACAAAATTCTAGTGAATTAGGTTTTAATTGTTTTATTAGGAACTGTGGTTGGTTCGTATAAGACAATATCAAAATCTCTTAGTTTGGTACTAGTATAATGTTTGTGGATTTCATAAGCAGGATGTTAATATTTGCTGAATGAAGAAATTGTATGCCTGAAACAATGTTCTCAATTTGAGCTTAGATCATTTAGTGTTAAGTATCATACTGAAAATCAGAAGACATAATTAAAAAGAAAGTCTCAGCAACGCTTTAATATTAAACAGTCTAGAATTGAAAAGGATAAAATGGAAGGGAGGCTCCTTCACAAGCTTACATGTTGTTAAATGTGAAGATACTAGAATTGGGTTGCTAGGGTTCAAATCCTGACTCTTACCACTTGGAAGTTATGTGATTTTAGGTGAATTAGTTAACTTCTCTGTATCTGAGATTCTTCATCTATAAAATCAGGATAGTAACTGTTAAACAAACTTCATGTGTATGCCCATCCTAAAATTCATACATTGAAATCTTAATCCCTGGTGTGAAGGTATATGTAGATGAGGCCTTTGGGAGGTCAGTAGGTCATGAGTATGGAGCCTCCATGATGGTATTAACGCTCTCATAAGAAGATGCCAGAGAGCTAGCTAACTTGGTCTTTCTCTCCCCATCCTCAACCTTCTCAAAACCAGGAAGAGGGTTCTCACCAGGAACCTAAGCATCTGACACTTTAATCTTGGACTTCCCAGGCTCCAGAACTGTAAGGAATAAATGTTTGCTGCTTAAGCCACTTAGTCAATGCTATTCTATTGGAATATCCCAAACTAAAACAATAACAGTATTTAATTCATAGGTGTATTTGTTTCCTATGACTGCTGAAACAAATTACCACAAATTAGTGACTTAAAGCATCAAAAATGTATTCTCTTATAATCTGGAATCAGAAGTCAGAAGTGGTTTCGCTGAACCAAATATCAAGGTGTTAGCTGGGCCATCCTTCTTCTGGAGCTTGTAAGGGAGAATCTGTTTCCTTGCCTCTTCCAGATTTTGGACCTCCATTTTTTGGCTCATGGCCCCTTCACCCATCTCAAAGCCAGCGGTAGAGCATCTTCTCTCCTGACCCAGCTTCCATCTGTTTCCATCACATGGCCTTCTTCTTCTCTATGTAATAAAATCTCCCTTTGCCTTCCTTTTCTATGAACATTTATGAGCGTTCTTAGGGTCCACCCATATAATCCAGGATGATCCCTTTATCTCAAAAATCCTTAATTTAATCACATCTGCAAAGTCTCTTTTCCACCAATAAGGTAACACTCACAGTTTCCAAGAGTAAATCGTGAATATCTTTGGGGGACATTATTTAGCCTACAGCAATAGTGTTACTATGAGCACTAAAGGAGATAATAAATGTAAATTTCTTGGCATACAGACTGTTGCCTAAGAAATGTTAAATAGTATCATTCTTATTATTGTTACAAAGTTCTAGGCGGAAAAACAAAAGTAAACACTACTCATTTTATATCTGGTCAATTTGTTCTTTAAGTACAATTACAACCCAAAACATGAAACAAACAAATCAAGGAGTAGCACCCAGGAAGACTGCCTTTAAACAAACAAACAAATAAGATTATAGTAAAACCTAAGAAACCAATATATGCATTTTTTTAAAAGAAGAGGAAGAAGTAATTATGGTAACAGACCACTAGTGAATATTGAATTTTCTTAAATATAAAAGCTATCTGGGAGCACCTGGGAGGCTCAGTCAGTTGAGTGTCTGACTCTTGGTTTCGGCTCAGGTCATGATCTCAGGGTCATGAGATGGAGTCCCCTGGGGGGCTCCACACTCAACAGAGAGTCTGCTTGAGAGTCTCTCCCTCTCCCCCTGCCCTTCCCCTACTCATGTTCTCTATCTCTAAAATAAATAAATCTTTAAAAATTAAAAAAATACATATAAAAGCTGAAAATAGTGCCCATTGTGATTATGGAACAGCATATAATGTAATATATGCTTTTAAATAAATAAATAAATAAATAAATAAATAAATAAAAGGGTCCCGGGACCCTGAGATCATGACCTGAGCCGAATTCAAGAGTCAGCCACTTAACCAACCAAGCCACCCAGGCATCCCAAGATCACTTCTTAACCAATTCTGTTCTCTTCAGTTGCTCTTTACTTCAATTTATTGTGCACAGTTGGATTAATTTTCCTAACACACACCAGTATCAGCTGGCAAAGAGGAGCACCTAATAATAATTTCTAGAAGTGGTTTCATATGTTACCTGAGCAACTCATATAGACTTAAAGGGAATTATAACCTAAAATTTTAATGACCAGATTAAAGTAATTTTCACATTTTCTGATTTCTTTAGAGATGGAAAATTGGTGACCATTAAACAGAGTGCACATTGGCAAAATCTAAAACAGTCAAATCAAGAAACCATAATGTCCTTTGAAAGGAAACCTAATAATAATAAATTATTTTCACCTTTTATTAATTTAGAATGAGCCCTTCATGTGTGCCATTTGATTTACTTCTTCTTTCCATCATTTATTATTTCAATAAGAAATTGTTAACATTTCTGATCACAGCAGAGAGGACCTCATGTTTTTCCTCAGCAACAAAATGTAATAAAATTAGTTGTTCAGATTATGTCATTTTAATAAGTTTGAAATTTTTGTTCAAACAATAACCATGCCATGCAAGAATAATCAAGTTATATCTGGATTCAAATATTAATGATAATGTAGTTTTCTACTTAGTCATTACTTTTCAAAAGCAGCATAGAATAAACTCAAGCTCAAGAAGAGGATAGTTTTACTTATTTATAATGCTTAGGCTCAATTTAAAGAATGAAACAAGACAGTCTTAACAAAAAAGAATTCTTAAAATTTTTTAATGGGAAATTTAAAAAATTTCTTAAAGGAAAGTGTTTACAGAATTCCAGAAACTCAATTTGTATGTGTCTACCTGGAGGAGGAGTTTTTTGAAGGGTAATTGGAAGGAAGGAGGTTGGTTAATACTAAAATAATTTCAATTAAATTGATTTTATCTACACAGTGCTCTTTCATGATATAATATATTAATTGGAGAATTGTAATAGGAAATTCTTGGGTCCTTGGAACTGCTTTTGAGTCCATGAAGAAACCTGGACAAGTTTATTATCCATTTAATTGTGTTTCCTGATGGGAAAGCATGTTACCTGAATTCTCAAGAATATCGTGAGAAAAGGTACTTGAGATACCCCTGTGGAACATTTTAGACATCATTTTTTTAACTTGGGAAAAAATAATTGACTCCAAAAAATGTTCATCAGCTGTGTGTTTTTGTTCATTAGTTGAAGTATAGGACTAATTCATTTCCATTTAGGGTGCTTATTAAATAGAGACAGATTCTGCTGACTTGACTGGCAAATGAATGATAACATGTCATAAAGTTTTGATGTTGCAGAAACAGTAGGCAGCAGATGTTTAAAAAAAGTAAAACCACAAATTCTAACCAACAACAATTTAAAGGGTTGAGTCCTCCTCTGGGAAGAAATTGAGACAGCATTTTCGGAATCTCCCTGGCCCCCAACACTGCAAAAAAATTTTTTTAAGTATGAAATTTCATAGATACCAAAACAAACAAATAAGTCTCTTCACAATTCTATGGGAATTTCAGTAAAACTTCAAAAATCAGCAATGGGCCATGTTTAAGTTAGGGGATCAGGTGGGGAGTTGTAATTGCAATTAAACAATTGCAATTTTTCTCACTTGTGTATAGACCACACTGGGTGCATGTAAAGATAAAGTAAAAGGATAAGGAGGGCTGGAGCCATTGGTATGAAGTGGAAGAGATGGCTGCCTTTGATGCCATGTTGACAACAAAGAAGAGAATTACGTCCTGGCTTGGGTTGTTGAGTTTTGTTAGGAAATTGCCATTCTGATGCTCTAAGTGAGCAGAAGCCTGGGTTTAGGTGCCTCTGGGTAATGGAAGGAAGTTTTACTTCCCAAACAAATGCATAAATTGATATAACTGGTGGTTTTCATCCTTTGATTGAAGTATGAAGAGGGGATGTTTTGATTGCTTGTCTTACAGAGCTAGGTTTGTGGGGCTTAAACTTGTGTTACAGAAGTGTAAGATACAGATAGTTACAGGAAAGTGACAGCATCACTATTCTGCTCATCTCCACAAATCCAGAAGTTTTAAAGATCATGACATCTGGGTGGCTCAGCCGGTTAAGCATCTGCCTTTGGTCCTGGGATCAAGTCCTGCATCGGACTCCCTGCTCAGGAGAGAGCCTGCTTCTCCCTCTCCCTCTGCCTGCCACTCGCCCTGCTTGTGCTCTCTCTTGCTCTCTGCCAAATAAATAAATAATATCTTAAAAGAAAAAAGAAAAAGAAGTTTTAAAGTTCTGAAGCTGAAGGGAGTGTTTTCTTGCCTTCTTTATGCTGTTTATGGGCTCTCCCATGATTGGAGACCACATAGCACACAGAGAAGGACAGAGCTGAATTCTTCACACCACAGATCTAGAAAATGGTCTCATCCCCTCTTGGAAATGTAAAGGAACAAATGAAGCAATGGCCACACTGACTTGGCCTGGAAACTAGAAAGGAAGCATTAACTTTCCAGAGGGCTTGAGCAGCCATGACCCTCAGGTGGTTTAAGTGCACTGTTGAGTTTAAGGACAGACAGAAGAGCATTCTGCAGACTTATTTTAGGCACAGATGTGACCTTACTCTAGAGATCCACTGAAATATTTGGGGATTGGGACTCCTTAGTAGGTAAGATTACCCACACTCAAGTATGTAGAGACTCATACCCATCAATTTTGAATATAAAAGTAAAAAAGTGAACTTCCTCTATTCAGTGATGAAACCCAAAGCGCTCAGATTTCCCCATTCTCTAGAGTTAGCAGTTCTGTATCCCCACCTTCTGCCTGTGTGGTACACATCAAGGCAAATCCGCTGCTGCTCCCCTCAGTAGCCACCATCCGCTCTTCTCCGTGTTGAATCCTAACAGTGTTTGCAATTTATCTGAGGAGAGTAGATAAGTGACATTTTCTAAACCTAGTTCGGATCACTTCTCTTCAACACACACTGCCTTGGAAAAATGAAAGGGCCAAATAAACAAACAAATAAAACAGTTCTTCCAATGTTCAGCTTGACTGGAATTGCCATTTTTCTAAAGGGGAATTTCAGAGGCATCTTTGGACCTTCTCTTTCCTGGATTTGGACATCTCTTCATTTATCATGTCCTATTGATACTACTTCCTAAGTATTATTGATCATGTCCCTTCTTTAAACCCACTGTAACTCCCTCAGCTCAGGCTTTAAACTCCCTTGTGCTGATTACTCTATTGCTTTCCTAATTGGGCACCACATTTTCAGCTTTCCTTTCCTATGAATCACATACTTTATTTTATAAAAGTCCAAAATGGGTTACTCCATTTCTCTAATTAGACCAAAACTTTAGTTTTGAACATTCAAAGTCTTCATAATGTCTTCAGAATAAAACCCAATCTTGTCACTTATGCCAAAGCTATACAAATAGCATTTTGTTCTCTGTGCTCCCAGATTTAGAGTAGAATTTGAAACATAACACTTTGTAATTATGGATGAATTCAAAAGATCTGATGTCCCACAAAGTCTACCCCCTTGTTTCTTTTACTACCTACTTCTCTTTTTCTATACTGCAGCTCTCTTAATCCCCATGTGAAGCCATGTGAGTTAGGTACCTCTCCTTATAAAATAGTCAACACGTGGGGCACCTGGGTGGCTCAGTGGGTTAGGGCCTCTGCCTTCGGCTCAGGTCATGATCCCAGGGTCCTGGGATCGAGCCCCACGTCGGGCTCTCTGCTCGGCGGGGAGCCTGATTCCCCCTTTCCCTCTGTCTGCCTGTCTGCCTACTTGTGATCTCTGTCTGTCAAATAGATAAATTAAAAAAAAAAATAGTCAACACGTGTTAAAAAACAATTATGTTCCAACATGGAAAGAACTATATACAGATTATTAAATGGTTAATAGTGTTAACCTTATAAATAAAGCTACCACTTATTTTGCCAGCAAAACAAAATAAAACAATGGGTTTATTTGGGAGTGGCAGAGAATTGTAATCTGGGAAAAGCAAGCTCAACAAAACCATAGGTAAGTCCAAAGAATAAAAGTCCACTCTTTTGTAGAGAAAAGAGGAACTAGGGAAGACAGTTATAAACAGAAAAGGACATTGGAATAAACTGGGAAATTGGAGCACAGTGGCTTTTTATTGGCCGAGTTATGATAGTCTCTCATTAGCTGGGCTGTTGTCTGTTGCCAAGGAAGAGGAAAAACTTCCTTCCTTCTGCTGGGATAGTAAAGCAGTATCTAAAGTAATATGGACTTGCAAGGCATATCTCTGGGTTTGCAAGCTCCCCTTGCTGTCTTCCCAACTCCTTTCTAAATGAGGTTCCCTTTTGTTAATTTTCACAATAATATATTCTAACATATTCATAAGTATAGACAAATAGAGGATAGATATAGATAGATAGATAGATAGATAGATGGATGTTGATAGAAGAAAGGAAGGAAAGGAGAAAGAGAGCAAGAAAGGCAAGTTGTGCTGACCATTTAATTCTTACTACCACTAATTTGAGTGTATTGAACTATTGGGCCCTGTGGTGGAATCTTATATTTGTATGTCATTTTGTCAAGCATATCAGGAAAACATGGAAACAGATTTATGCTGCTTTGATGGAACTAATATGTTTTAATTTTTAATTTTTAAAATTTTTAATTTTTAAAAGATTGTATTTGTTGTTTGTTTATTTATTTATTTATTTGACAGAGCAAGTGTGCGAGTGGTATGGAGGTGGGTAGGAACAGAGAAGGAGGGAGGGAGAGGGGGAAAGAGTCCCAAGCAGACTCCATTCTGAGCATGGGTCCTGATGCAGGGCTCAATCACTGAGATCATGATCTGAACCAAAACCAAGACTTGGATGCCTGATGGATGGAACCATCCAGGCACCCCTAAACTAAGGTACTTTTTAAGACTAAAAAGGTTACTTGATGTGATATTACTTTAAGGGATAAATTTAGAAAGAAGTTTCAGTAGAAGGAACACTAGCTTGAAAGCAAACGTTTTAGTCATGTCTTTGGTACTTATTTACTCTGAGAACTTGACAAATTACTATATGTTTTTAATTATCTGATTTTATTAATAGCAGATTGCTATTTTTTAAACTATTATTTGAGCCACAATTGCTTAACAGGTGAAATAAAAGTATTAACATCCACGCCATCTTCTGATACTTCATAGTTTGATAAAATGAAGATCAAATCAGATAAGGAAAACAAAATATCCTGAAAACTATAAAATACTAAGGAAATGTATTATTCTCTCCACTCATTCAGCCATTTAATAGATAAATTAAAACATATTTATTGGGACGCCTGGGTGGCTCAGTTGGTTAAGCGGCTGCCTTCGGCTCAGGTCATGATCCCAGCGTCCTGGGATCGAGTCCCACATCGGGCTCCTTGCTCTGCAGGGAGCCTGCTTCTCCCTCTGCCACTCTGTCTGCCTGTGCTCACTCTCTCTCTCTCTGACAAATAAATAAATAAAATCTTTAAAAAAAAAAAAAAAAACATATTTATTTATCATATTAACAAATAGTATTCCCCAGAGCTCTCAGAAGTTTCTTAGACATCCATGGAAATGTGGAAATTTATTTTTTATAATGCTCTTCTGGGAATTTTACTATGAGGAAACAATTATTAAGCACATTTCCTTTCTTAGTCTTCTCTCTGGGGGCAAGATGCAGTAAAGGTTATGTTGATGTATACTGAAAGCAAACATTTTAAAAATGGAATACTTTGAATCCACATGAAATGAAAATCCTTTAGAAACTGATATGATTTGTTAAATATTTTATTGCTATGTTCCTATCAAACAACGTGTTTCTCCAGATGTAATGTTTCACTTTGAGGAAAACTCACAGTTACACATTTGAATACATTTGTTTTATTCTAAATATTTTTGAAGAGTATAAAAAATTAAACTTATAAGTTCTCCTTCACTTGGAGAATTTAATTTATGGCGAAGAGTGGTGAAACATAACTATCTAAATGTGTTCTCACCAGTACTTACTCTACTTTCAAATGTGTTTATCTCTCATGGTCACTTGGATTATTGCATTCTGACTGATGCATGATTTACGGGAAATCAAGGGTTAAATCACAGCTGGTAAATCAGTTGCCTTTTGAAATCCTCTGACCTGAAATGTCTATCTCCTTGAGGTAGTACACATAAAATTGAAAATCACAAGTGGTATTTAAGTTTCTCATAGTGCTATGAATAATACAAAGTGTTGGTATGTAACAGAGCAGGCATTATTGTGCCCATTTCACAGATGGCTCTTCCTTGTCATCTAGATGCTTGTCTGACTGGTTCTCAAAATAGCACAAGAGAATTTCAGAGGGCAGTGAGTCAGATTTCCCAGAGCCCTTTTGGTAACAGGCTGCTATTCACTAGCTGTGTGACCTTGAATTAATTCATATCTTTAAAACAAATAGATTAGAAGATGATTGCTAAGGTCTCCTTCAATTTTAAAAATTTACCTACTAATTAAATTGTAAATCTTATTCTATATGAGAAAATCAAATATGCTCTCATGGCTATAAGTGTTCCACTGAACAATTTGAGTAAAACATCAAACTCAATCCCACAGCACTCAATATTCTTAAATCACTTTAAAACCAGTTTCTTGGGGTGCCTGGGTGGCTCAATCGTTAAGCGTCCACCTTCAGCTCAGATCATGATCCTGGAGTGTTGGGATCAAGCACCACTTCAGGCTCCCTGCTCAGCCAGAAGCCTGCTTCTCCTTCTCCCACTCCCCCCGCTTGTGTTTCCTCTCACATTGTCTCTCTCTCTCTGTGTCAAATAAATAAATAAAATCTTCTCAAAAATAAAATAAAATATGGCTCTCTTTTCTGCTTGCCAGTTAAAAAATTATCTTCTTGTAAAACAGACAATATATTGAGTCAGATAATTTCAAATTAGAAACTTATTTAGTATAAACACATTAGATTTTAAGATCAACTTTCATATTTATTTATTCCTTTTATCGCATATTATGAAATTTTTCAAAAATACAAGAAATTTGACTTATACACAATCTAGATGCTAAAACAAATATTTTGCTCCATTTACTTTATCACATACATATCCAGCTACCCATTTCTCTGAACTTCCATCAATCTCATTACTGATACATTTTATTTTATTTTAGAGATTGAGGTCTTCAGATTTTTTTAAAAGATTTTATTTATTTATTTATTTGACAGAGAGAGAGAGAAAAGTCACAAAGAGGCAGATAGGCAGGCAGAGAGAGAGGGGAAAGCAGGCTCCCTGCTGAGCAGAGAGAGCCTGATGTGGGGCTTGATCCCAAGACCCTGAGACCATGGCTTGAGCCAAAGGCAGAGGTTTAACCCACTGAGCCACGCAGGCACCCCCGTGATACATTTTAAAGTAAGTTGTTGATATCTGTACCCTTCACCCCTGAATACTTCAGAATATATATCATTAACTAGGGTTCAATGTTGTTTATAGTTCTGTCTTTCTTCTTTTAGTTTAAATTGCCATGCAGTGAATTGCACAAATCTTAAGTGTACCATGTGATACATTTTGATAAAAAGGAATACATACGCAAACCAAAGATTTGTCACTATAAAGAATATTGTCATCGCTCCAGAAAGTTTTCTTGTGCCCCTTCCCAGTCAATCCTTTTGCATATCTCCCAAAGACAGCAATAAATTAAAATAGTAGTTTTAATTACTTTTCACACCAGAGATTAGTTTTACCTATTACAGAACTTCATATAAACAAAACAATAAAGTAGGTACATTTCTGGGTAAGGTATCTTTTGCTCATCAAATTTTTTCAGGTACATCAATGTTTTATGTGTTGTAGTTTGTTCCTTCCTATCACTTACTAGTATTCCATTGGCTGGGTACACCAGAGTTTATCTACTTTTTTCCTTTTTTAAAAAAAGATTTTATTTATTTATTTGACAGAGATCACAGAGAAGTAGGCAGAGAGAGAAGAGGAAGCAGGCTCCCTGCTGAGCAGAGACCCCCCCCCCCCACGCCGATGCAGGGCTCGATCTCAGGACCCCAGGATCATGACCTGAGCTGAAGGTAGAGGCTTTAACCCACTGAGCCACCCAGGCGCCCCTATCTACTTTTTTTCATGAAAGCTTAGGCTTCCAGTTTTTGTCTAACATAAATAAAGCTGCTATGAACATTTGTTTAAGGCCTTTGTGAACATGTTTTAATATCTATTTGGTGACTATCTGGGAGCAGGATTGCAGGATTATAGGGTAAAGTGTATGTCTAGTTTTATGAGAATCTACCAAAAGTTTTCCTAAGATTTTTGTACCATTTTACACTCCAACTAACAGGGTTTGAGAATTCTAATATAATATACTCACACTTTATGTTGTGTCTTTTTAAATTTCACACACTCTAATAGGTGTGTAGTAGCAAGTTATTGTGATCTTAATTTCTCTGAAGACTAAAATGTAGGTGACCTCTCCAGAAATATATAAGGCCTTTGTCAGATACATAATTTGTGAATATTTTCTCCTGAGATTTGGCTTGCCTTTTCATTTTTATTAATTGTGTCTTTTGCTGAACAAAGCTTTTTAAATCCGATAAAAAGTAATTTATTCATCATAAAAATAAAATAATTTTTCTTTTATGGTTATTGATTATTGTGGCCTTTTATAAAACCTTTGCTTTCTTCCAATCTTAAAGACCTTCTGTTTTCTTCTAAAAACATCACTACTTTTTTACCTTTTATGTTTATGGTGTCTAATACAGTTATCTAGTTCTTCCAGCACCATTTGTAGAAAAGACTTTCCTTTCCCCAGTGCATTGCTTTAATGCCTTAGTAGACTCTGATAAGGTGGGCCTGTTTCAGGGCTCTTTATTGTTTCACTAATTTATGCCAGGATTATTCTGCCTTGATTACTGTGTGTTTATGGTAGGCCTTGAAGTAAGGTTACATAAATGCTTTTCTTCTTTTTAAAGATTATTTTGTCAGGCTGCCAGGCTGGTTCAGTTGTGTGGGCATCTGACTCTTGATTTCAGCTCAGGTCATGATCTCAGGGTCGTGGGATCAAGCCCTGGGTCAGGCAGGGAGTCTGCTTGGGGTTTTCTCTCTTCCCTTTCCTTTACCCTCTCCCCTTCACTCTGGTGTTCTCTCTCTCTCTCTCTCTCTGTTGCTCTAAAATGAATAAATAAACTTTTTTAAAAAAATATTGTTTGCTTATTCTAGGTCCTTTAAATTTCCATGTAAATTTTAGAATCAGATTATCAGTTTCTAGGCTTCTAAAAAAGCCTAATGGGATTATGATGGTTTATCTCAAGTCTATAGATTAATTTCAGAAAAATTGATACTTGAGCAGTATTGAATCTTCCCATTCGTGGACATAGTATTTTTCTTTATTTGTCTCAGAAACTTTCAGAAGAATGAGTGGTCATTACATCTATTTTTAGAAATGAATGAGTAATGAAAGTGGAAGGCGCAATAGGGCAACAGCGGGGGAAAATGGGTCGAGAAAGGGAAAGTTAGAAAATGTTGGTGAGACTTCTATGATGTGTTCAGACCATACCCAATTCTTGTGGGACAAACGCTCAAAGACCTTGAGAAAGCTCTATAATCGGAGTACTTTAGGTATAATGGAAAGCCAAATCTGCATAGCAGTAACCATTTTGTTACGTAAGTGGCATATCAGAGCAACTCTATGTGTATGTGGTTCATATGTAAGATAAAGGAATGATGAGTAAAATAAAATTTCTAGAAACGAATTCTAGTCTTATCCTTTAAAAAAATGCTAAGATTATGCTTACAATTAGGTTTCTGTTTGGAAGTTAATATAATTATCTCGTACCCGCGGCTATTACAGCAAAACCAGATCTACTGCTGGCTTGACTAATGAGGAACAATGCTGGTCAATGAAGGTACTGACTGAACTGAATTCCCTTCCTGATATTTCTGTTTCCTAGGACATACTAAGTCATGAGGATACATTGTGTTATTAACACTATATATCAGTTGAAGTTTTTATTATCTCTGTAAGCCTGGTAATGGAAGTTTATTAAGATAACTTAATATAAAGAAAAACAACATTTTTGAAGTGGAAAAATGACTTCATAGTGGTTTCAAATTATCTACAAGATAGTCCTTAACTAATAAAGTTAAATGAATTGAGCAACAACTGACATACCGGTAATGCTCTCTGTTCTGTGAGTTTCCACTACGTATCGTGCGCGCGCGCTCACACACACACACACACACACACACTTTAAAGAAATCAATTTAACAGAATACTAGTGCAGAAAGTTTAAGTGGTTCGGCTGACTCACAAAGTAAATGTAATTTATATTAGGACTTTTTGGTTTTAATACGACATATTTCTATATACTCTACAGCTTCCCGAGTAATCTTAGCAGGTGGTTAAAAGGAAATGTGTGAATGCTTGTATCGGCCACCCTCTTCTGTATTGCTATAATAATTGGATTTAAAAATTTTCACTACTACAGAGACCATGTCTAAACCAAACCCAGAAAAGCTTTATCAGGTTTTTTGGGATAAGGTTTCTTTTTAACTAAACATTCTAAAATTATAAGTTAGCAGTAGAATGCTAAAGCACTACAACTTTTTGTAAATTGTTTTGAATCAGCTTCTAGAAGTCAAGTGGGACCTCCCATTCTTCACATGAATGCTTTGTCCCAACTCCGAAGCAGGTTTTCTATCTGTATCTGTATTCCATTTTAATCCTTTCTATGTGTGTAATAGAAGCACAGCATCCTTTAAAATGTAGATATTCTAACAGTACCTGATTTAATATGCCCTTTAGCTTCTGCTTGGTGAATTTGTCTTTTATTGATCATTCCTCACATCACATAATGACTTGTTCCATTTACCATACTAAAAGAGTGAAAAATGCAAGGTTATATATTTTCTTCTCTAGACTATGCATGAAATGCTATATTAAAAAAAAACATGAAATCTGTGGCTTCTTTTAAGTGTTATAATATCTGTCCACTTTTTTCTTTTGTGATAATAATTCTGAAAAAGAACTTTGAAATCAGCTGTCTAGGCTCCTCATTTCACACATAGGAAACTGAAAACCAGAGATATGTGGTAACTCACATAGATAATTAATACTTAGCTCAAGTTACAATTCAGCTGGGTCCTCTGGCTTCTGGCTTCTAATGCAACATTGCTTCCATGACAGGAGAAAGAGCAACTGTCTTTTACTGTCAAAACGGGGTAAGCAGCCATCAAGAGGATCACAACCATACCAATCTGGTACCAAACACATTCCTCCCTGACCCCTTGTATGACAGTAACCTTACCAGTGTCAATTACCCAAGCCAAAATATTAACTCATCTTTTGCCAGGTGGTCCTGCATATCAATAAAGCTTAGCAAGAGTCAACTACCTCCATAGTCTGTATAGATACTCTCTCTGCTTTGTTTCTCAAAAGCCTGATAATATCATACCAGCTAGTGACTTCTCCTCCACCACTATTGCATCCCAGTTCACCAGTGCAAGGTTTAACAATGACTTTGCCATCTTCTACCAGGGGCTGAGTCCATATACCACCAGCGACTGAGAACTTACTGCCCACCAACTGGTAAATGGTCAAGTTCCAAAATTCCATCCTACCATCTGTGTTCTTGAACTATTAGTAATATGAAATTCTACAGGTTGGATTCCTGGGGAATAATCTTGAGATCAACACCCATGGAAGGATAGATAAAAAGCAGGAGGACTAAGCAGCAAGAGGAGTTGATTTAGTTTCCATGAGGGCCTCAGGTAATTTTGCGAAGTGTTCTGACGTCAGGATAAGGGAACTGGCATTTATACCCCCACACCAGTTATTTATTAAGTGCGGCCACCTGGAAGGAAGCACGTCTCTTTAGCTGAGGCAATTCTGCAGGGGTTGACACCTAAACATTTTCTTCCAGCAGTGGGTGAACGAATCTTTCATTCCCGAAGGGCAAGTGCATGGTGCATCAGGAGTGGCCACCATATTTCCTTTGAAAATTCACAATTTATCACTTTTATATCATTTTAATCTATTTATTTATATTACCCTACCTACCAGATGGAAGGCACCTTGAAGATAAGATGGTGACCTTTTCAATTTTGATCTGCTTGGTAATGTCAGTTGTTCAGTTCTATATTTGTGTTATTACGCTGCATGAATGCATGGCCTTTTCTCTTTCCTAAAATCCTTCTACTAAATCAAGCATTTCTACTGACGCAAGGTCAAATTGGCAACAATTGGTTTATGTGACCTTTTTCTTTCTTCTTTTAAAAAAAATTTTTTTTAAAGTAAGGGCTTGAAATCACAGCCCTGAGACCACGCCTTGAGCTGAGATCAAGAGTCAGATGCTTAACTGTCTGATAAGACACCGGTCTCACTCAGGTGCCCCTCTTTTTTTCTTTTCTTGCTGGTTATCTTGTACTCTGTTTTAAAGATAAGCTGTGCTATCAAGTTCTTCTTCAATCCTCGCTCGGCTCTGGCTATATCCAGAAATCCCTCCCTTGTTCTCTATTCTGCTACCACTTACCCTGTACTGAGTCTCTTGCAAGAAACTAGTCTTGCTCTGAGTCACATCACCCAAAATATTATACTTAGTAGAGTCATCCATACAGAACGTGGTCAATAAATACATGTTAAGACAGTTTATAAAGTTTTAAATATTTTACTTTTAATAGATGTCTAAAGTTTCTATTAGCTCATTTTATCGTTGTGTGCATGTATATGTGTGTGTGTATAAATTATGGAAATGGTAAAATCTAAATTGACAGAAGAGATCACCTGGATTTTATCTTTAATTACTTCTCCATCTCAGCATGAATATTCGTCTATGCTGGATATCCAGAACTTCTGTTTATTGAATCCACATGACGGAATATCCAATGCATTGGACACTTTATCCAACACTGATGAATAAAGTAATCAGGTCACCAGATGATCATCCCCTTAGCAATCAAAAGTACATACTGCCCTCATATGAACCCATAATTCCTTCAGAACCATCTGCTTAAGGTAGATGAACAATGAAATGAAAGGTAAACTTTTATAATGTCAAGCTTATATTTATAAATATGAATCAATTCTAGTTGAACCAGAATGAACTGAACATTTGCCCAAAACTTGAAGGAGAAGCAAGTTAGAAAGAAAACTACATGTAAACACACCATATGGAGTTCTGGCATTCTTTTAATTTTGACAGAGTAGTAGACAGCGTTCCCATAAGACTGCCCCTCTCTGTTCAGAGACATTATTTACTCTACACTGCTTCTTTAAAACTGTGTCCTTTTTCATTTGTATATTCTGCTGGGGTTTATCAGTCATACTTGGTAAGATGACGGATCTTTAGCAATGTGTTTGCACTCCCTGAGGAAGTCAGCTAATAGTTGATGGGATTATATGCTTAGTGAGCTGAAGGTTGGCAATATTTCATTATGTCAACAACATTTACAAAAATAAGGCTCGAGTAAGTGCAGGTAGCAATGTTCCCTTTAAGGAAATTGAGAATATGAACTCTTTTTCTGTGGAGAATCAATAATATAAGAATATTTATTACTATACTATGATAGAATGTCTATATGCCTGGGCTCCTAAGTTAATAAATATCTTAATAATATTCTTCAAAATTCAAAGTGTATAAAGCTATGGAACTAAAGATAGGGAAGTAAATCTGATTGTTAAAATGAATCAGGGTATAGAAGTGGTTAGTGGTTCTCTATTTAGCTGCTTCGTGTCCTATATAAATGGCCATTTCTGTTATTTTGAAAATTGACTTGTTATTGCTTTAATTACAAATTCAAAGAAGAAATTGCAGCAATACAAAAAAATAAAAGGTTAAAAAATTCCCACATTTCTCCAGCTAGAACTAATCATGACAGATACGAGGTGGACATTATTCCAAGCATCTCTGAATATATGGAGAGGATTGACTCATGAGCAAAGAAAACTTTTATAAAAATAAAATCACACCTTGCATGCTATTTTTAACAAAAAGTATTAAAATGTATTTTTAAATTATATTTAACAGAATGAAAGAAACCAAACTGAAAATGAAGGAAATGGTGCAGCTCAGATTCCTTTTTTTTTTTTTTTTTTTAATTTCAGATGATGGTAGCTATTAAAGTTTCCCAGAAAGAAAAAAAAGATGAAAATTTTTAAAACAAAATTTTTAATTTTTCTTTTAAAATACCAATTATTACCAATTATCTCCTTGCTCTGGAAATAAAGTAAATTAGTATACTCCACAATTTTTCTACCTCTTTATTATTCTTAGATTTGTTAATTATACTATTAAGTTGCTATGTTATGTAAGTCCCATGGTTATTTATTCTTAAATCTGTATTCAAATGCTCAACACTGGTATTTTAGCAAAACTATCATCAGATAATTTAAGTGGGTTTTTTTTGTTTGTTTTTTGTTTGTTTTTAGGGGAATTAAAGATAATCAAATTTCTTGACTTGGGATATCTTTTTATTTATTTATTTGACAGACAGAGATCACAAGTAGGCAGAGAGGCAGGCAGAGAGAGAGAGGGGGAAGCAGGCTCCCCGCCAAGCAGGCAGCCCGATGCAGGGCTCGATTCCAGGACCCTGGAATCATGACCTGAGCCAAAGGCAGAGGCTTTAACCCACTGAGCCACCCAGGTGCCCCTTAAGTGTTTTTTTTAATCTTTTCTGTCGAGATTTGGTTATCAATAAATTTTTTTAAGATTTTATTTATTCATTTGAGAGAGACAGAGACAGAATACAGGAGGGGGAAGAGGCAGAGGGAAAGGGAGAAGCAGGCCCATTGCTGAGCAGGGAACCAGACTCAAATTTAACCAGCTACTCAAATTTCCATCTATATACTTAAATAAATTGTGATTTTCTAAGCTATGAATCATAACAAACACATATTTATCTCTTTTCATATACTTATGTGTGACCTATAAATTCATTTCAAAAAGTTTTTTTAGCTATTGTAGCATTGAATGGTTTTAAGGAACACCAATTACACTTATATTGGGTGGTCTTTGTCCTTCATTTCCATCTTTTTTCTCTTGATGAATTTCATTTGTCTCTATTTCATACTTTCTCTACATTTATTGCAATGATTTTTCTCCCCAGATAATTAAAATTGAGCTCTTCTATTCTCTTAGATGCTATTCAACTTACTGGTTTATAATAATACCATTTTAATTTTTGATTTTTTTAATAATACTTATTTTAATGTTATTCTGTTATTTTTAATAATCTTATCTTTTAATATTTTTTTCTCAAAATTTATGTCTTCACTAAATTCTCCTTTAATATGGGGCAGTCAAGGAGGTTTCCTTATGGTGTTTATATTAGAATTTCTTCTAGGCTGAGTTCTTCCTCTATATTTTGCTTAATATGTTACCTACTTTTGCTATAAAATATTCATGTTTGCAGTTACAATTCTTTATATCTTGCTCACCCAAACATTCCATTTACTTTTATTTTATTTTGATGACCTCTCCTTGACTCTTTTACTCCCTTTCTAAGATCCTGAACATGGAATATGAAGAACAAATGCTGCCTTCTAAACACTTCAACTTGGGGCACCTGGGTGGCTCAGTGGGTTAAGCCGCTGCCTTCAGCTCAGGTCATGATCCCAGGGTCCTGGGATCAAGCCCCACATTGGGCTTTCTGCTCAGTAGGGAACCTGCTTCCTTCTCTCATTCTCTCTCTGCCCTCCCTTCTGCCTACTTGTGATCTCTGTCTGTCAAATAAATAAATAAAATCTTTTAAAAAAATAAAATAAAAATAAACACTTCACTCAAGCCTGAAGGTACAGGATTGGAAGATTATCTGGAATGTTGTGGTGTCTTTGTTGAGGACTTGAACTTTTCTTGTTCTTTACTATTTTGTTGAGAGTTCCCAGTTAATGTTATGGGTTGAATTATCTTCAAAAAGATGTTGAAGTCCTAACCCTCAGTCCATGTGAATGTGACCTTAGTTAGAAACCTATTTCAACATGATCATGTTAAGGCAAAGTTATTAGGGTGGGGTCTAATCTGACGTGACTGTATCCTTATAAACAGGGAAATTTGGACATAGTGACAGACATGTACATAGGAATAACGTCATGTGATTATGAAGGTCGAGATCAGGACAAAGCACCTACAAGTCAAAGAATAGCAGTGATTGCCAAACAACACAAGAAAGTAGAAGAGTGCATGGAATAGATTCTTCCTCAGAGTCCTCAGGAGGAACTAAACCTGCTGACACTTGGAGCTCAGATTTTGAGCCTCCTGAGATGTGAGACAATAAATGTCTATAGTTTATGCCACTGCTTGGGGCACACTGTATGACAGTGCTAGGAAGCTGACAGATCTAGTTGGGAGTGTTTCTTTTTCTCATGGGGAGAAAAGGCATTCAGTTTTGGCTTATTGTCCCAATTCAACTTAAAGGTTTGAATTTTTAAGATTTTTTTTTTTTTTTAAACAGAGTGGGGATAAGAATGATTATGTCCTTTTGTTGTTGTTGCTAATTCTTTTTACATGAAGATAGGAAACTTCACCTAGAGTCTTCTCTTTATGTCTTACCTCATTCTTGAGAGTACTATTCCTTCATTTATTCTCAAAATCTCATTAAGCCTAGACACAGAAATTTAATTAACATAGATTCAACCTAAATCCTTTATCTGGATTCATGGTTTGGCTTTGAATGCTCTTGAAGGAAAAGATATCAATGTGCTCTTGAATGTGGCAAGTCTTTTTTTTTTTTAGAGATAGATTTATTTATTTATTTATTTATTTGACAGACAGAGATCACAAGTAGGCAGAGAGGCAGGCAGAGAGAGGAGGAAGCAGGCTTTCTGATGAGCAGAGAGCCCGATGTGGGGCTCGATCCCAGGACACAGGGATCATGACCCGAGCTGAAGGCAGAGGCTTTAACCCACTGAGCCACCCAGGTGCCCCAAATGTGGCAAGTCTTATACCAAGGATCCTCTGAGCCCTGAGCCCTAATATTGATGGTCCTGTGCAGACCAGTCTTTTCAATTGCTTTGGTCTCTAAGCTAGTATTAGAACTATGAACAATCCCCCATCTGGTTAGATAAAAGGGAACATTCTAATAACAGACTCAACATGTCACCTTATTTGTACAAATAGTGGTAGTTCTAGAAGAATGGTACATTTGTTTGGATAATAATAACTGAGTTTCTAATTTCTCTCATATCTTCCCTTTCTAACGAAGTAATGGGACCAATAATGACATTTGTCTCTATGGAAAACTTATTTTTCTACAAAGAATCCAAGCTAAAGGGATCAGGCTAGCTCTTACTTCACTTCTGTTCAGGGGGAAAAGAGAAATTGGTAAGACAGTGGAATATAATAAGAACTGAGGTCCTAGTCCTCTCAAGTAGACTGCCCATATTTAAATTTATAATTCAACATCTTTTCTCTAGCTGCCAACATACTTCAGGGTAGTTATTTTTTTTAGCACTCTCCAACAATCGAAGAAGAATTATTACCAAGCTCAGGAGAACTGTACTGCAGCAAAAACAAATAAGCAAACAAACAAAAGGCTTAATTATTGATGAATAAAATCTCTGTATGGCTTCTTCATTATAATTGGTACAAAACTAATTAATGCTATTTGAATAAAGTAACACTCACTCATTATAGACTACTTGGTTAGGAGAATATTTCTATTCCGTTACAAGTCAGTGGTAGTTGTCTGTGGGTTCCTTTTGCATATTAGTCTGTGAGGGGCAAATACTGGTCCTGGCAGCACATATCTTGAACATGGTGGTGTAGCAGTTCAGATGTGTTTAAATACATACAATAACAGAACCCAGTTGATAGTGG
This sequence comes from Martes martes, assembly GCF_963455335.1. NCBI lineage: Eukaryota > Metazoa > Chordata > Mammalia > Carnivora > Mustelidae > Martes > Martes martes. Next base: position 134,630,081 of record NC_137892.1, on the reverse strand, counting down.
ATTAGACAAACGAACTTAATTTTTTTCTTTAATTAAAAAGTCTGGGGGTAGATTTCCTTTTATTGCTGATGGGCCAAAGGACAGAGTGGTGATGCCAACCACAATGGTCCCTTTCATTAGGAAAGCAAGGGAGGCTGGAGAAACAAGTGTTTGGCTAATTCTATAAAGAAAGGCATGGAGACAGGACTTGGGAATGCTTATTGAATCAACCATTCACCAGGAAATAATACGAAAATAACATATTTACATGCTCTTTGTTTTCCTATTAGCTTATTTTCCACATTTGTCAGCAAGCTTCTACTGAGTAATGAATATTCATGTGCTAGATTAAACTCTTTGGATTTAAGGTACTCAAAGATCTGAAGTTTTCTATTTAGAATATAATAAAAACTGACTCAGCGGTCAACTCATTTTCGATTCTTCCACCATTTCCATTTGGAAAAACGACTTTTGTAAAATATTTGCTGACACCGAATATTGGAGTTTTTCTTGCGTTAGTCAAAATAGACTTAGCAATCAAATGAAAAATACGATGGCCACAAATATTCAAACTTCTCTGCCGATCCATTTCACATACATAGTTATGAGATAAAACAAAACAAGTGACAACAGCAAAACCAGGATGGGTAAGCCAAGTAAAGTGAGAGTCTAAGAAATGATTCAGGAGCTCCAAACTGATTTTAAAACTGAATAGTGCTCCTGAGGATTTGCCTCAGGGGAGTCAAGTTATTGGGCTCTGGGTTAAACTAACAATGGGAAGCTCTAGATGTAAGGGATTAAAGTTAATATTTATGTGAGCTTTGAACTGTTCGGACCCCTTAGGTTAACTAGTTACGTAATATTAATGGGAAAATTTAGTTTCATCACTGTTTCCCATAGAATGGGAATGTTTTAAATTTGCTTATAAATATTTAACACAAGTATTATAAAGCATCAGATTTACCTAGGCAAAAGTACACTGTGGAAGATACTCAAGGTGATCAGAACATCAGATGTTTAAAAAATAATAGTGATAATGATAATGAAAGAAAGAAAATTTAACAATATCAAGAAAAACTATTAGGTTAATTTAAGAGGCCAGAGCAAGCCTCTTAAAATCTTAAGTCCTAGTGAGCCCAGCAGGGGGTTGTCCTCAATATCAACCACAGCATAATCAATGTCTTTGTGGGTGGGTTGGGAGAGGAAAATAAGCTAAGTGCTGACTTTTTAAGATGTTTTTGAAAACGTTAATGCTTAGGACTAAAGTGTTTGCTAAAGGGAACAGAGTGGGCACTGATAAATTTGAGCACTACATCTGAAACTAATGATGTACTGTATGTTGGCTAATTGAATTTAAATAAAAAATAAAAAAATAAAGAGAACATAGTGGATGTTACAAACACTGGATGATTCTGGGTGATTATGCACATATGTGGCTAAAAAAAAATAACCTTTTCTTTCTAGCAAAGAGGATAACACAGATATGCGAAGAAAATCAAAAGCAAAATCAAAAGAGAGAAAATAAGTTCTCGAAGATAGGCTATGTTATTGTGACCTAGATCTGCCCTCACCACTCAATCTTACTCAGTTTTCTTTTCAAAAAGATACGCGAACCAGAGAAAACTTAGCAGTCTGATTTGGAAGTCAGAAGACCTGGCTTCCTGCCTTTAGCTGGCTCACTTCCTCTCCCAGAGCCCTGTTTCCTGATCTACAAATGTCCTTGGAGCACTTTATCTATGATTCTCCGCAAGCTGAACAGGGCATAGCAGAGAGTGAAAAGTACTCCAGACTATTAGCCGAGGTTTACCCTTTTCTATGAGTAAAACAGACTACTACAAATGACCTGAATAGTTCATGGCCCATTGCCCATACCAAAATGACAGGCTTGTTGTTGTTAATGCTATCGAATTGGTTTTAACCATTTGTGAGATTACTAAAGTACATTTAAATGGTACAAAGGCCGCATGCGTTTGACCTGGACAGAGGGAAAAGAGAGAAAGAGTAGCAGAGCGGCAGCCCTTAGGGTTTCATATCTTGGGCAGACACCAGGCAAGACTGAGTCACATAGATGATGCTCAGCACTGGAACACCACTCTTCTCAGTGTTGCTCTTAGGGTTCCACCCCACAGTCCTCCGGGGGTATCTCCTGGTTATTAAAGAACTCCATCTTGCTTGCTTGCTTTTTTGCATCTTTCTTGCTTTTCTCTTCTGGGAACCTGGTTCTTGTCTGACCAAACTGGCCCCAGTTTCTCACCCCAGTAGCTACCCTGATAGATACTTCTTTCTGTAACAAAGGCTAGTGTTTACACGGGTGATCTGTGGAACTGTAGACGGTCTGCATCAGTGCTATTTTGGGTTACAGGCTTTTTTGAGTACTTTTAGCATGTTGCTATTTGATCTTGCCAATTTCTACTTTAAGGGATGTCTTAGCTTTAGATCCCCCAAAAGGGAGCCTGGGACAAAGGCTTATTTGTAGGTAGTTCATTTGAGAAAGAGAGGGACAGAAAGTTGAAGAGAAGAAAAAGAGCCAGTACAAGAATTTGTTACCTTATTACCCCCTGCAGGTGGCTGAAGCTTGATCCAATGTGACTTTAAGGGCAGACATTTGAAATATGCCTCAGAGCTGTCCACCCAGGGGACAAAGAAGAAAGTATATATCCATCATATATGGCCCACTGGTCCAAGAGGAAGTCATCGACATTAACTCCCTAAGCTTTCCTGTTTGCCTTCCTGAGTGCTGAGAATACCCCTGCAGCAGAGTAGAAGTCCCGTGGCAGAAGCAGAGCTCTGGGATGAGTCCGTGCAAGGTGCTGTCAGGATGCACTTTTGTGAAACTAAGCAAAGTTTTGGTGAACGGGTTTTGTAGTAGAGGCTGCAGGAAGAAGTGGGACAAATAGAATCTAAAATCGTATGTGAGAGGTGTCAGATACACTGGACAAGGCACTTTCTGATACTCCTGGCCTCCAAGGTAGTCTCTGCTCAAGATGTACAACATGAGAGGAGGGTTAACCAAATAACCGAAACAGAGTCAGACGTTTTCCTCCCACTTGGCTCCATTACAAGAGCACCCTCACATACGGGCCTCTTTGGCCAGGAGTTATTCTCAGGTGCAAGCATGTTCTGAAATGTCACCAACTCTTCAATAAAATGGATAAGGATGAAAGCATTACATAATCTATAATAAAATCTAAATATCAGGAAGGACTGTGGAGTAAAATATTCTGGTTTTTTTCCACTTCTTATGCATTTGTTAAAGGGAGCCATGCTCTATGAAACACTTTTAAAAAAACAAAGAATTGTTTTGAAATAAACCAGGATATTTAAGTGGGCAAACAGAGAATTTAGAAATTTGATTCCATGGGATGTTGATATCTTAAAAGCAGGCAGTTAGGCTTCTTCAGTACCCAGCAAGCCATGTAATCCTGAATTCCCTGCATCGATGGTTTTGCATGGTGTGCTCAACACTTCCTCCTCACCCTTCCAGCCCAACTCAAATCCCATCTTTCCTTCAGGTCGGTACCCCAAGCCCTCTCTCCTCCATTAAACTTCCCCGAGTCTGTCAGACTGTGTGAAGCTTTAGCTTTCTTTAACTTTGTTAAAAGCAAACTGGAGTCTGCCAGTATTTCCAAACTGCTGCTTCACACACTGAGCAGATGGTATATTTAACCACATACATCCATTTGTTTCATTCTCTCTCACTGATAATGGAATTCCTGGCCTGGTTCTTCTCTTCTCTACTTTATGACTTGACATATATTTATATGAAGTATTACACAAATTGGAAAACATCCGTCTACCTTTTAAAAATGGAGCATTCATGGACTTAGATGTTCATTTTTTTAAAAAATGTCTTAAAACACTTTCTCCAAAGCAATTGCTTGGGCTGGAAGCCATATGCATAAGACTAATATGGGTCCTGTTTCACAGAGCCTTTGTGGAGCTGGGGATGGAGTACACACAAGCATGCAATTTGATTTTTTAAAAAATGCAAAAATTGAAAGCTGCATAGTGTGCTAAGAATGAAATAGGGAGCCAAGGTGGTGAGTAACAGAGACAGACTTCAAACACAGTGTTCAAGGAAGTGCTCTCGGGGAAGGAGATACATAAGTGGAGTCCTAAATCATGGAAAGGACCTAGCTCCAAGGAAAGTTGGGAGGACAGTATTTTTGGAAGAAGGCTAGGGCATGGAAAACACTCCTCAGCTGAGTGAGCTATAGAGGATGACAGTTCCCAAGAAGAGGTTGGAGGGATGAGCAGAGCTGCCTCATGGCTGGACCTTGTAGCATAGTAAGCATTGTGGCTTTTTTTTTTTTTAAATGTGTGTAATGAAAATTCCTCGAAAGAGCTTATGCAAAAGAATGGCATAATTGAGTTTGCTTTAAAATGATTAGTTTACCATGTGGAGATTTGTTTGGAGATAGGGTTATGGAGACTAGCTTAAAAGAGGTTGTTCAGCCATAAGATGATTGGTCACCTCCACTAAGAAAGAAAAGAACAGATCCAAGACGTATTTTAGAGAAGAGATTGTCAGGTCTTGAACAAGAGTAAGGAAGAATATGTTTTCTAATATGCATTACCTTGGGTATAATTAAATAAATTTTTTGTATGCTTGCCTTCTCTCATCTACCAAATTACTAACTTTTCAGAATAGGGTCAATTTTTTATATGTACTCTATATTTTCCTTATATTTCTGAGAACAAGATAGATGTTCAATAAATACTTGTTTCCTTGTTCATTTTTTATGAACTAAACCACAGAATATTTGTGGAAGTTATATTGGAAGGCAGAATAAAATAATGTGAATACTTTCAGGTCTTTCCAATGTTGTTTTTATTGCTCTGTTACTTGGTGGATAGATGTTAAAAAACAGAATGTTGACTTTTGTGGGTGTTTCATAAAAATGGGAAATCTCTCTGCTAGATTTAGCATTGATACTGCCAAACTATTCAATGTGGTTTCCAACAGAACACAAACTTGGCACCTAAAATAGGGCACTGTGTGCCCTTGCAGCTGGAGCAGATCAAAGCATTCATAACCCATGTAGATTCTAGACAACTTTAGAAAACAAAGTCAAAATCTTCCCAAGGTAGTCCCAAGCAGAGGGGACACACCAGCCCTCTTGCGGCAGAAACACTGTCTCCAGGCAACTTCTGAAGAGAAAACTGTCATCTGCCCACTTCCCTTTCACACAATTTCCCTTGTAGTGACATCCCTTTTTTTTTGCCCCTAATATCAAAATTTACTCTCAGGGAAAAGACCTCAGGGACATTTACTCTCAGGGGGAAAAAAAATTTTTATTTAGGCAATGTTATGAAGTTCTTGGGTTATATTTCCCAGGAATATTTGGTACCAAAAGTATTTCCATAGGTTAATTTTTAGATATGGAGGAGCTAAAGGGCCGGTGCTCTTCATAAGGAAATCCTGCTGGGAGGACAAAGGATGACTCTGCTTACTACTCTGACTGACATGAGGTCTGGGGAGTATCTGAAAATAAAACTCCAGAGTAGATCTGGCTGAGGGAAAATTGGGAGGATCTTGGTAGCCCACATATCTGGGAACTTCCCTTCAAATTCAGAGGCCCCTATTTCTCTCTCTGCCATCCCTCAACCTGCAGCTTTTAAAGAATTCAAGAAAAATTATGTTGCTTTAAACCATGGGGGGCCTCCACATCCTCTTGTTGGAACTGGAAGACCTAGTTGCAGAAGGGAGGTTTGTTTCTCTTGTCTTTGCTAAGGTTTGTCGTTTATGCTGTCTAAAATTTGAAGAGAATAATCAAGTGTTTGGAAGTGTTAGATGGCCGTCAGCATACTCTTTGGGTTTAGAGGCTCACTTTGGGAAGCAGGGTCCTCCCAGTTATTAATGGTCCCCCAGAGCATGAGTCTATCTACTGGACCCAGCTTGGCCTGCATGATTCTCTTTTTTGAGCTGCATAGTGCTACTGCGTCTTGTGGCTCCCTGATTTTGATTTGGTTTTTATGTTATGTTCTTGACCTTTATGGAAGAGTATATGACTCTAGCCTCCCAGCTTTGTCCACCTCTTACATACTGACAAACCTTCACATGTGATCAGTGGTCATCTATCATGAACCTTTCCTATACTCTCTAATGCCTGAAATTTTTGTGGTCCTCTTTATTATGTTTGTATGCCTTTAACAACATGGAAGTCTAACCTCTAAAAGCTCTTTGTAAAGCTCTAGATCATATGACATTTCCCTCTATGATGAGGATGTTCAATCTCCATATAGACCCATTCATACTAGTTTCAACCTTTGAGCCATATGAAGCAGATACCCATTTCTCTTAGGAGAGCCTTTCAAAAATTTGGAGCAACCATATTTCAGCCAGATATTGGAATCAGTCTTCAATTATTTGTCTTCCCTTGGTTAATTAGCTCCAATTATTTCAACCATTTCTGTTAATAAAGGTTTTAAGACTTTTTACTGCCCTGTGTGCTCTCCCTATCACTAAGCTTTTCAAACATTTCTTCCAATAAGTCCTACACAGAACAGAATACCATAAACTCAAAGTTCATCCTAAGGTACACAGAAATGACAACACTTTCTCCTCCTTCAAACTAGGTCTCATTCAGATGAAGGTGACCCTTTCTTATTGCTCTAATCACTTCTTAGATGTCCATATTTATTTGCCATAATTCCAATTAAAAACTCTAAGTAGTCTTCAGTGTGTGCCTGTCATGTTCTTAAGATATTATTTGTTTCATGAATGTGTGACTTCATTTTATTTATTCTTATTTGATATACATCCCTCCTTTATATTCACTTGTTTCTTTAAAAAATTTTTGAGAATCTACTAAATTCCAGTCACCGTGCTAGTTAGTGGGGAGACAATGATGGATTATATATCATAGTCCCTGTCTTGTTCACAGTTTATAATCTAAGGACAACTAAAAGAAGTAACAATCTAATCAATTACAAATTACTATAATAAGTTCTCTAAAGGGGTTCTAAACATGTTATTGGGAGTATAAATGAGGTAGTTTAGGGAGGTTTTTCTGAAAAAAGTGGCCCCTGAATTAAGGAGTTGAAACAGGTATGAGGCGGGAAAGGAGGAATAGTTCAAGCAGAGAAACTTCTTATCTAAAGAGCCAGACATGAGGCTGAGCATGGTGATTTCTAAGACTGATAGATAAGAAAGGGTAGAGCTTATGCATGATTTAAGAGGTAGGTATTAATGGGAGACGACTCTAGGACTATAAATAGATACCAAATTCTGAAAGACTTGGCACTGTAACCTGAAAGAAATTGGTAGCCATTGGAGGGTTTGATGGAAGGGAGAGACATGACCATTCTTATATTTTAGAAAAATTATTCTGCCTGCTATGTGAAATATACACTCAAATCATGGAAATAAGATAGGAAATTATGGCAGCTTTTTAGGCACAAGATCATGGTGGCTTAAATTAAGAAAATGGTAGAGGGTTTATTTGAAAGACCTAAGAGACATAAGGATATATGTTATGAGGACACATTTGTTCTATTACATGACGTTTGGCTGATAGAATAGGTAGACTTAGGCACTCATGTATGGGTGGATTAACTACAGTCAGGGAAAGTGAAGAATAATAACCAACTTCCTTTTTGGAAAAGTGTATAGTTTTTATCACTCACTGAAAGAAGAATCAGGTTCAGAACGCAGTAAGAATAAGGGATTAGTTTCAGACAAGTTGGATTTGTATTCCTAGGGGTCATTCACATGTGGATGGATGGTCAATAAGAAGATACATACATGGGTTTGGAAATTAGTTAGCTGGCCTTGGATTTAAAAAAAAAAATCTGTGAATCACTAGTATATATGCATTAACTGAAATAAAAGATTGGAGGAGTCATGAAGGAGAATGGTAGAATGAAAAGAAAAGCAAGCTCTGGATAGAATGCAAACGAGGGGGGAAGTGGGAACCCCAAAAGGAGGATGAAAAGTATGGGTATAAAGATGGTATTTTGAAAAAACAAGAAACAGTAGATTGCGTTACCATGGAAATCAAAGAAAGAGAATGCCTCAAAGGAAGCAAGCAGACGAGATTGTCAAATGTTGCTGAGCACTTGTGTCCATTAGGTTTAAAACTAAGGGATTGGTTAGACACCATGCTGAGTATCATTTCAGTGGAGTGGTGAGGAAAGAAGCATTGAATTGAAGAGTTAAGGGGATGTGAAGTAGAATAATGATATAATAATGTAAAAGTAATTTCAGACAATGGCTACAAAGGGAAAGTGAGATACAGGATAGTAGCAAAAACAGCATTTTTTAAGGTAGAAAAGATGAGAGCAAATTTAAATGATAATGGGAAATAGCTGCTTGTAGATAAAGGAGATGGAGAGGATGCAGAATAAAGCAAGGTGCCTGTAAAAGCAGGAATTTTCTCTCTGATGCTTATGAAAATGGTAATGTAGATTTTGCTCATGTTATTCTAGTGATTACATTGCTAAAATTTCCATCTTTTGGATACCTTTCATTTTGTTTTATTTTTCTTCTTCTTTTTTTTTCCCCCAAGATTATTTATTTATTTATTTATTTATTTGACAGACAGAGATCACAAGTAGGCAGAGAGGCAGGCAGAGAGAGAGGAAGAAGCAGGCTTCCCTCTGGGATCCCCATCCCAGGGCCCCAGGATCATGACCTGAGCCTGAGCCAAAGGCAGAGGCTTTAACCCACTGAGCCACCCAGGTGCCCCCCCCCTTTTTTTAAAGTAGGCTCCACACCTAGTCAAGAGTCGGATGCCACCCAGATGCCCCTGTTTTTTTTAATCTTTAACCTTAAAAAAGTTTTATTCTGGTACCAAATGGTAGTTATATAGGATGAGTAAGTCTAGAAATTTAATGTACAGCATGGTGACTACAGTGACCACGGTGCTGAATACTGGAAATCTGTCAAGAGATTAGATTTCCGGTGCTCTTATCACACATACAAGGTACCAGGTGAGGAGATGGATATATTAATCAGCTTGACTGTATCAATTATTTCACTATGTACATACAACAAATCATCATACTCTACACCTTAAAATATATACAATTTTTAAAAATAAAAGGTGAGAAGATAATAAAATATTCCTTATAGGATCAAAATATTCCCTATGGACAGTTTTAATTGTTAAAATAATGTCTTATGCATAGGAAACTCTATTTTTCTCTATTCATCTTTTCATTCTACCGATAATCACAAATGCTGACTAAATATTACAGACACTGGGTTAAGTGCTAGAAACAGAAGAATAAGACATATTCCTAGACTTCAAAGAGGGAATAGTATACATAGAAAAAACGTTAATAATCCCTCTCCTTAGTGCTCATTTTGCCTTCCGATGTTTCACTGAATAAAATTAATTCACTCTAAAAATAGTAAGTCTTTAAGATTTGAAGATATCTGTTATGCTTTTATTTGATTCTCCTGACAATCATGCAAAATTTTAAGGTATTCAATACGGAAAACAAATCTTTCATTAGCTAGGTGAGTCTTTTATATAGTGAGCTCTTAAAATGTGACAAGAGGGGAAAATACTCCTAATTATAATCTCATAAGAACAGAATAGTTAATTTAGACCCAAATGATCTTGGATCATATTAAAATGGAATAAGCTTTTTTGGGCAACTGAATCTTGATGTTGGCAAATAATGAGATTTTAGTCACCTATCCTTGGATTTTATATACAACTCTTAAGCCAATAGTCTTCAATCTTGGTCATATCCAGTTGATATTTGCAATGAAAATGTATGACTTCTTGCTTATTTCTTTCATATTTCATCTCAGTTTATATCATTATTCCAAACTTTGTTAATCTCTAGACTTGCATTCTATTTTTTTAAAATTTTCTTTATTTATTTGAGAGAGAGAGTACACATACATGAGTATGGGAGGGGCAGAGAGAGAGGGAAAGAATCTCAAACAGACTCCGCACTGAGCATGGAGCTGGACATGGGCTTGATCTCACAACCCTAGGATCATGACCTGAGCCAAAATCAAGAATTGAATACTTAACCAACAGAGCCAGCCACCCAAGCAGCCCTCATTCTGTTATTGAAGGTACTGCCAATCACTCCATTCTTTTAAAAATTTACCTTATTCTGATATTAATTAAAGTTATCTATTAAGACATCAAATAGCACAGGACTAAACATAAATTTGAGAACTATCCAGACTATCTATGTCAATAGATAATTTAATGTTTGGTTTGGGTTTTTTTTTTGTGGGGGACGGTGTGGTGAACTATCCAGAAAGTAGTCTAACAGAACTCATCTAAATAGCATTTTTCACCACTTATACTAAAGACTATCATGAGAGGCTTTCAAGGTTCCTGGCAAAAATTCCAGAAAGCCTGAGATTTATGCTAGCCCCAGGAAAGGAATCCACCATTTTTTTAGTCAAAGGTTAACTTAATGGTATGAGAAGGTCAGTGGGTCATAGCACTTCCATTACCTAAACAAAGAAACCAAAACCAAATGAAAAGAAGCAAAAACACAAAAACCCAAAGACACAGCAAAACAAAATATAAACAATTGTCTTCAGACACATCAAGGCTTGTCCTACGCAAGTAGTGATTTTCCTCTCTGCTTTGAGATTTTAAATGTCAGCCAACAATCTTGTTGGCTCCTTTTGCTGGCACCAACTCCCTTTGGCCATTTCTGAAAACTCATAGAGACTGTCTGCTTCCCCATACTACATATAATTAAGAGTTGGATGTAGCCAAAAATTAACAAAGTCCCCATATAATATTCTGATTATATTTTAGAAGTTCTAAGCCATAATCCACCTTTACATTTTAGTCTTATTTTACTATAATAGATAAGTATTGCTCATCTTGGTATTTAAGTTAATTTTAAATAACATGGTAAAATTCTTTCAAAATTATATTTTTGTTTTTATTAAGGAAGTAAACATATTCAATATTGTAGAAAATGTGGAAAATAGAGAAAATATAAAGAGAAAAATAATGTAATTGTTGACATTTTGGTAAAATATCTAACATTTCAAATACTATTTATAAAATATGGATCATGTATTTAAAACTTACTTTTTTCACTAGGATGTTTATTTTGAAATTTTTTCACAGTTTCTTAAATTTTCTCCCACAAAATGATATTAAGGATATAGAATTTAAACATATATAGATATAATGTATTTAATTCATGTCCTTGTTTATTAATCTTTATTTTTCACTGGCTTTAAACATTACATAATAAATCTTTGTGTGCATTTCTGGTTATTTCACAAGACATATTTCTAGAATTAGACTGACAAGGTCAAAGAAATCTATATTTTCGATGTTTTTGATACATATTTCCAAACACCTCTCCAAAGGTACCATTATCACCAACTGTATGACAATTTAGCAATTTCATTGATATTTACTCTACTTATTTTATCATGTACTGTATCTATCTATTCATCTATTCATACTTCTATCTTTCCATCAATCCAATGTAGTTTCGGAATATATAGGTGATGTTTGGTGGGGTGAGGTCTGGAGCCTATGGCCAAGAAAGAATTCTTGAGAGGTCTTCGGTGCAAAATGGTGGTTTTATTAAAGTACAGGGACAGGACCCATGGGCTGAAGGAGTTGAGGCTGCCTGCTGCTCTCAGCTGCCCCCCTCCACTCCCATGATGAGGGGCAACTGATTATATACTTTGGGGTAGGGGAAGAAAAGATAAGGGAAGTTCCAAAGGTTTTTCATATGCTCACAGAATACAAGAGGCTTTGCTATTGTCAAGCTAAGGTTGACTTTCCCTCTACTAAAGCATTAACATTAAGACAGCTGGAAGTTTCCTGGAGGAACATTATATTCTGTCTGCCTCCAGTATTTGCCAATGCTCTGCAGGTTATAGGGACATTTAATTTTATCTACATTACCTTCTGCCTTCACTTCCTCATCAAATCCAGCTTACTTCATGAAGTATTTCAAAGTAAACTGCAGACATCAGTACAATTTTTCCTAAATACATCAGTATGCATAATTAACTATTCGATTATATTCAATGTCTATTCACAGTTTTTTTTTCTTTTAATATAATAATGCACAAGTCATAAGAACACTTTGGCTGAGTTTTGACTAATGCATATGCTGTGTAACCCAAACTACCATCAAGATATAGAACATTACAGATGTTCTGATATCCTAGGTTTTTACTGAACTTTTTGAAACCTTCTGTTTTTCTAACCTCCCACATGAAATACAATGACAAGCCTGACCAAGTCTATCTCAAATCAGTTTTCTTTTTTTTTTTATTGTTCCTCTCATTATGCCCTTTGCTTTGCTAGACCTCTACAAAAGTGTTGCAAACACTTCCCTTACACCCAACTGGTGGTCCCGTTCAGTGCATTTTTCATATAGCAAATTGAAAGATCTTTCCAAAATATGAATTCAGTTTGGTTCTCTCCTGCATTCAGTTCATTCAGAATTCTTACTGGGGTCTACAAGACCTTGAATGACCTCGTCTTGTTCCTCTCCCCCTTCATCCTTGTTTGACTCCTTGTGGTCTATGCACTTTAGCCATACTGGACTTCTTCCAGCATTTTCTCTCCTCAGAACTTTTTACACCTGTTCATTTTTCCCCTTGCCTGGGGTGCTGCGGCTCCCTCTCCTTGCTGAGCTACGTTCTTGTCTTTGTATCTCTTATTTAATGAAGTCTTCCTTGACCACTTAATGGAGCTTCCACTGTTAGTCTCTTGGATCACTCCTTGTTTTCTGCTCTCCCAGCACTTACAGCACTATTCAATTAGATAAAGTTTTGTGTACCTTCTTATTTCATGTGGTTCTCAGCCACTAGACCGTAAACTCGATGAGAGCAATGTATGGTTGTGCACCACTTTTGGCTGGCCTGCACTTGGCCCCATGGCAAGTGCACAACACACTTTCAGCAAATTGCCCAACAAATAGGTTGATGACTCCTTCAGTTTTGCATTCTCAGCAGCAAGCCGATCAGGAAACCTCTAGCGAAATGTCTTTCATGTGCTTATTATATGTGTTTAGTCCATGTATTCTAAACCTGACTGGAAAATGGGCCAACACTTCAAAAGATAGATGATGAAGAAAAATAACAATCTAAGTTAGGGCTGACAGAAGGAGTTTTTTGTTCTAATCCTTGCTTAGCAACATGATTTTTTCCCCATTATATTTTGAACAAACTTTCTGTCTCAGCCTGTTTTTTTTTTTCTTTCACCTGAAATCTATAGCTTTATCATACCCTTTGCACACAATAGTACTAAATCAATACTTTACAAGTTAAAAGAAAGATGCATGATACTCAATTATGAAGAGTCGATCATGACACAGAACCCGTTAATGAAGAATGTATTGATTTTTCTTTCTTCCTTATATCACTAGCCCAAAACTGATACCACAGCTCAAGCAACTCTTTAAATTCTTTATGACACATGGATAAAAATATTGGTAATTACCTACTAAGTTGCAATGGCATTTTTAGTTAGAGAAATTTTTTTTTTTTTTTTTTTTTTTTTTAAGAGAGAAACAGAGCATGAGTGGGGAGGAGGAGCAGAGGGAGAGGTAGAAGCAGACTCCCTGCTGAGCAGGGAGCCTGATATGGGGCTCAAACCCAGGACTCTGAGATCGTGACCTGAGCTGAAGGCAGACGCATAACCGACTGAGCCACCCAGGTGCCCCTAGAGAAAGTTTTTTGATAGCCTTTCCTGCAAACTCTGTGTGATTGTAAAAGTGAATGTGTTCAGATTTCAAGTATGTCACAGTGAATTACTACTCTCCATGCCTAGTACTCTGACCAATGAAGAAGAAGGTGCAAGAAATGTTAAATTTCTCTGTTGCAGAGATGAGTCAAGACTAAATTTCTCTTTGCCTGCTTCATTCTGCTATAAGGAAAGAGTAGAGTCTAAGGGTTTTGATTTTCCTTTACTTTCCACTCTCAAATGTGAGCTCCAAAATATTCTTATTTTCTACCAAGCTAGTCCAGTGGGAGGTGAATGGATCCTAATCCAGCATCTAGCAACCTTTTCATGTCTCTATTTCTTGAGTTTCATTCGGTCAATGAGGAAACCTCATTCATCCTTTGGAAGAATTCACAATCTGTTTTAATTCTCTCACAATATGATCTAGAAGTTAAGAAAATTGATTTGGGAATCAGAAAGGCTCAAGATATAGTTCTAACTCCACTACTAAGTATTTTGTGGCTAGAAAAATTATAATTATGTTAAATCGCAACTTTATCAGCTTTAACAACAGGGTAAAATTAGTATGTAACTCTCAGAAGTGGGTCTGAATATTAAAAGATACAATACATATAAAATGCTTTCCAATTTAACCAAGTGTTAGTTACTACTGTTTTTGGTGATATTGTTTTTATTCCCCCTGCCTTGGACTCAGTGAGTTGGGAATGAAATTTACATTCTTGCTTAAGGTCATACCAATGTTATAAAATTCCCCTGAACTGAAGAAGAAAACAATCAAAAGAGTTAGAAAAGGGCTGCTTGTATATTTAAACTCAAATTAATTCGGTTGCTTGGTTGGAATAAGGTCACAGCAACTGATACCATCATAAGTCGCTCCATCATGTACAGTCAAGAGACTAAAGAAAGTAGAAGTATTGACTGGCTAGAGATAGGGTGTTTTCTAAGTCTCATTCAGCATTATAATTTTCAGTATATACACTAATGTGATACAATTTAAGTAGAAGTCATTAAAAAAAAACGAGTTTTCAAGGCTTCAGAGATCACCTAAGCTGTTGGTCTCATTTTACAGATGAGAAAAGGTATTTAACTTAATTAACCAAATAGATTAAGCTACCTGAGGAGGTCCTATATTTGGTTAGTCAAAAAGACAAAACTTCCGCTTGATACCCTAACCTCACATTTAAGCCCCGGGAACATGCAAACCCAACATTGTTCTTACTAGTTCTCCAGTTTGGAAGTCATCTTTGAACTTTCTCTTTCTGCTATTTCTTATATATAACCTAGCACCAACTCTGGTTACTTATTCCTTTGAAATGTCTATCAGAGTGGTCTGTTCCTCTCTGTTCACACCTGATTTGCTGCAAAATCCTCCCTGTGGCATCTTTTCCAATGTTTGTCTTCCTGCTCAGATTTGTCCTAACTATAATTACCAGTCTTTCTACAATATAACTTCTGCCATCATTTTCCGGTGTTCAAGAATTTCCAAAGGCTTTCTACTAATTATTTTAACAAGTGTAAAGTCCTCTACCCAAATCTACATGTCTTTAGAACATTGTACTTCCCAGCCAGTCTTGCTTCTGATATTATTTATATAGAAAGAAAAGTTGCCATTCAGTTGTGCTGGTTTCCTCACTATCCCCTAACTATGCTACCTTTATTTCCATTCCTGAGTCTTTATTTGCAATTACCATTTTGTGGTAACTGCCTTTATCCCATTCAATTTATCTAAATATTCCTCATCTTTCCAGACTCAGTTCCATTTTTTTCCCTGATATTTCTGACTATAACACACAGGGTTGTTGTTTTTTTTCCTTCTCTGAACATTTGTGACTTATATTAAATTGGCTGCATACTTTCAAGTTTTGTTTTTCTATTAGCCTATTATTGGCGGTATGTCCTTTAATAGTGAAAGGGTAAATTGGTACAGACTGTTTTGTTTTGTTTGTTTGTTTGTTTGTTTGTTTGTTTGTTTTAGAGAGGGAGACAGGGGGAGGGGGAGAGGCAGAGAGAGAAGGAGAGAGACAGAATCCCAAGCAGACTCCACACCCAGCACAGAGCCCAATGTGATGTTCGATCTCACACCACTGAGATCGTGACCTGAGCCGAAATCAAGAGTCAGACGCTTAACTGAGCTACTCAGGTGCCCCTGGTACAGACTGTCTTGAACAATTTTATGGTTAGATAGTCACATCTAATTCAGAAAAATGTTCAAGATTTATGTTTCAGTCCATATAGAGAGAGGGATACCTCCTCCAGTCAACATATCTCCAGTGTCTCTCCAGGTTTGAATTCTTCATACTGGAATTTGATACCATCTCCATGACTATTACTTTGTGGCCACTAACTAAGAGCCCTTTGCTTTTGGGATTTCTTCTCTTTCCTCTTTTCTGTTCATGGTATTTAAGTAACTTGAATCTCCCTGTTCGACCCATCAGGTGCCACTTCTTCTCAGCCTCTAGGACAATTGCAAATTAGTTAACTCCATTTTGCTTCACCAAAGAAAGACCTGAGATTAGAAGTAGTAAACTACTTAGATTTTGTAAGTAGAGAATATAAGAAAAACAAACCTTGATACTTCTCTTTATATGGCTCCTGAGTCTTATTCTAAAAATAGCTTCCCTCACCATGTTTTAAATATCATCAACTCATATTCCCAGTCGACGCCTTCCTCAGAGCATGTCAGGCTCTGGCAAAAGGGATGCACATGTGCCTGACTGAAGGAAGGGAGGAGAAGACAAAAATCATCGGACTCACACCCAGTAGAGTTTTCTCTCTGTAATTAGGTTGTAAGCTGCTTGAAGGTGGGAGTCTTTCCTATGAACCTTTTGCCTAACATGACGATTTACATAGTAAACATTCAATAAATATCTTCTGATAAAAACTGATAAGAATACTTATTAAAAAGAGAACATTGATATTATATGTGAGAAGTTGTAGATTTTTTCATACAGACTTTTGATTATACACACACACAGAAAAAAAATAAAAATAGAGGCTCATAGAATAGGGAGTAATGTTTTATGAAGTCTTTCAGGATTTAAAATGCCTTATCAATATTTCTTTGCTGGTTGTGCCACCACGTTCCACATTTGTGGCTCTAATATTATTGTGGCATAAAGATAATGGAAAAAATCTTGAGGATTTCATTAAATATCAGATCTTAGAGAGGAAAACATTTCCACACAGAAAATATAAGATTCAAAAATAGCATTGCTCTCATTGTCACTACAATGGCCATGTTTGCTGTCTGGTAAATACCATGGAAACACATAAAGCTTAGGCAGTGCCTGGAACATGCTAAATTAACTTAGTCCCTTTCTCTAATTGAAATTTTGTTTCTGTTTTCCTGCTGCTTACCTAACTTCTTGACTTTATGTTTCAGATTCCTCAGTTGCTAAGAGACTTTTATAAATGCTTCATTTATTCCTGAAATAGAGCATCTCCCTAAGGATGCGGGGAACCCAGGACATCCAGAACATCCCTCCTTACCATTTTGTTTAATCCTATCTCTACAACTAAGCAGTACCATGCTGAGAAGTCTGCTACCGTAGAGACAGTGCCAACCTTAGTGGGTCAGAATATAAATGCAGTTTTCAAAGTTAGTCTAAACCCAGAGGTCAGTTTTGCCAATCACACATGGTTCTTTTGGTCTGCCCAGTTCTTCCAAGTCGAAGCTGGACTAGAATGGGGGCCTGATGGGCAGTAAGAGTGATACCCTGCTTGGAGCAAGGTTTCGTGATTTTTATTAATATTTATTGAAAACATACAAAATGAACAGTAAGAGTTTAACATTGATCTCAATCCCCACAGTGATTTTTGAGGTAGGTGCTATTATCATGCCCATTCTATAGGTAAGGGAATGAAGGTTTGTCCAAAGTCACACAGCCACTAAGCACTGGTTAGTAGAACTTGATTCCTGATGTGTCTGGCTCCAGAGTTCCTGATCCTTGTTTTTCTACCCCACGCCTTCCCACGAATAGACTCAGGCTCACGTTTCCTAGTGCCTCTGTTTTTCTAGAAGAGATGAAGGAGAGACACTCTGGCATTGCCTGAGCGTTGCTGGGTTACTCTTTGTTTAATAATGTTAAAGAAAAATTATATACCAGACACCTGTTAAAAATGTCAAGGAATGGGGCGCCTGGGTGACTCACTGGTTAAGCCTCTGCCTTCGGCTCAGGTCATGATCTCAGGGTCCTGGGATCGAGCCCCGCATCAGGCTCTCTGCTCAGCGGGGAGCCTGCTTCCCTCCCTCTCTGCTTGCTGCTCTGCCTACTTGTGATCACTCTCTCTCTCTCTCTGTTAAATGAATAAATAAAATCTTAAAAATTAAAAAAAAATGTCAAGGAAGACATTGCTCAAGAAAGTAATGATAAAGATCAAAACAAAGTAATAACAGATAGAGATTTAATTAAACTCTGGATATAGCAGGGACTGGTACAGTTTTCATAGGCAGGGGGGAGGGTGGAAGAGAAGGTGGTAAATTAGTAAAAGGAACTTGGTTGAGTGTTAAGGAGGGAGGAAGAGGAGCTTGACAAGGAGTCCTCGTCAAAGAGCAAGTTATAGTACAAGGCTCTTCAACTTCTTTATCAGTCGACTACTTCCCTCTGTGAGAAGAATAAAATGTAAGATATTAATACTGACTTAAAACAAGAGAAGGAACATAGTAATGGGATGCCATATAATAACTCATCTGGACTTGAATACAAGGTACAAACCACATTCTTTTTGATTAAACCCAACTCTCTGAGCTTCGCTTTGCTTCAAAGGAGACACGCATATGGAAGGTAACTCCCCCGCCCCATTTCCAGTCCTTCCTTAAACTTAACAGAAACTCAAAGGGGAAAAGGATCCCAAAGTTTATCTTCCAATCTTCTTGAAAAAAAGGACCTTGAAAAGCGAAATAATAGCTAATAAAGAGGTGTTTTGATTCCCCCTTCAGCCTATCTGTCCTAGATAGCACTTGGTCCCAGAGTCATGCTCAATACACTCTTTCTCCTCTAGCAGGAAATGTTTGGAGACAAAAGATTTTCCCCTTTATCATGTTTTATCCTCAGCATTATTTAAATAACATTAACGACATTTGTGAACACTTTTTTGGATAAAAATCAGAATCAGGGGCGCCTGGGTGGCTCAGTGGTTTAAGTGTCTGCTTTTGCTTGAGTCCCACATCAGGCTCCCTGCTCAGTGGGGAGCCTGCTTCTCCCTCTGCCTGCCACTCCCCCTGCTTGTGCTCTCTCTCTCTCTCTCTCTCTCTCTGACAAATGAAGATATAAAATCTTTAAAGAAATCAGAATCATTATTTTTATTATAATTTTTAAAATAATATCATAGTTCTGTTCCTTAAATTTTAGTTTAATCTTGGTTCTCATTATTAGTACTGCTAAGGGCTCCTTTGACTGCTTTATGCAGCATGAATCTAAAATAATTAGTGTTTGCAAGTCTGCAATATAACTCTATTTTGAAGCATCTGAACTTTGGGAAAACTAAAGGAAATAAACATCTCAAGAGTAACTTGAGTTTACCTTGGCCTGATATTCCAATGAAGTTACAAGTTTATTAGCATATCCAAGGATTAATTAGATTTCATGAGTGTTTATATGTCTTTTTTAATATTGTTACTAAATTCCAAAGAAAAGATGTGATTAAATTTTATTACCTCAGTGATACAATCTATAACTTGGAGGTTAATATTCAATCTATAATAAAAAAGGAAAAAAATTGTATTAGATACATAAAAGAATACAAGTAAAATAGTCCTCAATGCTTTAAAAAAAAGTGTTGATTCAGAAGAACAACTCATAACTAAATTTCATTTTTTCCAAATGTCCCCAAACTTGAGAAAAAAATTTGAATATTTGACTTTGGCCCTATTACTGCACCCCTATATAACCTTAATCTGTAAGTCTGTCAATTTTTATTTTTGCATTATTCATTGTGACTCCACTTTCCAAATCTTAGTATACCTCTTAGGATCAGCCAGAGATTAGGGAAGCACCGTGAAGGGTAGGTAAGTCTTTTATACACAAATACTTGGCAAACAGATTTGTGTATTCCTATGGTTACCCACTTTCCATTAGGTTCAAACAGCTGCCTCAAGAAGACAGAGATTGATGAAGTGGCTTGAAGAGGCATGTTTGTTCTTTCTGGAAAATCTTAACTCACTTCTCTGTAGATGACACACATTTATTGTTTCTTCACTTTTCCCCCATTCTCTTGTGTCCTGACTCTTGCTCTCAATTTTCTGCCTTACTCTGTATCTCTCCTCCTTGATCAAAGAACATGTGGAGAGGGGTGAGACTTTCAGCTGTGAACTTTTGGCCCCTTCCTTTTCCCTGTTCTGGCCTTAGTTTATGCGGGGAGAGTGGGGCCAGAATCTCGGGCAAGGGCCCAGAGATTAGAACATGGACCTCTCTTGGAATATGCCAATGGTGCTGTGGTGCAAACATTATGTTTGGATTCCCTTGAGTCTAGTGGTGCTTGGACCTCATGAACTTCTATAATTATAATTGCATTAAAGAAGGGCCCAAGGACAGTTTGAGACTTTAATAAAGCACCATTATTGAAAATCAGTTTACCCTGCACTTTGTTCTACTGCCAACATTAGGGGCTAGGCTAGTTGGTTTGCTTCAAACAGAGAAGAAAGCTTAGACCCTGGCTCAGGCCCTGGGCATGGTTCTGGAATTCATGGTTGTAAATTGAGTCAAGTAGTAGAGTTAAAAAGAATTCAGTTCCTTTTAAAAATTCTACTTCAGTCTGACTAGAACTTCGGAAACTTTCACTATCGTAGTAAGATCTGTGGTCCCAAATCTTTAAGTCAAATTTTCTGAAGGTAGAAAAGTATGTTTTCTTATGGCACATTTTCCACCCCCCTCCCCACCCCGGAGCATCTTTCTCCATTGGTATGTCAACATTAAATACTTCACTTAATTTTAAGATCTAACCCAACCACATAATCACAGGGAAAAAGATATACAACATTCCTACAAATATCAAAATGTAGGCCAAATCTGATTTCAAAATAGCATTTTTGGGATTGAAATTTTATTCTTTGTCACACTGCCCAGCCTATTCATGAGGGAGAGATTAAGAAGTTCTCATTTTTATGAGAGTTACCATTTTTCTCCAAACTCTTTCCTACAGTGTTATCATATATTTTCTAATTCATAATTTTAATGCTATACATGTACCAAGAGACTAAAATAGGAGATAGGTGACTTTTATTTAAGGCTATTATTTTACTAACTGCAATTTTTCAGCATGAGATTTATCATGTCATAATATATTGGTATGTCTTAACCTCACCTGCTACCTGGAAGCACAGTGTAATAGATGCAAAATTATATAAGTTGTTTCATTCCTCCAAGGTAAACATCCTTATGGCAAGTTCCACAAAAGAACAATTTAGTTAAAGAACAAGATATTATTCAGAGGGCTTACATGAAAGGAGTGTTCTCACTCTCAGGCTTAATAGTCAATTAATATGTGAAAATGAAAGAAGCTCTCCACTAAATTTTTTTGGTTATTGTGTTTATGAGTATGTGTGTATATGAAATCTTGCATATAATTTATGTTTTCCATATTAAATGGCTAATTTAAATGCTTCTAAATATTTCCATGAAATATACATATCTAGAAATTTGATATTGAATTTTATTCATAAATGCCAGTATAAAAGCTTTATGAATAATTATCATTTATCCAATATATCTGAGTGTCTACTCTGTCAACAGATATGACAACATATCTATGCTCAGCACAATACTCTTAGTAGTTGAAATCTATCTCTAAAGAAAACCAATGACATCTTCCTTATGGGACTTATATTCTGATGGGCAGAAAGCATAAATTAAACAGTATGATACATTTATGATACATAAATTAAATAGTATGTTAGAATTCAATAAGTGCTATAAAGCTAAAGCAAGTTAAGAGTGTGAAGAATGTTGAGGGGCATGGAAATGTAATTTGAATAACATGGTCAAGAAGGTCTCCTAGAGAAAAGGACATTTGCAAAACACTTGAAGAATGTGAGAGAGTGAGCCATGTACATATATGAAGGATGGTTGGTCTGGACAGAGGGCAAAGCACATACAAAACCCCAATGTTGGAGTGTTCCTCTGGTATTCCAGAAACAAAAAGAAGGAAAGGGTGGCTGGAGAGGAGTGAGCAAAGGAGAAAGATAATGGGGTGACTTGTAATAGGGGCTCAGAGAATACAGTGGCTTGCAGACCATTATAACTGGTTTTAATCTGAGTAGAATTGGGAGCCATTGAAAGAATTTGAGCAGGAGTGTTCCATGATCTGACTTAATGAATTGAAAGTATTAGTTTGTAATGAGATCAGTTAAGTGTGCCAGGCAAGGGTGAAAGCAGGGAGATCAGGGAGGTCAGGCTAGAATTGGTATGATGATGATGGCTCAGATAACTAATGATGACAGCAGGAGAGATGGAGAGAAGTGGCTTTAAGTAGGCTTAGGGATACTTTATTAATGGGAAAGCTGAGCCTGTGGGAACAGATGGCAGTTAGAGGATAGATATGATTTTCTTCAATTTTCTCTGGTAGGTAAGAAGTAAGATTAGGGTTAGGGTTAGGGTTACTCAGTTGAGAGTAAGAATAGGGAATGAGGTCTTGGGAGTTCTACAGAAATGAGAAGATATGAAATAGTCCTTGAAGAAAATGACACTGAAAAGATCAGAGGACACTAAAATGATTGCCTGAAAATATTAAGGGCCCACTGTGAATTTCACGCTCTTGAATATGCAGTGAAACAAGCTCAGCATGGTTGTGTATTTCTCCACAAGGTCAAGCTACACAGGGGCTGGGAGTTGGATTGAACCACGGTTGTGGTGTTGCCAAGTAAGGCAAAAGAAAAGAGTTACCCTGGAGTCAAAATTATGTGCAAGAGACTAATTATGATGCTTGACCATGGGATTGAAGCTTGCTAAGGAAAGCAAAAGTATGAAGTGGATAAAGAATATTGAAACAGTGACAATATCAATGAAGCATGTGAAGGGGCTGACAGTTTGAGGTCATACGTTGAAAATTTAGGAGGTAGTTGTCAAAATTGAAATTATAATGTGTTGCTATTATTGGCCATGACTAGGCTTAGAATACAGCAAAGGGAATGGCTAAAAAAGAAGGAAAGACAAGATTACAGGATTGAGAGGAATTCAATCTGAAGACAAGAGAGTCAAGCTGCATTTTTGGTTGGTGGGTTTTATGGTTTTTGTTTTGTATTTGTTTTCACAGATACTGTGAAAAGGAAAGAGAATGGCCCAAAAAAAAAAAAAATGCTTAGCAGGAGCGAAGGGGATACTGAGCCTTCTTCCATGTACATTGCTACACCCTGGAGAAGGCATGCTCTAAGTCTTAAGTGTCCCTTGCTTTTGACCCTTGTTGGTAGAGGGATAAGTGGATTATCTTTTGAGGTCTGGATAGAGCCAAGATTGATGGGGAAGGAGGACCCAGATCTCTGATGGCATACCCAGTGTTCTGTTCTTTACAGAGCCTATCAGATGACTCCAGTTTTTCTATGGAAAATGATAATACATGTTTAAAACAGCCTTTCTGATGCTTAAAAATGTTGAAGCCAAACAAAATGTTGTCAAACAATTATTTTAAAAAAGCATGAATTTAATGTATGTCTATTTAATCTGTTGGACTGACATTATATAATGTCACATTATTGTGACATTATTACAGCCAAAAATGTGCTTCTGGTTTAATTAATTTTGTTGAATGTCAATGTGGATAAAATATGTTTTTCTGAAGATTCGGGTTTAAACTCTTTTCACAGCAAATGTGATAGCAATTTAGGGAGGCTAAAATCACCTTCTATTTGGACGGACAAAACAGATGAAGGTCTGGAAATCATCACTTACAAAATAGAAGTCACTAAGTAAGACCCACAGAAACATTTAAGAAGAAACATAAGTGCCATATCAAACCTTGATTCATTTTCCTAACTGTAGCTTGCTTAAATGACTGATGCAAAAGGTGAACAATTTTTTTTTTCCCCCAGCAGAATTGTGATAATTTCGGTTAAGAAGTAGAGTGTTAAAATGGCCATTTAGCATTCAGGATATAGATTTTTGTTTTGTTTTGTTTTCCATAAACTAAAATGCTTGGACATCAGGAAAGTTTTTTCCTCTCAGAGGAATTAGAATTTTCTAATTTTCACTGTGAACTGCTTCTATTTTCGCCCCATCAGTTCCACAACTTATTTCCTTAGTACTAATCACAGCTAATTCACTGCATTCTATGTAAAAGTTTTCTTTCACTTTCTGATTATAAATTGTGTTTTGAGACCTCCCTGGAGCCAATACATGTAGAGATACTCATGCAAACACACTCCGATTTGCAAGAAAAAAACAAAAACAAAACTTTAAGTGTTAGTGCATTTGGGGTTAAAGGTTAAATGAAAAAGTAATAGTGATGTGGGAGGGAAACTAGATAAATTTAAATGCCTCTCATGGGGTGCCCGAGTGGCTCAGTGGGTTCAAGCCTCTGCCTTCAGCTCAGGTCATGATCTCAGGATCCTGGGATGGAGCCCCACAACTGGGCTCTCTGCTCAGCAGGGAGCCTGCTTCCCTTCCTCTCTCTGCCTGCTTGTGATCTCTGTCTGTCAAAAAATAAATAAAATCTTAAAAAGAAAAAAATCAATGTCCTTAAAACCTGCAGCCCATTGACAAATACTGGAGGCAGGTAGAGTGTAACCTTTCTCCAGGAAACTCCCAACTGTCTTGATGTTAATGCCTAGCTAGAGGGAAAAACTACCCTACTTGACAATAGCCTGGCCTCCAGTAACCTGCCAGTCTTCTTTAGCACAAAAAAAGTCCTTTTGGAACTTCCCTTCCCTTTACTTCCCCCAACCCCAAAGTATACAACCAGTTGCTCCTCAGGATCTGGAGGCCGCAGCTCTTCCTGTCCACAGGTCCTGTCCTTGTGCTCTAATAAAACCTCCTTTTTGCTCCTAAGATGTCTTAGGAATTCTTTCTTAGCCAACACCTCTGGACCGCAACGCTACTCCAAAAATGCAGTAATAGTAGAAAAGAGAAAGAAAGACAAGAAAAAAATTGAGAAAATCACCCATTAACAAGTATGGTTTACTTACAGGTTTACAGACATACTGTTTATGTTTTTATTATTAAAAACCAAGTGGGAATAAAAGATACTAAAGAGAAGGACAAGACTGGAACTAGAGGAGAAATAAAATACAGCACAACTTATTTTTCTCTTTTTAAACTCTAATTCTTTTTTTTAAAAAACATTTATTTATTTACTTATTTATTTATTTAAGAGAGAGAGAGAGAGAGAGAGAGAGAGAGAGATTGAGCTCCTGAGCAGGGGAGGGGCAGAAGGAGAGAAGAAGGTACCCCAATGAGCGAGCTTTATTTATCATTTATATGTAGTCATAATAATATGTTTATTGAGTATTGATTCTTCCTTTTTTTTTTTTTAGAATTTAATTATTTGTTTAACAGAGAGTGAGGGGAGAGCTGATGTGTGGGGAGGGTCTAAGGGAGAAGGAGAAATGGCTTTCTCAATGAATAGGGAGCCCATTGCGAAGCTTGATCCCAGAACCCTGCATCATGACCTGAACTGAAGGCACATGGTTACCCGAGTAAGCCACCCAGGCACCCATAATTCTAATTCTTTTGCAATATCCTCCTCTCCTCTACCTTTCACAACCACGGCCTAATTAATCCATCTCTTGGGAAAGCATATGTAAATTATTAAAGTAGAATTTCCCTTAGATTTTTTTAGTTGATTTGTTCTAAAAATAAGATCATACTCCAATATAATATAATTAAATGATGTTTTTATTACTGAATTCACACATTGATTCTTTTTTTTTTTAAGATTTTATTTATTTATTTGACAGATAGAGATCACAAGTAGGCAGAGAGACAGGCAGAGAGAAAGGAGGAAGCAGGCTCCCCGCCGAGCAGAGAGCCCCACATGGGGCTCGATCCCAGGACCCTGGGATCATGACCTGAGCTGAAGGCAGAGGCTTTAACCCACTGAGCCACCCAGGCGCCCCCACACATTGATTCTTAATCAGTGTAAGAATATAACACTTTAAAAAAATAGGGAAATCCATATTAGCCAGTATAATAACTTGAATAGATTTTGTAATGGATTCATAAAGAGCTTAGTAATCAGAAATTTGGATGAAAAAAAAAAACATAGTGATAACCTGTTCTTTTTTGAGCAATTGAACTGAGGAAAATGAATAACTAATAAATTAATTTACTATAAATTTAATTAATTAGCAATTATAGTGTTTACCATGTAGCAGGCATTATTTTAGAAACATTAATTTAAACCTTATAACAACCCTATGAGATAAGGTCTAGTATTTTTACCTAATTTAAAAGAAGACAATACTTAGGCATCCAAGAGTTATGAAACTTACTCAAGATCATAAAGACTGTGTGCCCTGAAAGTATTACTCCAGAGGCCATGATCTTGATCCCTGTGCTATACTTCCTTAAGACAAGTATAAAATAGGGTTTCATATGCCTTCAAAAATCTTGAAATCCCCTGGATTTGTACAGAGAATCTTGTATAACTGTACGTATAAATGTTTGATTGGAGTAAGGGTCAGATTTTGTAGTGATGAGCCATAGCTTTTATCAGTTTTACAGAAAAATCTAGAACAATACAATTTATAATCCCTGATAAAGAGTTTACTTATCTTCAATCAAGTAAACAGTATAATACCCAATTCTACTTTGTGTTTTTTACCCTAGAAAAGAAAAGTTAAACTATTTTGTAACTGTTGTTTTCTCAGTTCCTTTATTTTAACCCAGAGAATGGCCAGCTCTGGGATTGACCACCCACATGCATTTTTAGCAATTATAGGCGGCATGTCACTCACCAAAAGAGTTATCCTGCCGGAAATAGTTGAGAAATCAGACTTGACCACATAGAAGCCCAGGGCATTATTCCAAAGTCTCCTACCAGAGGCAATCATTGAATCTTTGTGTGTTTATTCAAGTTGGCTGCTGCATTGTATAGGAAAGAAAGGTAAGGTCTTAAGAAAAATGCTTTTACTGTCTGATTTGTCAAAGTGGATAAACTCATATTAGATATACAATATAAAGCAATAAGAAAAAATTAAGAGGCATGAGAGTTTGAAGAACCTGGTGAAGACTGAAACCTATGTTAATGTGAGCACTGTTAGGAAAAAGAAAAGGAAAGGAACTTTTGTTGGAGCACAAGAGAAGCATGAAAGTCTCTCAATGGAGCAGTTCAGCCTTCTGAATTTAAAGAAAGCAGAAATCTAGCATTCTATGGGGTGATACTGGGAAAAGAGATGAGAATGAAACCTAGATACTTTGTATGATATGTTATAGGATATGTCATAGAGGAGATACATATAATCCACATGTCTGAAACTACCCTATGGACATGAGCCTCTCTTCACTCATATGAGGAGAGTGCAGAATTTCTGGGGAAGAACCATGGAGAACTAAGGAAGGTCATGATGATTAAGAGCTTCAGAACTCTTGAAAAAGAAATGGAAAAATGGCAAGGAATGATAAAAATATTACTTCTATTTTTCACTAAACCTTAGCACTTTAACAAGAAAGGACAATGGATTATAAGAGAAATAAATGGATGGCCAAATGCAAGACTGAAGTCCAAGGCCCTTCTTAGGACTGAGATCTCTCAAGCTCTGGGAGCAAGTCATTTGCCCAAAGGATGCTTTAAAGTAAATGCGAGGGAGACAGAGGATTCCAAACAGTGTTGGTCAGCAAGTAACCATGAAGAACATGTTGTGACAGGAACAAAGGGCCAACAGTGAGGGAGATGTCCAGGGTTTCCAATAAGAACATTGTTAGGTTAAAAGCAAAACATACAAATGAACAAAAAATTTATACCAGTGTAGTAGGCAGAATAATTGATTCCCAAAGATGTCTAGAACAAAGATGTTCTAATTTCCAGGAACTGTGCTTACGTTATGTTATATGGCAAGAAAGAATTAAAGTTGCAGATGGAATTAAGGTTGCTAATCAGCTGACCTTAAGATAAAGATGTTATCGGGAAGTATCCAGTAGGCCCTGTGTAATCAAAGAATTTTTTCAGAGTGGATGAGAAAGGCAAAAGAGCAGAGTCAAAGAGAGATTTGAAGATGCTTTACCCTGCTGGCTTTAAAGACAGAGGAAGAGAAGGTGAACCATGAATTACAAATAGCCTGTAGAAGCTGGAAGAGACGAGTAAAAGAATTCTCCTCTAAAGACTCCAGGAAGGAAAACAGCCCTGCAGAAACCTTGATTTTAACCCAGTGAGACCCATTTCAGACTTTTAACCTCCAAAACTAAAAGATTACAAATTTGTATTGTTTTAAGACACTCAGTCAGTGGTAATTTATTACAACAACAATAAAAAACTAAAGCAACTGGATTTCTACATATCTTCGTATGGTAATAAACAGAGTAGGAATAACAAACAAGGGCATTAGAGATTAGAACACACTTTGGTAAATCTAACTCCAGGGATATGATGCAAAACTGAACAGATGAGACTAATAATGGGAATGAGGTGATGGAAGAGAGTTCTGGATCAAGAAAACAGCCATATAAAGAGGTAATTCTGCATTATTTCATATAGATACACACTTGTGTGGATCAAGATACTGGACATAGGAGTGTTTTGAAGAGCATCTGAGAAAAGTACAAAGATAAAAAGGGTATTATAACTGATAGTATACTTTTACAATGCCTCATATTTGCTCGGGGTTTAAGAAAGAGAGTTGCCATAAACCCCCCACCCCAATGTTGTTGATGTTGTCAGGGAAACAAATTAGGAACAGAGGACTTTGAAAATCAAAGGCCAAGAGACAGATATGGGGCCAGAATGAACAACTCTGGTCCATCTCACTTTCCACAATATTAATTGCAGAGGAAGAATGCCAGTATGTTCACAAAATGATAAAAGCAACAATCCTTCATGTATTGAAGGATTTAAGCCACACAGTATCTTCTAAAGTCCTCTATAAAAAATTAAGTACAAGCATCTGCCCCTCAAAGATGGCTTTTGTCTCATTTCACCAGGTAAATTTTATAGTTCTTTCCTTTTGCCCTTCTGTACTGTATATATCCACACACACACAGACATGCATACACACACATATACACTATATATATATGCAACCACCAAAATAGTATCTATAATCCATAAACATGGCTATTCATACATCTGCCTCTTGTTAAGACCATTGAGGGCAGAAATTATGACTTATTTATTTAACCATCAAGTTTAGGAATTTTTCTAGACCTAGTTAGATACTCACAAATGCTTTTTGAACTTAAAATTAATGAAATAAAATGGCCCTAGGCAGAGTTCAAAACTGAAACAAAATTTAGATACAATATGAAGAATAATTATTAAGGGGGATTGTTTTTAAATGTTATATTTAAACAAAGAGTAACAAATATGTTTGTTACTAAGCTGAAAATTTTTATTTTCTATTTTTCTTTAACTTCTCTAGTGAAAGGAATGGTGTTTACATAAACATAAAGCACAGTGTAGTTTAAAAGCTTATAAAAACCATAATAAGATACCACTTTAGAGAAGGTCTGGCAGTTTATTCCAAAAGTAAACTTACATTGTTCCAATGAAGCAGTAATTCTACTTCTAGAAAGTTACTCAAAAGAAATTAGAACAATGTCCACAAAAAGATGTGTGCAAGAACATTAATAGCAGCTGCTTTATTAATAACAGTCAAAAGTGGAAACAGCCTACCTGCCTATCAAAAAAATAGGTACATAAATGGTATATTCATACAATGGAATACATCAATAAAAAGGAACAGATGCACAACAAATGGATAAATCTGAAGCCATCCCAAGTGAAAAAAGACTGATCCACAGAGGACATACTGCATGACACCATCTAAAATACAGAAAATACTTTATGGTGAAAAAAACAACCAGAACAGTAGTTGCCTCTGAGTCATATAGGTAAAAATTCACTGGAAAGGGGCATGGAAGAATTTTCTGAGACAATATAATATTCTGCCCATTTACTGGAAAATAAACATCTATCAAACTTATCTAATGTTATACTTAAAAGTCACATTTCATTGTATATAGATTTTACACCAACAGAAAAAAGTAACCATAGAAAGATTTTACTCAAGTTAATGGTATGATGCTGAAATTTTTAAAGGAGACTGTACTAATAATAGATTTAACTTACTTTTTAAAGCATCAAAAATAATATAGATTGATGGGGAGGTAGGGGAAAGGATAGATCATAAAGCAAATATAAAATGTTAATTGTAGAATATAAGTAGTGAATATATGGGTGTTCACTGTGAAACCATTTCAACTATTCTTTCAACTCTTCTTATAACAAACTATATTTAAGACTGTAGGAAAGAATCCTGCCTGCTCCAACTAAATCTGAATTTCCTAGGAAATTTTAATTATCATGGTAGAGTTATTTTTGGTAAACTTTAAAGAATTTTAGAGAATGAAAGCAGTATTAGAAGATTGGAGGCAGTCTTCAAAACTTCAACACAGTTTCGACGTCAACAAGAGGTGGGAAATACCAATGGTTTCAGGCTTGATTCTAGAATGACCGGTGCAAATTTCAAATTTCACAGGTCACAAATTAATAAAATTTATGTGTAAAAATATCTATAGGGGGCACCTGGGTAGCTCAGTGGGTTAAACCTCTGCCCTCAGCTCAGGTCATGATCTCAGGGTCCTGGGATCAAGCCCTGCATTGAGCCCTACATCGAGCCCCCACATCAAGCTCTCTGCTCAGCAGGGAGCCTGCTTCCCCCCATCTCTCTGCCTGCCTTTCTGCCTACTTGTGATCTCTCTCTCTGTGTCAAATAAATAAATAAAATCTTTATAAAAAAATAAAAAAATAAAAATATCTATGAATGTCCTCAGCCATAAAAAAGGATGAGATCTTGCCATTTGTGGCAACAACATGGATGGACCTATACGGTCCTATGCTAAGTGAAGTAAGGTAGAGAAAGACAAATACCATATGAGTTCTCTTATATATGGAGTCTAAAAAAGCAAAACAAGGGAACAAAAAGCAGAAACAGACTCATAAATACAGAGAACAAACTTACAGTTGCCAAGGGGTGGGGAAGGGATGAACAAAATGGGTGAAGGGGAATGGGAGATACAGGCTCCAGTTACAGAATGAATACGTCATGGGAATAAAAGATACAGCATAGGGAATATAGTCAATAATAATGTTATAGCATTGTATGGTGACAGATGGGAGCTACACTTGCGGCGAGCATAGCATAACATACAGACTTGTCAAATCGCTACGCTGTACACCTGAAATGAATGTAACACTGTGTGTCAACTATACTTCAACAAAAAAATAAAGTAGTACAAAAATGTATAAATTTTAGTAAGTGACAATTTTATTTTAATCATTATCCTTGGTAATTCCAGAATTCTCTTATTGATAAAGAGTTTTCTTCATTCCCATTTTTCACTAAGGTTACATCCAAGTTCAGGGTACAAGTTCTATTTATTTCTTTCTTTAAGATTTTATTTATTTGACAGAGAGAGAGAGCATAATCGGGGGGAGAGGCAGAGGGAGAGGGAGAAGCAGACTCCCCACTGAGCAGGGAGCCCGACGTGGGACTGGATCCCAGGACCCTGGGATCATGACCTGAGCGGAAGTCAGATGCTTAATCGACTGAGCCACTCAGGTGTCCCCAGGATATGAGTTTTAATGAAATAGGGCATCAGTGAAAAAAAAATCATCTGGTTCTATTTCATAAAGATCTACCCAAATTGGCAACCTCTGAAATATTTCCACACTATCATATTTCTCTACATGTTCTAGGTCCCAAAGAAAAGAATCCATCACCACCACCCCCTCATTTTACCAGCTCTACCCAAAGATAATATGGCATCTGTGTCTCCATCTACTATTTTGTGGCCTTGTGTCTACTTTCAAGGTCTGTGTCTAATTATGACTATTTCAGAATGGTCCTTGCTATCCTTAAACCCCCAAACCATTCTAGGAGTTATCTTATAAATGTGCTTCTGCCACATATTTTGAAAATCAAAGCAAAAATTAACTTCCTTGCCTTTTTTCTTTTAATTCCTGCACAACCCAGTTCTCAAAGCAATGGATTTCTTAGCCTCAAGGTCTGGTTTTAAATGGAAAACATGTCCTAGAGTAAAAAGGAATTTCCAGGTTTAAAAGTGCTAATATTTCAAAATAATATCTGCTACAGAATACCTAGATGGTAGTAAGCAGCGAAGAGAAAGGACATTATTCTGACTCCTAATGTCTACTAAGAGGCAGGAATCTTTCAACATAAGAGCAAACACATCTTTATTAATAATATTAGATTAATAATTCAAGAAAATTTCGTTCACATAGAGAACATACACTTTAGAATTTGGAAGGAGCTCTCAATGTATTATCATAGACCCATATGATAATAAATTGCAAAGGAATGCCATAGAATTATGCATATTAGCACCTTGCTAAATGATTACATTTAAATATAAAGAAATCGTTTTACGAGCCTGAAGAGAGGTTTCAAGTGTTACATCACAGTATTCAGTCCTTAATCTATTGAAGTTCAACAAATCCACCAATGACTTAGAAGAATAGAAGATATCTTAAAGAATGAAGATGATATGAAGTTTGGTGGATCTCAATTGTTGGGATGACAGATTCAGAATTTAACAATTCTTTTTTTTTTTTTTAAGATTTTATTTATTTATTTGACAGAGAGAGATCACAGTAGACAGAGAGGCAGGCAGAGAGAGAGAGGGAGAGAGGGAAGCAGGCTCCCTGCTGAGCAGAGAGCCCGACCTGGGACTCCATCCCAGGACTCTGAGATCATGACCTGAGCCGAAGGCAGCAGCTTAACCCACTGAGCCACCCAGGCGCCCCCAGAATTCAACAGTTCTTAACAACGTGCAGTAATGAACTAACTTTGACATTTATTGAGCACCTAATCAGTACATTCCAATAAGGAAAATTGGAAAAGCCCCAACCTTCAAGTCACTTTTTAGTCACATTTATCACTTCCAGAAAGGGGTTCAGGCATATGGAAATATGGAATATTGTAATCAATTTTTAAAATTATTTTTTGCTTTCTTAAGTAAAAGATCTAAACCTAGACCTAAAGATTTGTTAAGATAACTTAATTAAACCATGATGAAAAATGTGAGAAAAATTAAAACTTTCAAAAGAGTAATTTTCTGCTAAAAGACATCACTATTTTTTTCTCTCTTTAAAAAATGTAAAAGTCCTGTTGTGAACAGGACTTTTTTACTTACAAATAAAGTTTGGAATATTTGCCTGATGAAAGGGTCTGATGTCAAATAACTCATGACAAAATATAAGTGTATGTATGTGTATAGGAGTGTGCGTGTGCGTGCGTGTGTGTGTGTGTGTGTGTGTCTGATAGGAAGGGAAGCAAAAATCCAAAGAAATACCCAAGTAATAATCCTAGACTAATTTTAGTTCAATTAAAGTAACAGGAAATTAGTTCTTTATTTCTCTATTGAAAACAGTTACAATTAAATATATATAGAATTTGAGTGAAATTAATTATATCAACAGATACACTTTATTTCAAAAGTCAGGTCCATTCTCTTTGTAGGCTAATTAGGGTTAAAACCTTGAGGAAGCCTTTATAAAACACAATCACAATAGACACTTAAAAAGAAAAGGACATTTCTATTTATAACAGTTGTATATACAAATAAAAAACACACATTTATGCAGATGTCATTGGCCTCTCTGTTGGTCTAGTATGCATCTATAGGAATTGACTTTGTGAGGCTTTCCTAGCAGATATAGTAAATCTATGACTTGGGAAATTTCCTTTATACAACCTGCCCCCTGACCCCCACCCCAGGTCATAGTAGTATGGAAAGTCCTGAAGAATTTCTCTCCCAGATTTCTGCTGTTGCTGAGTTGGTGAAAGTCATAGAATTAAAGCATAGATTTTGCTGAGTCACCTCAGCCTCGTTCCTTTATTCATAGATGTGATGCATTTGGAAAAGTTCTGATGACTTAGAAACAAAGAAACCAACAAAGAATTAAAAAGTTATTCAGGAAAATACTTGACATTGCACAACTAGAAGTCGTCCTTTCTACTTAAAGCTTTGATTCCTTATTTAATTGGTAATTTCGCCTTCTCTTGGGAGACAAGGAAATATTCAGCAGCTGTATTACTAGTCAATTGTACTTTGGCATGAATTAAGACTTTAAGAAGAGATTTTTCAAAGGGAAGCAAATACAAGTCATCCATTCTTCTTACTTTGTTCCCTTTTTCTCTTCATGCTGGATAACTGGGACTCCCACCATTTTTCACCTGTATTCTTTGGATAACCTCTTAATGAGTCTAATTTCCTTGACATTTTCCTCTTTGTCCTCCACTTTGCAGTGTCAGTGATCCCAAACATAAATATGTCCACATCTTTCCTTTTGCAAGCACCGCCCATGTCCCTGTGACCCAAAGGATTAAGGTCAATCTAAATACAGCTTGCAAGATTCGCCACGTTCTGACCTCTGTCAAATCTCTAGGCATACCCTTTTTTCCCCACAAATTTGTCATCCATTCATAACACCCATCTGCTTATAATTGTTACAGATTTTTACTTCTGTTCATATTATCTCAATTTAAAATTCGTCCTTACTTCCCATTCCCCCATCACATATTCTAATTCTTTGTGGTGAACGCTGTAGTCTCCCTAGGAAGCTTTCCTGTGACTTTCTGGGCTGGGTTAGGTACCCCTCCATTTGCTGTCATAAACACTGTTATTTACTTACTCCTCATTATGTATGTGAGATTCATTCATGTTGTAAGTAGTTGGAATTGGCTCATTCTTGTTTCTATTTATCAATTATAAAAATATACCACAATTTATCCTATTGTTCTTGGATAATTTCTCCAGTTTTGGCTAATATGAGTGCTCCTTATATTAACATTCTTATGTGTGTATTTTGTTGAACTTATATATGCGTGTCTGTTGGGTATTATCTAGGACAGGAACTGCTCAGTCACAGGGGAAGGTTGGCAGAATACTAAAAATGGCCTCCTGGATCCAATGCCTAATGAAAGGGAGATATCCAGATGGGTTTTATCATAGATCTCCAGATGGTTTTAATCTAATCACACTAGCCGCTTTAAAAGCAGAGGTTTTGCTCGGAGAAGAAAGCTTGGAGAAGATGAAGTCAGAGACATGTGAAACTCGGGAGAGACTTGCTGCATCGTGGCTAACTTGGTAATACAGGGATCCACACGCAAGGACTGAAGAGTGGCCTCTAGTAGCCGATGGCGGCCTCCAGCTGACAGCAAGGAAACAGGACCCTAGTCCTACAGCCTCGACAACTGAAATTTTGCCAGTAACCTGAATGATCTAGGATGTGGATTTCTCTCCAGAGCCTCTAGATAAGGACCCAGTCCTCCCAACAGATTGATTTCAGCCTTGTGGAACCCTGAGCGGATAACCCAGCCATACTATGTGGGGCTTCTGAACCACAGAACTGTGAACTAATGACGGTTTTGTTTTAAGCTGCTCAGCTTGTGGTAATTTGTTTCTCAGCAATAAAAAACACTAATGCATAGAGTTTGCATGTATTCATTTTAGTAGATGTTACTAACAATTCTTCAGAATACCAATTTATATTCTCACCAGCAGGGTATGAGAGTTCTAGTTTCTCTATAAAATCAAAATATGTTGGGGCACCTGGGTGGCCCAGTTGGTTAAGTGTCTGCCTTCAGCTCAGGTCATGATCTCAGGGTCCTGGGATCAAGCCCTATGTTGGGCTTTCTGCTCAGTGGGGAGTCTGCTTCTGCCTCTCCCTCTCTCTCTCTCTCAAATAAATAAATTTTAAAAAACAAACAAACACATGTTGCTTTTAGTATAGTCACAGAATACAAAACATCCAGTAGAAACTTTCCTATTTAATGTCTATTCATCATTAATGAAATTTAAAAAAGTGAAATGTAGCATTTCTCATGTAAAACAAAGATGATTTTAATAAATTATAATATCCACTTCTCAAATTTAGCCAAACACATGTGCAGCTCAAATTTTAGCAATTGGTCATTTAAGAGAGCTAGTAATGACTATTATTTAATGCGACTGATTTATGGCAAAATGATAGCAGTTGTGTTTTTCATAAATTAAATAGCTGTAATAGGAAAATTTAAAAGAATTCTACAGCTATTTCAATCAACTGGTTTCACTGTTCTTTGCTGTATGTGTGTATTCAATACAACATATACCTAAAGATATACTGGGTAACCTCTTTTTAAATATCAAGAATAAATTAAGGAGGGGTGCCTGGGTGGCTCAGTGGGTTAAGCCTCTGCCTTCAACTCAGGTCATGATCTCAGGGTCCTGGGATTGAGACCTGCATTGGGCTCTCTGCTCAGCAGGGAGCCTGCTTCCTCCTCCCCCTCTGCCTGTCACTCTGCCTACTTGTGATCTCTCTCTCTCTCTCTCTCTCTGTCAAATAAATAAATAAAATCTTTAAAAAAGAAAAAAAAGGAAGAAATTATGGAAAACCTCCACAGGGACTCTGAATTAAGACTATACATTTTTAAAAACTGAACATCATTTGGCTATTGGTGTTTTTATCTTTTCTTTTGATACTTTTCTTATTCAGTGTTCTAAATACCTCCCAGTCCTTTTGACCATATATAATTATGTAATCTTCTAGAACTTACTCTGGGAATTACAAAATACATACTGATTTTTCCCAGTTTGTTTAGAATCAATATTTTACCACCTTATTGGACTGGGAAATGTTACCACTAAGACTCCTCTTCTTTATGCTTCAGCTACCTTTTTTATTACCTCTACATACACGAAAACTCCCATCAAAGAATGTTGTATTTCCTACTTTCAACCAGTGAACATGTTTTACAAAATTCAAGAGGAGAAAAAGAAAGTGTTATATATGCCTAGATGTTTCCCCTTTGTTCCCCTTCCTTCACTCCTGATGCTCCAAGTTTCCTTCTGATATCATTTCCCTGCAATCTGAAGAACTTCCTTTAACAGTTCTTTTCAAGTGGGTCTGCGGCCAACAACTATTCTTAGCTTCCTTTTATCTGAGAACGTCTCTGATTCCCCTCCAGCACTGGAGGACGTTGTCACCTCCACCAGATTCTGAGTTGACAGCTCATTTCTTCAGCACTTTGAAGATGGCATGCCACTTCCTTCTGGTGCATCACAGATTGGGGGTGAGCCCAGGGTTGCATAAACAGCTTTACAGCGTGGCCTTCCTTCAACGCCTCCTCTTAATTTTCTGCCAAGAACTTTTCAGTTCCACAGGCTGCTCTTTCCAGACTTCAACCAGAAACTGCCCCTTCCCACCCAGTTCAGGGTGATACACAGCAGGAAGGAAGAGAAGGAACACAAACACAGCAGGTCCAATGACACATTCTTGAAGCCGTAGCTGGATTGAAGGAGGGGACACTTCCCAGTCTTCTAGGTTTTGGCTGGTTTCTGACTTGCCAGTTGTACTTCATGAAGCTTATTTTATGATGTAAAATAGTATACTGTATATAGGCGTTCTGTTACCTTCTTATTTGTATGTTCAGCACATACTTTGATATTTGAAGTATTACATATTGGAAAGGCCACTTATATTTCTAGAACAAATTAGATTTTATCCAACCTTTTCTTTTTTCCTTCAAGGAAAGAATGTTTTTCTCCAAAGAAAAATTAATAGCAATAAAAAAAATAGGGGGAAAAAAAGCTCTTACCACTACCATTCCTCCCAAGATAATGGAGGGGGAAAAAAGGGAAAAAATCCAAGAAATCTCCCCAACTGTCTCTGAGTTTCAGGAGTTTCCTTTTCAGTTTCTTGAGCTAGAACTAGGGAGGTCTCTGTCTTCTTCACAGTGCTTATTGTGCAATGTGCTGAATTCCAGTGAGGGTATACCAGGGCATACCAATGGCAAATGCATAGCTGGCTAAGTGGTCCTTTGAATTCTGGTGTTCTTCCCCAATCTGCCCTCTTATATTTCCTTCTTTGAGTTCTCAAATAGCTGGCCATTCATTCTCTCCAGGTTTTATAATTGAGTTCAATGGAAGGTAAAGTGGCACTGACTAGATCTTATCCAGAACCAAAAATCTATAACTGATATTTTAATTCTACTTATGGAATCTGTATAAAAACTGTCTGTATGAAATCTGTATAAAAACTGTCTTTTGTTTTTAAATTTTCAGCAAGTAAATCTTAAGCAAGTAAGTCTATCTTCTCCTGTATGTCTTTAGAATATGGTATTAGTGTATGTTTTCGTCATAATTTTTAAATACTTTCTCTTTTTTCTCCTAATTCACTCATAGATTTAAAAAGTCCCTATCTTTAATCTACCCAGTCTATATTATATTAATTTTTTTCTATCATAAGGTAGTAAGTTGCAGTAATAGATTTTCTAATTTGAACCATGCTTGGATTTTTAGGATGAACTCACTGTGTCTATGATAAATTTTTCATTCAATACATTATTGTTTAATTATATACATTATATATATATATATATATATACTGAGTGAAGTGGTTTTATAATTTCCCTTTGTTTATGCTATTATCTTGTTTTTGTATCAAATTACGCTACACTGTTATAATGCCTTAGAAAACAGACCATTTTTGTTATCATTTTAAGAATTCTGAGCAGTCTATGGTGAGTGCCGTGAAGTGTGTAAACCTGGCAATTCACAGACCTATACCTCTGGGGATAAAAATACATTATATGTTTATGCAAAAATAAAAAAAATTACTATTAAAAAAAAGAATTCTGAGCAGTATCCTCTAACATAAAATATAATGTCTGGCATAGAGTAACAATTCAAGAAATACATGTTCATGGATAAAAGAATGGAAGAGTGAATGGATAAATTAATCTATTTATTTTTAAATTACCTTGGCAATTATATCCATTGGAAATACAGCCATCTTACAAGGTTCATATAATCTATCAAGTACTATACTTGGTATTAGATTCCAGAGAAATAAAAGGCATTTCTCAGCCTTTTAGAGTTTGAATTGCTTGTTGAAAATCCTAGGGGAGTGGTTCAGTCAGTTAAGCGTCTACCTTCAGCTCAGGTCATGATCCCAGGGTCCTGGACTCTCTGGGATCGAGCCCTGCAGCAGACTCCCTGCTCAGTGGGGAGCCTGCTTCTCCCTCTCCCTCTACCTGACACTCCCCCTGCTTGTGCTCTCTCTCTGTCAAATAAATAAATAAAATCTTAAAAAAAAAAAAAAAAGAAAATCCTAAAAATATGCTCTCCAAATAGTTATGTGCTCCTATAAAACAATAAACTAATTAATGCAATTGACATAATAACTATATAAAACTATATTTCCACATCATAAGTGTATTATTTATATTTTCCATGCATTTTATTTCTTAAATTTCATCTATCCATTGCCTTTTGTTATGTAAGCAAAATTATGTTATTTTAGACAATAACCTCGATTCTCAAATATGCTAGTATAAAAATTAGGAATATAGAATATTCTCCTGAGAAAATAGAAAAGGGAAATAAATATCTATTAAAATATCAATTACACCATTCTAATTCACCAAATATGAATTTGAACTAGCTAAAAAGTGTTCTTTAGTCCTATAAACCAAATTACCAAACCAAAAATAAATAAATAGAAATAACATGAAAATAATTTGAGAACTAGTACTTGATGTGTTTCTCATATGAGAATAATTTTATAACTATGATTAAGGTAATAGTACCAAGTAAAATCATTATAAACAGTCTCCAAAATTCAAATTAACCTGAAAAGTTATGGAAGCTTACTAAAATCTCCAGTATTTTTATAAAAGCTAATAGCTTTTTCTCTTGTGTGTCCTTTTCATAAACTCTTTGATTTCTTCCTCAAAAAAGAATTTCTGACCAGGAAAAATTAAGCAGTATATTCATATCCAGACAAACAGAAACAAATTAACTAAATTGAGTCAGTGACACAGAAGTTAACTTTACAATCTTCTATAATAGCTACCAAAAGTACCAAATAGTGCATGAATGTGCAGTTCCTTCTCTAATTTCTGAACTTTCCTTGAAAAAGAGGTGGGTAGGATACAATTTGTGTGGGGCGGCAGAAGCATATTGCCTCAACGTAGTTCTCAATTTAACTTCCTTTAGAGGTAAGTCTCAAAAAGAATGGTGTACCATCAAGGCCGCCAAAACAAAGATGAACAGATCCTCTGATAAAAGCTGTTAATTGAGATGATCAAGGCAGACTCATAAAGCTATCCAGCTGCTAAGGCCCCAAAGTCCTGTGGGAAAAATAAATACCAGAAACTTCAGAGAGGCAATGCTGGAAATGATTGTTCATGAGCCTCCCTTGGGAGAAGCAGGTGGTAGTCTGGCCAAAGAGCCATTATTGCTTAGAATTCTCTGGCTCTCTCTGCTATAAGAGAATGAATCATCTTTGACATCTTGGGCAAAGGTACAGATTGTAGATATTCCTTCTGGTAGTCACTGAAATAACTACTTCCCATGAGGAAATGGATAAGGTTAGAGACACAGTTCTGGAAGCTACAAAAGTTTAAAGATCACACTTTTTAAATCTGTTCTGGTCTTCATACTTCAAGATAATGTTCCCCCTCTCCACCAAGGAGAATTATGGGAGCATCTGAACTTCTTCAGTCTCATATTTCCCAATGGTCCCAAGAGGTTCCTCCTAGACCTTCCTCTGATTAGTTTGTGTGTGTGTGTTTTTTTTATGGTATTTGTGGACCAAATAAGCTGAAAGTGCTACTGTGGAACCTGACAAAATTGTTTAATTTTAAATATACACCCCAGGTACAGCATCTGCTAGAGACAGCTCTGACTCTAACAAGAATGCTATGACTGCCACATACTTGATTCTTTTTTTTTCAATTTTATTATTAACATATAATGTAGTATTTGTTTCAGAGGTTCAGAGCTATGATTCATCAGTCTTACACAATTCACAGTGCCCAACATAGCACATACCCTCCCCAATGCCCATCACCCCACCACCCCATCACTCCCACCCCCCTTCACTCCAGCAACCCTCAGTTTGATTCCTGAGATTAAGTCTCTTATGGTTTGTCTCCCTCCCTGATCCCGTCTTGTTTCATTTTTTTCTCTCTTCCCTTATGATCCTCTACCTTGTTTCTCAAATTCCACATATCAATGAGATCATATGATAATTGGCTTTCTCTGACTGACTTATTTCACTTAGCATAATACCTGCTAGTTTCATCTTCTTTATCCATTAATCTGTCAATGAACATCTAGACTCTTTCCATAGTTTGGCTATTGTGGACATTGCTGCTATAAACATTGGGGTGCACATGCCTCTTTGGATCACTACATTTGTATCTTTAGGGTAAATACCTGGTAGTGCAATTGCTGGGTCATAGGGTAGCTCTATTTTCAACTTTTTGAGGAACCTCTGTACCGTTTTCCAGAGTGGCTGCACCAACTTTCATTCCCACCAACAGTGTAGGAGGGTTCCCCTTTCTCTGCATCCTCACCAACATCTGTCATTTCCAGACTTGTTAATTTAACCATTCTGACTGGTGTGAGGTGGTATCTCATTATGGTTTTAATTTGTATTTCCCTGATACCGAGTGATATTGAGCACATTTTTATGTATCTATTGGCCATTTGGATGTCTTCTTTAGAGAAATATCTGTTCACATCTTCTGCCCATTTCTTGATTGGATTACTTGTTCTTCAGGTGTTGAGATTGATAAGTTCTTTATAGATTTTGGATACTAGCCCTTTATCTGATAGGTCATTTGCAAATATCTTCTCCCATTTTGTCTGTTGTCTTTTGATTTTGTTCACTGTTTCCTTTGCTGTGCAAAAGTTTTTTTTATCTTGATGAAGTCCCATTCTTTCCTGCTTTGTCAAAGATTAGTTGACCATAGAGTTGAGGGTCCATTTCTGGGCTCTCTATTCCATTTCATTTATCTACGTGTCTGTTTTTGTGCCAGTACCATACTGTCTTGATGATTACAGTTTTGTAATAGAGCTTTAAGTCCTAAATTGTGATGCCACCATCTTTGCTTTTCTTTTTCAACATTCTTCTGGCTATTCTGAATCTTCTCTGGTTCCATACAAATTTTAGGATTATTTGCCCCATTTCTATGGATACAGCATCCTTTCTTCGTTAAAATAATCACAGTGTAGGGATAAAGGGTACATACCTCAATATCATAAAAACCATCTATGAAAAACCCATAGCGAATATCATTCTCAATGGTGAAAAACTGAGAACTTTTCCCCTGAGGTCAGGAACACGTATGGGATGTCCACCATCACCACTGCTGTTCAACACAGTAATAGAAGTCCTAGCCTCAGCAATCAGACAACAAAAAGAAATAAAAGGCATCCAAATCAGCAAAGAAGCAAACTCTCACTCTTTGCAGATGATATGATATTTTATGTGGAAAACCCAAAA
Source organism: Martes martes (assembly GCF_963455335.1). Lineage (NCBI taxonomy): Eukaryota > Metazoa > Chordata > Mammalia > Carnivora > Mustelidae > Martes > Martes martes. Next base: position 134,588,007 of record NC_137892.1, on the reverse strand, counting down.
GACTCCACCCCAAAACTGCTAGAACTCATACAGGAATTCAGTAAAGGGGCAGGATATAAAATCAATGCACAGAAATCAGCTGCACTTCTATACACCAACAACAAGACAGAAGAGAAATTAAGGATCCCATTTACAATTGCACCCAAAACCACAAGATACCTAGGAATAAATCTAAACAAAGAGGCAAATAATCTGTACTCAGAAAACTATAGAATACTCATGAAAGAAATTGAGGAAGACACAAAGAAATGGAAAAACATTCCATACTCATGGATTGACAGAACAAATATTGTGAAAATGTCTATGTTACCTAGAGCGATCTACGCATTTAATGCAGTGCCACATACTTGATTCTTACACAATGTCCTGTTATATTTTTGTATTTTTTACTTAAATGGAGACTTTATGAAAAAGCCATTTGGGAGAATGCAATCTTTGAGATTAGTAAGATTCAACCAAATAAATGTCAATAGTTAAAACATTTTTTATTACAATCCATTCAAATAAATTCATACATAGAGGATTATTAGATCTTTTCTTGATAATTCCAGTCATTGTTATGTCCACACATTTTTGGACTGTGCTCCAAAACATTGATTATACATAGCCTAGGGGAGTCTGAGGGGGCATTCTGGATGTGATTCCTGTGAGCATTTAAGACTGTAGTCATTCTGTTTATTATTTCATTGTTAAGTAGTCTAGTTTTGGGGCACCTGGGTGGCTCAGTTGGTTAAGCATCTGCCTTTGGCTCAGGTCATGATCCCAGTCTCCTGGGATTGAGCCCTTCATCAGGGAGCCTATTTCTCCCTATGCCTCTCTCTCTCTCTCTCTCTCTGCTCTCATGAATAAATATACAAAAAAGTAAAAATCTTTAAGTAGCCTACTTTCATTCCTTGATATACTTAAAGTCCTTGCATGTAGATTGTCTTCCACTTTCTTACAGCTGGAATAAGATATGACCAAAGTTGTTCAGGTTATATGGAAACTAAGAACTGAGTTCTGAGTGAAAATCTGAGGAGGGATCCAAGACACAAAATATGTATGTTTAAGTACTTAATATCTGGCATTTAATTTGGCTTTTTTTTTCTTGTTTATTCTTGGCAAGCCAGCCATTTTACCTACTCAGATAAGAAAATTTCCAGGAACTGCAAAGTATCACCAAATTGGATTATTCTATCGGCATTTGATTTTCATGTATATTTTTCTAATCTACCAATTATGTTTAGATCCCTAGATCTGGAAATGTCTTTTCTGCATCTTTGATACTTTATTCCCAATAGTCAAACTCCTAATAAGCTCTCTAAGTTCAGTGAATATGTGAAAATAAAACAAAAACAAAAAAACTATGAGTTCCAACTCTAGAAAATAAAGCTTTGTTTTAAACATCCATGATGCAGAATAACTACTTAAATGTTATCATAGTGATTAATCAGCAGTGTCCAGAAGCAAACTCATCTGAGATTCATTCTTGTCTCGGGCAGAAATGAAAATGTCTTGTAGCAATGGTGAGTCAGCCTGACTTATCCCTCTTCCTTCTATTAGCAAACATGAGCTCACACACTCACATATGAGCAGGTGCTGATTAAGTCATTCTCTAAAGCTGTGAATGAATAAAATCAATTACTAACTTTGTCAAAGTGAGATTATAAATTATAACTTGGTTTTATACGTCCTTTGTTAATTGCCCACCTAAGAATCAACTTCAAACTATATTTTAAAAGATTTTATTTATTTATTTATTTATTTGTCAGAAAGAGAGAGAGAGCACAAGCAGGGGGAGCAGCAGGCAGAGGGAGAAGCAGGCTCCCCGTTGAGCAAGGAACTAGATGTGGGGCTCAGTTTCAGGACTTTAGGATCATGACCTGAGCCAAAGGCTGATGGTTAATCGACTGAGCCACCCAGGCGTCCCAGCTTCAAACCATTTTTAAGAAAGGGTTTTGTCACTCTACTGAAAGTCAAATTTCAAATGTGTCCTTCTTAAACAGCGAAGCTCTATGGCTCTAAAATTTGGTGTAGAATTTCTAGGTCTCTTCATTTTCTTTTTCTTCTAAGACAAACCAGTTAGTTGTCTTAGGCCATCTCTTCCTCCTTAGGTTGTATTTCCTTATGCCCTAACCAGTCAGGAGCAGAGTGAGAAATTCAGTTCATCTCGGAGCCAGAAACTTGTACATGTAGAATCAAATCATAACTTACATTTTTTTTCAAAGCAGACATTAGCTTTTGAAATGTTACTATGAGTTTCCTGAAAAAACAAAATGTCTAGATGGAAGCCAGCATTTTTTACTTCTTTGGCTTTTTGATTCATCTGCCTCCCTAACACAAGCCCAAATATTCCCTCATGTTCATCATCCAGGCAATTCCTAGAGCAAGAAGTAAACTAAAGATGGAAATCTTAGTGTGGAGACACCCATAAAATTCAAGTTGACTGACAAATGAACTCCACGTGGGACATCTACATTTGAAGTTATATGGCTGTATACAGGGACACTAAATATTGAGGTGTAATATGATTCTTTTTTTTTTTAAGATTTTATTTATTTATTTGACAGAGAGACACAGCGAGAGAGGGAACCAAGCAGGGGAGAGACACAGCGAGAGAGGGAACCAAGCAGGGGAGTGGGAGGAGAAGCAGGCTTCCCACAGAGCAGGGAGCCCGATGTGGGACTCGATCCCAAGACCCTGGGATCATGACCTGAGCCGAAGGCAGACTCTTAATGACTGAGCCACTCAGGTGCCCCTGTAATATGATTCTTTAACCCTACTCTAACAAGACTCTTGCAACCTCTTTTCTGGGCTTTCTTCATGCTGACCTGTGTTTAGAAACATGTCAGAGATGTACTGAACAAGCCAGAGAAATTCAACTAACTCATATGAGAAAGACATATAGCCTCCAGGAAAGAATAAGATACATTTGGAAGACAAGAAATGAATAGGTGGGGAAGATTTTTAAGAATCAGATTGCGTTGAGGGGGAGAAAAAGAGTAAGAATGAGCAGATAGATATGCAGCTTTTATTCTGTGTGACTTTTGTAGCATGAGATAGTAAAGGAGCGTGTTAGAAGTTTGACTTTGAATGATAAGTATAAACCTTATTGCCTTTCAAACCTTTTGCCATTCAAAGACTTTCTTAGAATTAGTTACAAAGGGCAGAGTGGTGTGATATTGAAAGCACAGGCTCTGAAGCCAGATTGTCTTGTATAAACCCTGGCTCTCCTATTCTGTCTCAACTTGAGCAAGTTCCTTAACCTTTCTTCCTCAGTCAGTTCATCCGTAAAATAGAAGTAATAATAGTATGCACTTTATAGGGTTTGAGAAATAAACATATTTAGAACATCCCTCTGGCTTCCACTAGACATTTTGTTTTTCTGAAAACTCACGGGTATATATATATACACATACACACACACACACACATACACACACACACATATATATAACAGTTATATAATATATCTGTATTTCTAAAAACCCACAATAATATTATATATATACATATATGGAGATCAAATATATATTAGGAGATCAAAACAATATTAGTAATTAGTAATTTGCATTTACATATTTTTTGAATCTGATACTATGTGAGATGGATAATAAGGTAAAATCAAGCCTCATACAAGTTATAAATAATTAATGCCAAAGTAAAATCTATTCTTTAGAGTATTTAAAAGCTACTGAAATAGTTATCTATTAGATTTTTTCCTTTATAAAATACTACCCTAGAATACTTTCTAAAACCAACTTTCTTATAAGAACAAAAACAAAAACCAAAAACAAAAGGTTGTTTAAATCCCTTTTCACATGTAATACTCATTTATCTGAAATTCACTATAACCAGGCTTCAAACTCGTGAATTTATATGTCAAGTGCAACTCGATCCCATCGACACACTAAAATGAAAGGCCTCAAAGTACCAGTGAGCTTATTTTTAGTGAGAAAATTGAGACCAAAAAGATTTAGAGACTTGTTCAAGTTCAAACAGCTAACTTGTTGGAACGGCATGTGACAACTGACTTTGGAGATAGGCCAGGAAACTAGATTCACAGGACAAAAATTAGGAAGCTAGAGGGTCCTTAGATTAGGCAAGCACTCAAAATTCAGAAATACTCAGGAGAATAGGGAGAAACAATGGGTCAGAAAGGGGAAAAAATTTTCAAATAGGAACCATAGGAACATAAGTGACAAGGGAAACTTGAAATTTGAGCAATCCTGACTTATCTAGGAGCTCTAAAGGCGGTCAGAGAGAGTGAGGTGTTTTCCATGAGAAGGACAAATCCTGACAGAGGTAGGCACCACAGGGAAATAGGGAAGGAGTTAAAGGTGGAATGGGTAGCTGAGTAATTGAACACAACCAGAATCTCTAACAGCTCTAACACATGTCCAAATAAGAGCAATGACACAGGATTTTCTTTGTTGGGTCTTTAGAGATGAACTCTTGATCTCTCAGTACTTACTCTTGACAAGGATTTTTAACTGATGCTCAGATCAGCCTAGAGTGCAATGAAAAAGAGAAAAACCACAAGAGCTTTCCTTTTCTCATGAGACACATGATGAACACTTCAGCCTACAACAGGGCAATGAGCTATCACTAACACTCCAGACTTGGATAAGAACGGTACTAACCCCAACCTTTCTAATTTTAGTGGACCTTAATGGGCTATTTGTACAATAATTTATTGCTGAAGATAATTCACAGCCCACACAATTCTACTTAAAGCCCATCCTTCAGTGTCTGAGGAATTATGACTTTGTTCTGTAGCTTTATTTAGTTGGCAAGGAAGGAGGGCTAATGACATTGGTACACAATCTTTGCAGCTATAGCTAGTTTGTCCCAACAGAAGATATACAGAAAGAGAATTCATTGGTTCTCAATTTAAAAATGTTTTGCCAAAAGCATGAAGGACATGTTCTCTAAGTGTTAGGTTGGGGATTGGATTAAAAGAGTTAATGCAATGAATTACCCTTAATCTTTTTTTTTTTTTGTAGTTTTCTGAGACACTGTGATAAATTTGTCTAATCCCTTAAAATTATAACCCTAACAGTAAGAATCCATGTTTTCTAATCCATGAGTAGAAAGTTTATGCATACACCTGAACCTGTGTGACGGTATTAGTGGATGGAGAATTTGAGTATTCCTCACTCTTGCCTGCTGGGGACAGACTGATACAAGGTCCTTACTCTAGCATTCTCTAGCTGGCACTTCTTACGCCAAGACCTAGGGACTTCATGTTTTTCTCAAAATACTAGTTCTATAAATTGCCTATTTCAATGAAAAAGAGATTGAAAAGTATCAGAATCTATAACCATGGAAAAGAATGCATAAAATTGCAAAGAAAACCTTCCCTCTTTTTGAACTTGGAGAGAGTGTATACTCTGTATATAAAGGGAGAAGTACTGAATACCACTAAATATGTTCTGATTTAGAATCCTAGAATTATGGAAGCCAACCCATTAAAGTGTTACCAAATTCTGTAGGCTTACTGAGCCTTTTTTGCAACTGTTTTGATAGTATGTAGTCTTGATAAGACTAACATTATGAAAATTATGTCAAAATTGCTGTATTATATATTTCATGCAAAAGAAACAATATTTTTTTTTAGTTTCTGTACCTTGAATCTTTAGTAAGACTAGCAACATAGTATCCAACGTGTGTGTGTGTATATATACATAAATATAAATGTACATACATAAAAGTTGTAGCTGACTTATTATTTACAACATTCAAAGTGGAGGACTGACATAGTACACTACAATTTACAAAGTGTTTTTCATAGATACTCAAATTTACAATTCATTGAAAAATTGCTATAAAGCACTCCTATTCCCTGAAACTTCAAGAGACCCAATTACACAGTAAGAAATAGAACTTGGAGGTATATAATTGTGGCTCAGCAGGAATTTCCCTGGAAATTCCTTGGAAATAGGGTGGATCCTTGAAAAATGAAGTTCTACAACTCCTTCTTTCTCATCCACCCCCATCATCTTCAGTTCCAAAGAGTGTAGGTAAACTACAATTGGGAATCCTCTGAACGCAGGTATTTTCAGTCTATCTGATAAGCTCACCAAACTTCGGGCGTGTTTTTGGTAGGAATATAAGGAGGTGACAGAAAACCATGTCCACTTATTTGTAGCCTTGATTTGGTATATATCTTAAATTGTATGTTTCTGGTTTGGTTGTAAACCAAAGAGGAAATGACCTTGTATCTGAGTGATCGTTCCATCCAGTCCTCAAACCTAAATTAGCTTTTGTGGTCTGGCCTGGTTCAAACACCCAACGTATTCTAATGTGGATGGTTTCTCTTTTGACTTAACTTATGAAACTATGTATTTATGGTATCTTTAGGACAACAATGTTTTATTTTGCATATTTGAAGCAAAGAGTTCTGGAATTATCATTAGCAAATATTTTTTGGAGATCTCTTACAACCAAGTCAATTCCCACTAGGAACTGTGAAGAAGAGAAATGAGGAATGAAGTTGTTATGGGCTGAATTGTGTCCCCTCACCTCCAGAAGTCATATGCTAAAGTCTTAACTGAGCCCCTATACTTGAGCATGTGATTATGGCTTGGAAATGGTGTCTTTCCAGAGGTTAAGTAAGTTAAAATGAGATCACTAGAGTGGGCTCTAATCCAGTATGACTGGTGCTCTTATAAGATTTGGACACAGAAGCTTTGGACATAGGCACACACAGAGGGAAGACAATGTGAAAACAGAGGGGGAAAAATGTCCATCTGGAAGCCTAAAAAAGAGGCCTAGAATAGACCCACCTTTCATGACCTTCAGAGGAAGCCAACGCTGCTGACACCTTGATCTTGGACTTCTAGCTTTCAGAACTGTGAGAAAATAAATTACTGTTGTTTAAGCCACCCAGTCTGTCGTACTTCGTGATGGCAGCCCTGGCAAGGTAAAACCACCTCACTTATGATTCTCACTCACTAAGATCTTACATTTATTTCTATATCCATGGATATGAGATGAAAATAAATAAAATTTAGGCTACTTATCATTTTAAATACACACACAATGAAACAGCTTGTATTTCTCATAGCATCCTTCTGGTAGCATGAGAGGGTTGGATTGTTTTGTTTTGTTTTGTTTTGTTTTGTTGTTGTTGTTTTTTTTCCTATCACTAATCAGAAGATGATTTACAGAATGATTTTATTTTTATGTGCAAAACATACTTAACACAATTTTTGGAACACATAATTCAAAAAATGTTGTTCTGGTCTTTCTGGTCTGTTTCTCTACTACATAGTTTCCCAAAAACATCAATGCATCGGTAGAGTAGCTAATATAATTTATCTTGAAGATCTTGTTAATTTTTCCTTTCAGTGATCCTGTTTGTCATTTTGGTAAGCTCCTTCCAAATAACTAATAACTTATGTTCTTAGATTTAGTTAGCAAGCCTGGATCTAACCACTGAGATGTTATTAGTTCCAAGTCACTTTGTTCTTGACCTTTCCACTTCTCTGTCAACGGTTACATGTCCTAGTGCCTGTTTTTTCAGGGATACACTCTCCTATCCTATGTGGTAAATAAGCCATCCTATAAAATGTATGTTTGGTCCTGAATGTTCATTGCTTCATTCCCTAGATAATTATAACTTAATGCATATTGTAATTTTCATGTTATGCAAAAAAATGACTTATTCTAGTTCTATCCATAATGGTAAAAAGGATATTTTGTAGTTAACTGATCCTTTGATATTTGTAATATCACATTCATATTCAGTTAACATTTTTGTGAATACCCATTATGTATTAGACATAGAATTTTCATACCCATTCCACATATGTATTGCAAACCCCATTTTACAAGGGGGAGGGGCGACTTGAAGAGATGTAAAAATCTGCCCTAAACCACATAGTTGATAAATAGTGAAACTGACAATCAAATCCAAATTCTGACCCAGGTCCGTTTTTTGTTATTACTATTATTATTTGCTACTATCTCCCATTTTGATATCTCAATATATTTATAAATGTTAGTGGAAAGAAGTCAGGGGAAGAAAGGAGAAAATATTGAAACCAAGTATTTATTTTGTTTTCTATATTCCATTCCCTCTTCTGTACTTGAATCTCTGGGGATAAACACAAAAATTGATTGGAAGCCTAAGAATGTGGCAAGAAATAGCAGACATCAGAATGGCTCTAGTTATAGACAAGAGGTCCTCAGTGCTCCCCTAGGATAAATGCTGTTTAAAGTACACATCAATGTAGTATCTGGAAAGGATTCTAAAAACAGAGACACCTATTTAAATCCTTCAATCAAAGAAATATTTCATCTTAACCCTCTGTTTACTTGGAACAATAAGCAAACTTACTTCAACAGGCTATGTGTTATCAAAAATAAAAGAAAACTTGTACATCAAATTTCCCTCTGATCACAACTTACCGATTTTTCCAGATGTCATCCTGAAGAAAGCAAAAATATTATAACTCAAGAGCAAAAGCATACTTGACAAATGTAAGCTTCTAGTTTTAGGTTGGGAAAACTCTATCTTGCCACTTCTGATCTGCATCAAAGAATAAGTCAGCAAGACTTATCTTTTTTTTTTTTAAATTTATGTGGGGAAAAAAACCTCTTCTATGAAAAAAAATATCTATTCAGAAATCCTCTGAAAGGATTTTGACTTTATAATCTAAACTTCCAAGCATAATTTCAAAGAGAAGAATGTGTCCCCCCAAAAAGAAGAAGAGTATCTTTGCAGTTGAAAATAAATTGTTTAGGAAAATGATAAATTTCAACCAATAAAATTTCGTGAAACATTTTCACAAATAACAGTTAATCTAGGGAAGAGCAGGATTTAAAAATGTGCATTCTGGGGCACCTGGGTGGCTCGGTGGGTTAAGCTTCTGCCTTCGGCTCAGGTCATGATCTCAGGGTCCTGGGATCGAGGCCCGCATCGGGCTCTCTGCTCAGCAGGGAGCCTGCTTCCTTCTCTCTCTCTCTCTGCCTGCCTCTCTGCCTACTTGTGATCTCTCTCTGTCAAATAAATAAATAAAATCTTTAAAAAAAAATGTGCGTTCTGGTTTAGGTTTAGTAGCTGTGGGCCTGGGGCATCAGAGTGATCATCTGCATTTGCAATGGGACAGACAAAAATAACCATTTTACTGCTAAAACCATTTTTTAAATAAAATTCTACAGGGATATCTATAAATATTTAAAATATTCATTATATAGCTATCTTTTAAAATTTCATATAAATATATATGTTTTTCATTTTCTATTTTTATATAGATGCAGAATTGCTTTGTCTAAAGTTGAATTGCAGGTGTTAAGCCTACCTGCTCCTCTTTCCTTTCAAGCTCCCAAGAGATTACTGATGACCACAGTCTGGAAACCTCTCAACCTTGAGCACTCTTCGGAATCTTCCAGGTATAGAAATTACCTTTGCATGGCTCAAATGTGCAGCCAGCCAATATGTTACCAAGTATGAACTTTAGTAAGAAGACAACACATGCATCAGGCATGGCAAGAACATTTGATTCAAGTGCTAAGGGGCACCTGAGTGACTCGATCACTTAAGCGTGGGACTCTTGATTTCCACTCAGGTCATGATCTCAGGGTCTTGAGATCAAGTCTAGCGTTGGGCTCTCTGCTGAGCATGGAGGCTGCTTAAGATTCTCTCCTTTTTCCCCTGCTCTTCCCCCGCTTGTGACCCACCCCCCACAAGAAAGCAAATAATCAAGAATTCAAGTGCTAATTCTTTCTATTACTAGTTACTACACGATACCACTGGGGTAAGAGTAATGAGAACACTATGATAAATTTATTGAATTCTGTTATGCATCTGCAAGTTGAAGTTGTTACATCTGTGCACACACTTATATATTTGTGATCCCAGCATAGTCACTTGTATATATTATATTTAAAAAGTCCCATGAATAGAAAAATGTGGTGACAGTAGTATTGCAAAATTATAATTAAATATCTTTCTATTCTGTTCTACTGGCAAAAGTATAGCTATGAAAACTCATGACTTCTGGTGATTAAGTTCAAACTTCTCCTTCTCCTTCATTTTTCCTAGAAGGAGAAAATAGTTCTGTTTAAAGAAATCTGATTAGGGGCACCTGGGTTGCTCAGTCTAAGTGTGTGCCATCCATCGGTTCAGATCATGGGAGTCCTGGGATGGAGTCCTGGGATGGAACCCCTCAGTCAGGCTCCCTGCTCAGCAGGGAGTCTGCCCCTCCCTCTCCATCTGCTTCTCTGCCAACTCATGCTCTTTCTTGCTCTCTCTGTTAAATAAATAAATAAAATCTTTTAAAAAAAGAAATCTGATTAAATGGTAAGAAAAAGAAGTCCAATATTAGAGACCAAAGGGATGCAGCTAGAAGAAGAAGAAAAGTGGGCTCTAGAGCATCAACTGTGTAACTCAATCCCAGTTCCCGGAAAAGTCACTGATGACTGCACTCAGTGCAGAGAGAATATTTTCAGTGATATCTCTTGAAAGAGACAACAAATCATTAGAGAAAGATGACAAACTTTGGGATTAAATTCTCTGGGTTAAATCCCAATTCTATTATTTATTATAAATGTACTCATTCTCAATTTCTGCATAATAAAATGATGAGTTGTGTTATCGAGAATATCAAAAATATTACAAGAAAAATGGCTGCCACATGGTAGATAAATGGTAGCTAAAACCACTGGTCTACTTAACGTGGTCCTGGAAAATGTTGAACAGAAGTCTACTTCAATTGAGTAATGGTAAATTTGAAAATGAGAAAGGATGTAAACATATCCTATGTAATAATCATTGCCTATTCAGCATTGACTCCTGATTCTCCCCTCTGTTACCTGCCACTGATCTAAACCTCCACATTCCCAGACAAGAAGGATTTTGGGGGAAAAAAAAAAGGCTTAGCAAACAGAAGAAAACAGGTTGCTTTTTTTTTTTCCTTTTTCAAACAGACCAGGCCCTGTGAATTAAACTACTGAGAAATAACGACCTTATGTTCTATCTTATTTCTTACACCATGCTTTAAAAAGTAATAAATTGTTTATTGTGAAATTTGTTTCCTGGCTGACAGAGAAGGATCTCTGCTCTCAACATGCATAAATTTAAGATTGGGAGCTAGATGTGAAATCTTTAATCTTCTTGTGAAATAGTTCATCATGATTCTTTGACAATTAAAAGGTAACTCCAGGCCAGAAGGAGGGTAAGGAGACAATACAATACTTCTCATCTGTTATCAGTACTACTTAAATAGGTTTTTTTTAATCCATCCCACATTCAGATAATTGATTTGAGTCAAATTTCTCAGATGTACAATTTAGAGTTATTCTTGAACTCTCATATGGTTGATATGATAGATACTTATGAAATAAATAAAACTGAACCTGAGCTTTAACTAATTTTCCTGAACAGAGCTGAGAAATGCAGGGTACCCTCAAGTTTGTAGAAGACTGTTCTTCCCCAAAGAAGTGCTTCTGCTCTCCCAGGATGTGTTCCCATAGAAATCCTAGGGCTCATTTCATACATCCTCTGCCCCAAATGGAAGGAGATCCCAGTGCAGGCATCCTCTCCCCCATTTCTGGGGAGGAACATCTTTCTGGTTCCATAACTCTTTTGATTACATTCTTTTTCTACAAATTCCACCTTTCTGCTCAAAATATTCTGCAAAAAAAATTGGGAAAAGTCCCTTTAGAATATATGAATCCAGTCTAGAAATACCCTTTCATAGGGGATTTTCATGCATTTGGTATTGTCCTTTGAGAGTATGAAGGGGCACTACTTACGGCTATCAGTGCGGATGGGATGCCCCAGAATGCGTGGGTCCAGCCACTGCTGGAAGATCCCACAACTGTGTACTATTGTGCTCTCATTTCACAAAAAGCATATACCTATTTCCAGTTGCTTAGAAAAAAAAAAAAAAACAAAACCACGTTATCGCCACTGCGGTTGCCTACTTGTTTGCTGCCACCTAAATTGGAATATCAGAGAAATCTTCAAAAAAAAAAAAGAAAAAAAAAAAAAAAGCCCTGCAAAATTATTCTCCAAAAAAAAGTTTTCCATTGGCTATCCAGGAACTGGGTGGTTTTATCAGTGCTGCTAGGTGTCTCACCACCTCTCTGATTTTGAAAGCTCTTTCCTAAAAAGAGGGGTGTTGGGAAACAATGCAAATTTGCCAGTTTATCTTAAAATTGGGGGGTTAGCTATTGCTTTTTTTTTAAGCTTGGCAAAATGAGTGACTTTTTATTTACCATTGCATGTATCAAGATTACAATAAAAACACTAGTGATACCATCCGAACAAAAGCAATGATTTATTGGCAACAGCAATGAACAGAATATTGACAGTCTGTGGGGAGAATCAAGCAATTATCTAGGAGCTATAAATCTGATGGCAACATGGTCTTCTGGTGTCTTTTGTGGCTTTCTCCTTTTTTGCCAATTACTGGTTTAAAGTCATTCATAGTTGTTTGGAATGCAGTACCAATAAAGGTAAGGTATGAAATTATTGTTCCTTCACCTTAATTGGACCAAACAATTATTATTTTTATTATCGGACCAAACAGTGTAACCTAGTTACACTGTTAAGATTAATAATAATGAAGTGGGACAATGCCATCTTCCTTAATATTATCCTCCATTATTTCCAGAGCTTGAATCGATCACTTCTTCAAAACCCATAGATTGGGGTAGATTGATAACATTTTTTACATATTTGGACCCTTGACCATTAGCTGGCTCTTGCAATCTCCTTGAATAGAGTTTAACAGTTGATTAAATGCTACAGTAATAAGTAGCTGTTCATCCCAATAGATTCCAAGGCCATGTATTTTTGGAAACAGTTATCAAACCCATGTTCTTTGCTTTCGTTAAGATGTTAATAGGAGACATTAAATCCACACAGTCCTTTGGAATATCTGTGTCCCTACAGCTTCCGGGGTCATTTTCTAAGTATGGCTTGATTTTTTTTTTTTTTAATTCTAATCCCATAGCATCGCTCCTTGATATTGGTCAATTCTCACTTTGTTTTGGGAAAAAAAACAACACAGAAATATTGGTGTTGCTGGTAGATTATTGGTGGCAGCTGTTCCCTGACATTGGTGCACATCTACTTGTAAGAAAACTGCCCGCGGATACTTGTTAACCTGTAGAAATGAGTGCTGCCCCCTCACGTGGTGAACAGGACCAGGGTGAGTCTGGAGTCGGTGCTGCACAGCTCAGGCTGCAGATCCGGGTACCTGCTGACCGGCTTCTCTGTCCTGTTTCTCAGAGAGCCTGCCAGGGCAGCTAACATGCCACCAGCTTCAAAACTGAAGGAGAAGAAGACCAGGGGAGGGAGCAGGCTCCTGAAGGCCAGGGCCTGAACAGAGGAGGCGACAACCAGCGAGTCTTTCCTCTGGACTCTGTGCAGAGCTCACTAGGAAGCAGAACTGCAGGAAGGGTGGGGTTAGGAGAGGGGAAGGGAGCAGAGGGAAGGAAAGGCATGTGGCACCCAGCTGGGTTTACTATTGCTCTTAGCATCTCCTTTGCAAAGCCTGATTGTGACCATCCCAACGCTTCAGGGGCTGTGGCAAGGGTGTGGTAGGCAGAATAATGGTCCCCCAAAGAAGGCCATATCCTGAAACCTCCACATATGTCATAGCAAGACACTTTGCAGATGTGATTAAATCAAGGATTTTGAGATGGAGAGATTATTTTGGATTATTCAGGTGGGTCCTCTCTAATCATAAGGGTCCTTATGAGTAAAAGAGGTAAGGGGGGAAAGTCAGAGAGAAGCAGAGGCCTTGGAGTGATACAATTGCTGGAGTTGAAGATGGAAGGGAGTTATGAGCCAAGAATGCAGGCAGCTTCTGGAAGCTGAAAAAGGCAAAGAGCGGACTCTCTCCTAGAGTATCTGGAAGGAATGCAATGCCCCCTGCATCTCGCGTGTTCCAAATCTCATCTAGTACCTCATCCTAGTGCCTAGCAAAGACCCTGCCATTTGATTAGAGCCCATAATTATTTGTGAATGAATAAAGAAATTCTATCCCCAAGTTTTGTCAAATCAAAGGCTCCAATACTCTTCATTAGTATCTTCATTCAACAAGGTTCATATTTTGAGCCTTCTATGAACTCAGAACTCCAATATGTATGTCAACATTTCTGCTTCCATCTTCTCATTTCCACTACTTGGGCCTAGTCTTATCCCTCATTCCATTTACAACACTGATCACCGTGCCTTGCAGATAGCAATATGCATATTTCATTATCAATGATGATGACAATAATAACAGAGATTGTGTGAGTAAGTATGATTTTACCAATCATCAGACAAAGAAAGGAGAAATGGAATGAATCTGTCAAGATCTACCCAGAAAAAAGATAGTCATTCCAAGCTTTAAAATAGGAGTGACATCGGTTTAATAGATAGACCTGCGACTCCCCGCGAGAGGAAAATGTGGTGACCCTGAGATTAGAAATAGCCAAAGCTACCACTACACATAGGCTGAGACAAAGGGAATTGATGGGGTTATTGGAACCCAAGAGTTTGGTTCACTGGGAAGAAGGTAGGAGGGCCCGTTAGGTGGGAGCTGGAGGCAAGGAGAGCACAGGTACAGATGGAGATGTTCTTTGATGCAAAGAGAGAGGTGAAGAAACGTCTTGGATGATAACACTGCATGTCAACTATACTTCAATAACAAAAATTAAAAATATATACATACACACACAAAAATAATACTAAAAAAAAAATAGGAAGGAAGGAAAAAAAGAAGGAAGGGAGGGAAGAAGGGAGAAGGGCAAGCCTTGGATTCTCCCTTCTCTCACCTTCCATCTCCCAATAGGGCCCACTGCCAGCCAAATCTTCCCAGAAGCTATTTGACACATGAATGAGGAGGATCATCTTGGATCCCCCAAATATACATGGTGTTGAGCATGGGGTTGGGGGATCAGAGAGGAGTTAGAATAAGGAATGACTTTGAGTTCGAACACTCCAAGGAACAGCATGCAGAAGAAAGAGATTTCAACTTCTTATATGAAAGCTACAGTAAAAACCTAGAATCTAATTATCTCTTAACTGGTTTGTAATACACCTTTAGTGAAACATTTAAAATAATCTTAATTACTATCATCTATAACAAAGTCTGAAAAAAATACAATAAATGAATGTAAAACTTGAGTTCCAAGGAATACCTCATACACTATTTAAAGCAATTATAATAATCCATTATTAAATAATGTCAAATGGAAACTAGTTTAGAACACTCTGTATTCCTAATTTGCATTCTCTGCTAGGACATATATCTCTTAAGATAAACATGAGAGAAGTGTAAGCCATGCCAGGTCAGAGAGAAAAAAAAAGAAAGAAAGAAACTCAGCCAACAACAATGGACAGAGATATATTTTCCAAGAGTTGTACCTAAAGTGTGGGCTGATTTTTCTGTCGAAGACAATATAAACTGTCATTTGAGCGTGAAGAATTGGAAAAAACACCTAGAGCTAAAAAGATAAGAAAAAATTAAGTAATGCCATGGAATGTGTATAGAATAATGTGACATAAAGTACTTGCCAATTGTCCTGTTTTAAGCGAACAGGAATTTTCCTATGAGCTTAAAGTAGTAGATTAGTGACATCAAAATATCTTATGGATTTTTCTTTATTTTCTTTTTCTTCCCTGGTTATGATTGGGGTGGGAGGAACCTATCACCTCATGATTCATGACCTAAATCTCAGAACTTTAAGTCCAATGCCAGCTAGACAGAAGGATAAGTCATTTTGTTATGACTAATTAGCTATTTATCCTTTGAAAACATTACGCTTTTGCTGGGTAGACCTAATTTATGTTAAGATTGAAATGTTCATGACAGTTCATTGTTCAGAGTTGAAAGAACATTTTTAAAAAGGCAATATGATAGTCAATAAAGTACTTACAAGATATGCACTATGAAAACTATGCTGTTTTTTCCTTTTTAACTGCCTCCTGATAATTTCACCATCCTGAATTTCCAAATTCTGGAACCAAAAATTTAAATTGTGCTGCTTTCCCCCCCTTTATCCTTAAAAGTCCTACTCCAACCTACTGTCCTCAATGCAGTCACAACTTTTGCTCACCAAAACCCACAGCCATTTTTTTAGACCACAATGGAATTTGGTTTCTCTTAATACTGTGGCACTTGCTGGAGCTCCTAACCACTGATACAATTTTGTCCATATTTTATTCCTACGGATTCCTAAGCATTTGATCATATTTGTTCCTAAGTTAGCTTATGAGCCCTTTGAAGGTACAGACAATGGCTTATTTTATCTGACATGGGAACCAACATAGATTAAATGACAGCCTCTCCCAATATATATTTATCCTTTCATGTTCTCTCATTATTTCTTTCCTTGCGTTATTTTCTGCCCCCACTCATTTTAAATAGAAAATTATCCCCTCGCTTATCTCTGAATATATGACTAGATCTGGAATTTCCTTATAAGAGTAATTTAGGGCGCACCTGCGTGGCTTAGTCTGTTAAGGGTCTGCCTTCGGCTCAGGTCATGATCTCAGTGTCCTGGAACTGAGCCTTGAGTTCAGTGGGGTTCCTGAACTCCCTGCTCAGTGGGGAATCTGTTTCTCCCTCTGCCCCCACCCCCTGCTCTTGCTCTCTCTGTCAAATAAATAAACAAAATCTTTTTTTTTTTTTTAAAGAGTAATTTAGTTGTAGGTAGGTCTCTTGGACACCTATCATTCCCAACCAAGTATGTCAGAATCAGATAAAACTTTTTTAAAAGCCACAAAACATCATAGTTATATTTCAGTTAGTTATATATATTATATAATATATATATTTCTATAAATCTATATATAAATATATATAAATATATATAATATATAATATATAATATATATATAAATATATATATTTCAGTTATATATTTACAGTTATATATATACAGTTATATATTCAGTTCTATAAATATTTTTAATCAAAAATGATGGATATAAGAAACACAAAGATAAGTATAACATGATTTCTGCCCTCATTTTTAATGGGAGAGAGATCAAGTGAACAAATGTAATATGCTTGGTATTATTGGCTGAATTGTGTGTCTCACCCCAAACCCGTATGTTGAAATCCTAATCCCGAATACTTCAGACTGTATTTGGAGATTGGGTCTTTAAAAAGTGATTAAGCTAAAATAAGGTTGTTAGGGTGAGCCCTAGTCTAACCTGATTTGTATCATTATAAAAAGAGAAAATCTGGACACACAGACACCAGCGACGCATGAACACAGAGAAGAGGCTATGTGAGGACACAAGAGGAAGACAGCTGTCAGCCAGCTAAGGGAAGAGGCTTCAGTGGAAACCAAACCTCCTGCCACCTTGATCTTGGTCTTCCAGTCTCTGGAACTGTTGGCAAATATATTTCTGTTGTTTAGGCACCGCATCTATGGTATTTGGTCATAGCAGTCCTAGGAAACACGTACATTTGGTGAGCTCCACGTGGGTGTCAGCGTAAGACGCAATAAGAGTAATCAGAAGGGGGCCTCCACTTGGGGGGCCTGGGTGGCTCAGTCCATTAAACCTCTGCTTTCAGCTCAGGTCGCGATCTCAGGGTCCTGGGATCGAGCCTGGCATCGGACTCTCTGCTCAGCAGGGAGCCTGCTTCCTCCTCTCTCTGCCTGCCTCTCTGCCTACTTGTGATCTCTTTCTCTGTCTTTAAATAAATAAATTAAATCTTAAAAATAAAAAAAGAAGAAGAAGAAGGGGCCTTCACATAGATTGCAGCAGAGTACAAAAGCGATATGAAAAAAACTTCCTTCACATTGTACTCCATATGATCTGAGCACTTTTTGAGGAATATTACTGAATGTCTATGGAAATTGATCTCTATGTATGTGTACAAATACACAAATATACTGCAGTTCAGACTGGTGATTCCCAAGATAATGAGCTAAAGATAGCCAGGAGGCAGGAAACTCAAATGACTATTAGACTTGGCTAATGGCATTAGAATCTGAATGTATGGTCAGGATTGCTGATGTAGAGAATAGATTAGTAAAAGTTAAACACACACACACACACACACACACACAAAGGAACAACAATCGTTTTGGGGTTCCTTTTGTTGATCAATTCTACAACAAACAGGGTAGTTCTTAAAACAGCTGTGCACTGGAGTGGTATTTTTCTGACTGCTGCCTGATGTACATTATACTTCCTCTGATACTTAACACTCAATTTACCCCCAGTGAAATAAGGGGGCAGTGGTACTGGTACAGAGGGCAAATAAGGAGGACCCTCTGGCTCGAGGTAGTTTCTCTTAGCTCTAGAATTCAATTTTAGAGAGACCCCGAGTCCCACAAGTAATTGTGCCCTCACGGGAAAGGGACAAGGAGATGACAGAGACTTTACGCTGCCTAGTAGTAAGGCAAAGGTTTTAGGGTAAGTGCCCAGCACCAAGAGAAAGAAAGTGAAACGCACCATCAGCACCCTCTGTTCTCCTTTGGTCTGGCTCCTAAATTCCTGGGCATCTGCTCCCCAAGTGCCCAAGCCACCTTTCCCATGATCTAACTTTGCAGAACTCATGCATCGGCCGCTACTCCGCTGGGTGTTAGAAAATAATGTCTGCTAAAAAGTACTTTGCTTTACTAGAAAATACTTAATCTGATAAACTAATGTGTAATAAGGTGTTTCTGGTAAATATCTGTAAGGCACCGCTGCAGCAGAAACATGGAAATTCAATGATGTGTTACAGCACCGTGGGAGTGTTGAGACCAGGGATCGCTAACTTGGGGAGAGGCAAGAGGTATGAAGGAGTAAGGCAGCTGGATGGGGAGCAGGGAAGGAACAATGATGTTGCTTCTACATGGACACACTAGTTACTCAGCTCTGTGTAATTACTGTCAGGCTAGACTGTGGCCTACCATTGCCAAGTGTTCCCATCTGTATTTTTTTTTTTTAATCTCTCACTTTCAGTGGCAGAAACCATGTAAACTATTAACTCTAAGTGAAACAATCACATATACTTATAGGCTACATTAGCCTTACAGACCAACATTAATCTATAATTGGAGATACTTTAAGACAACTATTTCTTTGAATAAAAATAACACCAGCCTTTCTTCTCAGAAGTCAATGAGCATTTTGCACAAGGAGTATTAAGTATGTGGGGTAGAGAAGTGAGAAGTCTGGAGAATTGGTTTATAGTTTTCGATATTCCACTCACCAAATGTGTGACATCATGTAGATTCCTTGTCCTTTAGGAATTTGAGCTTTATTTTTTTATAAAATGAAAGATTTCTTGTGACCTTATGGGATCTTATGATTCTAACTAATATGTCACTATAAAATTTCTGCTCAAGATGGTTTGTGAGTTTTTGTTTCAATTTATGAAAGATAATGTAATAGGTTAAATCTTTTAAAATTATTACATATATCTTTATCTTGTTTAGATTTTTTGAAAATATAGTCAGACTCAAAACCAAAATCACTATCTCAGTGGACCATTGTTAGAAAAAGAGGTGGAGAAGGATATGGTGGGGGAGGAAACAAAGATTCACAATCAGACCACCCACCTAACACTTGCACCTGAAGGCAGCCGAGTAGAAACAACTGAAAACCAGCAGATGTGGAGAAATAGGTACAGAAAAAAAGGGTTAAAAAGAAAGACCTAGAACAATCTTACAAACTTAAATTCCATACTGTGTAAGGAAAATCAAGGTCATGAAAGGTAGCTTACACCTTTTTTAAATAGATAATGTATTCCTGGGAAATTAGAAATACCACAGCAGTCTAAAAACTAGACATACATGATATATTAGCAGCAACTTAAAAATGTACCATATTGGGGCACCCGGGTGGCTCAGTGGGTTAAAGCCTCTGCCTTCAGCTCAGGTCATGATCCCAGGGTCCTGGGATCGAGTCCCGCATCGGGCTCTCCGCTCGGCAGGGAGCCTGCTTCGTCCTCTCTCTCTGCCTGCCTCTCTGCCTACTTGTGATCTCTGTCTGTCAAATAAATACATAAAATCTTTAAGAAAAAATGTACCATATTTGTAAAAAAAAAAAGTTTTCAGGGAAAAAAGCAGGTGGCTATGAATAATAAGAATAATAAGAATAAATGAAAAGGACCAATTTAAAATCCTGGGAATCAAAAACTTTTTGTTATTGAAGTAAAAAAAAAGTCAATGGACAAAAAAACAAACTAGATAGAGAAATAAATAATTAGTAAACTGAATGATAGCAATGAAAGTAATATAGAGAGATGACAATGCTTGTTTAATACTTGGAAGCAGAGTTAAGAAAGAGACATGGAGGGACCCCTGGGTGACTCAGTTGTAAGCATCTGTCTTAGGCTCAGTCATGATCCTGGGGTCCTGGATTGAGCCCCGCATCGGGATCTCTGTTCCACGGGAAGCCTGTCTCTCCCTCTCCCACCTCCCCTGCTTGTGTTCGCTCTTTCTCTGTGTCTCTCTCTGTCAAAAAATAAAATTAAATAAAATCTTAAAAAAAAAAAAGAGGTTCAGCTTTGTATTAAAACCAAGCTATGCTCTTCCACAACCTAAGCGCCTGAGTACCCACAGGCAGGTTTCTTAATCTTTCTGATGTTCAGTCCACTTATCTGTTAAAAGGAGTAGTAACATCTACCTTCCATGGTTGTGGGGTGAAGTTTTGAGGTAAAGTTTATAAAGTGCCTGACACATGGTAAGCATTCAATAAATGGAGCAAATATTTATTAATAATAATTATAGGAACCAAATAACACTGGTGAGTACACGGGATATGAGTGTAATTTTAACATCCATGTCCTTAGCGGACCACAGAGAGAGAGAAAGGATAAGAATTAAATGCCAAGTGAGCCAACAATGCAGAAATAGTTCCTAATTTGTATCTCAATTATAAAATGAGCACATATTTGCAGAAAAAGTACTTAATGTAGAAAGAGTAAATAGGCTTCAGAGTAAAATACTTTACTTTTGTCCTTTTTCTTAAGTCCTCAGCCCAAATGGATTGCCAAATGTAATTTAAAAGATCCCAATTTTTTTTTTTTTAAGTTAGATTGGGACCCATGGTAACCACAACAGCAAAGCTGTAGACCTTTTAGAAATGGGTTTTTAAATGGAATTGTTGACAGACTTTTGCCTATGGTCACATACCTGTGTCCTTGCATTTGGCTCTAAGACATTCTTTCACCTCATAAACAATCCCTAGTTCTTGTCACAGAGACTTCTTTTTCCTAAATTATTTTTGCTGATGTAAAAGATTATCGAGAGAATTAAAGCAAGGCCTCTGAGGCAGTATTTGGACGGCAAGCATTTTTCACCAGCTTCATTATGTGGACAGGAAATATAAATCAGGTTGATAAATACTATTTGGGGCAAAGGTGAGGGCCAATGGAAGTGTTCAAACAAATTGAGTCTACAGTGAAAAGGAAGATTTTACTGTGCAGAGATGTGAAGATTTTAAGACGAAAGGTGTGTTCACTTCCTGTTGCTTGCCTCAACACCCTCAACTGTGTCTGCAATTTATTGCATCTATTCCAAGTTACTAGTTTGGATTTTATGGTTTCAAAGTGATTAATACCAGAGCCTTGCTTTCTCATTAACCTGATGTATTTGGTACGTCAATGTGTCATGTATATGCTAGAGAATTTTGTTGAGGATTCGGCAGCAGCATGGAAGTTAATTAGAGAACGTTTCACATGGCACAGATGTTCGTATGAGAGCAGAAATGCGTTTTTCTTCTTAATATAATCATAGAACAGTGTGGTTAAACTAGTCAGGAACACTGTGATGAGATTTCAATGATAACTAGATTTTTTAATATAAGCAAAATATGGTTTGTGATGAGACTGATTAACATTCAAATATTGAAAGTAATGTTTAGATGAAATGATGTAGGAATTGGAGCAGAGGGGAGTAGGAATGGTGTTGGATGAATTATTAGCTATTTTGATACTGCACAATAGATACATGGAGTTCACTGTACTACTCCATTTTTATGTATGTTTGAAATGTTCTTTAATATAAAAATTTTAATATGGTGTTTAAAATGTTTTCAGTAACATTAGAACATGTTTATGACATGGTAAACAAAAATACAAAGCAGGTCACAAAATTGTCAATGCAGTGTAAATAATGTAAAGAAAGTGTAAAAGAAAGGTCATAAACAGTTGAAGATATAAATAACAACTGTCCCTTGAAAGTGAAATAATAGGTGCTTTTTTTCCCTACATAATTATTTTTGAATTTTAAAAACTATCAGTCCTGTGGGCTTATCTCTTCATTATTTCTAGCCTTATAACTTTTAGGCTACTTACAATAATAAGTATTTTATTTTTTTTTTCTAAAGATCTTATTTATTCATTAGAGAGAGAGAGATGGAGAGAGAGCAAGCAGAGGGAGAGGCAGTGGGAGAGGGAGAAGCAGGCTCCCCACCGAGCCGGGAGCCCAACGTGGGGCTCAATCCCAGGACCTGGAGATCATGACCTTAGCCAAAGGTAGTTGCTTAACCATCTGAGCCACCCAGGTTTCCCACAATAATAAATATTTTAATACCATTCCAGATTATAGCAATGTTACAAGACTTCCCTTCCCCCAGCCCCCAATACACCCACAATTATATTATCTCAAATCTGCCAAGGGTATTTGATTTGTTATCAACCAATCAACTGGAAGTCACCATATGGGATCACAATGATGCACACCTTGAGTGAATAATAAGGAGTCTGTACCCCGATATCTTTCTTTAAAATCACATTTTCGGTTCTATTTGGTCAGTGTTATAAAACTCATTCTCTTGCTATTTCCTTATATTGTCCCAATGCACTAGCATTATGGGAAACATGTCTAACTGGATATTAAAACGAAACTGTGCTGAGACCCAAAAACAATAGATCTCAGATCCCAAAATGGCGTGGGAGACAGACTGGCATTCAGACATTTCAAACAGGATGGCAAAGACCAAGTTAAAGACCTTGTCCAGACTGAGGACATAAACACTCTTCAGACTGAGGCCAGAAAACAGACTGGTGAGCTGTGTGAGAGGGAGCTCCTGAGAGACATCTGGGCTCCGAGTTCTATCTAAACCGGTAAAGAAGGGGGGCTTGAATGTGCTTCCCCCTTTCTCACAAGTCAAAAGACCAGGGTTTCAGTAGGGGTTCTCATAGAAGCTGCCATATGTCATCTGCAGTTAGGGGGTGCTGTAGCTTTTGTTAAACCTATCATAAAAGTGACAAGGGGGCAATTGGTAGCTATAAGCTTTAGCAGCAGAAGCAAAGGAGAAGTAGCTACATTGGACAGTTTGTACTCCCAAAGCTTTTAAGGGAAGGACGCATGACCATTTCCCATAAACCAGATGTGGAGCCACACAGATGAGCATAAACAGATCTGAAGCAGTTTAAAATGCTGCCTAAGAGGGCACCTGTAGTGACAATGGGACCTCAAAGGAGAGAGTCTCTAAATCTTGGACCATCAGAAACAGGGCTAGGGATAAGGAAAGTAGCCAGCTAGAAGAAGATGGGTAAGCGACATCACACACACACACACACACACACACACACACACATGCACACACAGAGCTTAATGTTCTCACCATGGGCATTGAAGAAACTCACAAAAGTACCAATGAGGGAAAACAAAACAGCTTTAAATACCAGGCATTCTCAGGAATTCTACAGCCATTTTATATAGTACTTGACAAGCAAAACTTTTCATAACCCTATTTACACAGAGATTCAAGCTACATATTGTAAGTTGGTATACACATAATAGAATATACAAAATAGGTCTATAAGTTAAAACTCTTCTGCCCACTAAACATAAGTTTCACATTAAGCATATCCTACTATAGTTACCCTTCCTTTATATTACAACAAGCCTGCAACATACTCTATAAGTTTTTCTCTTTGAAGCAACCTTATGATTCATATCACAATCTCAACATTCCTTTAATTATTACTATTATATTATTATTATCATTATTTGATGTATTTGATCATCACACATCGACCTGGGAATGCTCTATGCTGACCATGCTAACTTTTTGTACTCTGAGATTTTTCTGAAAGCAAACTTCCTAGCAAAAATAAGATTTTCAAACCCATATTGATTTTTTTTTCCTACTCTAAGACATGAAATTAGCTACTCTCCAAAGATACTTACTTCCTATAAAGGGTGAATAGTATTAGAGATCGAATATGAAAAAAAATGGATCAATTTATATAGGCCAAAGAATCTCTGTGTGGTTGTTCCCAGTGAATACCAATGATGGTCAGCATGAAACTATTCATGGCCACATGGTCATAGCTCTGGAAAAATAGTTTATTTTTTAAATCATGAATTAAAATAAATGCTCAATTCAACACTAACTTTATTATGTCTTTTTCAATTGTTTTCCAATATAAAAATTTGAAACTTATTTTAACATTTTGTTTTATTCATTTTCTTACAATTTTCCTTTAAACATTTCTGATCTCTACCCCTAACTGTATTTCTCAGTTACAGTCCATTTATACTTCACTGATCACCATCCTATGATCACTTTATTGACACATTCACATGTGGTTGTTATAATTTCTGGGACTGGAATCTGACTCCAACTCTAGAGTCTGACCTCTGATGTTATATCTGGTAGACATTAAAGTCTTCTACCACAGGGAGCTTAAAATGAATGAGGAGAACAAAACAAATATTTCAAAACAACCTCCAAGTAACAAAATGCTAAAAAAAAATGTGCTGTACAATGTAACACAATACGTGAGTTGGCTGTACCTACTAGTGAACACAAATAGGCCTCATTTCCATCCCAGCCCCAAACTTGATCATTTTTGCCCCCCACTATGATTAGGGGTGATTTCAGTTGCTTTCTGAGAATCCTCTGTCCAAATCCTTTCCTTTAGCAATCTGGCTGGAGTTTATACATGTGATCAGAATTAACCCCCCCCCACACACAGGTCTTCTAACTACTACCCTTGAGTCTTCTATTGGGAAAGCAGACAAAGAATCTGGTAGATACAATAAAATAGCAAAGAGAAGCACAAAGTATTGTGGGTGCAGAAAGGAGGGCCAGCCAAGATTTATAGATTACTGGTCCAGGTTTCTTCCCCGAAGGTAGGCTCTGAAGCTGAACCTACACAAGGGGAGGTTGACCCAGGGAAGAGGGATAAAGGATGTGTTACAAACCAGGCAACAGCATGGCCAAAGACCTGGAGAAAGTGATAGGAAATAGCAGGTTTGATTGTAACTTTGATGGGTAGGAGGGAATAACAAGATGCTGGGTAGACAGAAGAGAAAGGGCTGAGAAGAGAACAGGCCAGTTCAAGAAGACCTCCACAAAGACTTTCCAGAAGCACAATTCTGGGCAGTGTGGACATGGGCTTGGGGAGTGACAAGACCCAAGGCAGGGAATCTGGAGATAGGTGACTGTTCTAGTAATCTGAGAAACAATAAAGGCAAAATTAGGGTGGTCATGTGATACCTGCAAAAAGCAGAGCAATTTGAGAGCTTATGAAGGAGCACAACAGACGGAACTTGATGGAATGATTCAGGGACAAAATTCAGCATAGCTTTTCAGATTCTTGGTCTGGGAAAGTGGGCCTAGGAATTTTGTCATTTACTATAATGGAAGAACTCAGAGGAAAAGGACTTTGGGATTGAATGTGGGTATTTGCAGCACATCCAAGGGGAGATTTTTGTATGCAGTTGCAGATGGATGGATCTAGGCAGCAGACTCCGAGCTAGAGATATGGATTAGGTAGTCATGAGCTTATAGCGCATGAGAGTAGGATTGCCAAGTTAGTGTACAGGGCGGGGAAATCTGGGAAATGAAGGAGAGGCAAGGGAAGGAGGGGAGAGTCTAAAGACAAAATTCTGAATAATGCTATGTTTTAAGGGACTCTCACATACCAAACTACCAAGTTTAACCAAGGAAGTCACAGGAAAACTAATAGTATGAAGTAATCAAAGGCAATAAAAAATTGCCTTTGTTGAAGGAAGAAGTGACCAACAATGTCTAATATTTTTACGAATTAAAGTTTAGAAAGACCCCACTATAAATTAGGTACAAAACTGGGTGACTCGTCAGAGGCAATTCTGGAGGTTTTTATACTTAATAGTGGTGAAAGAGTGTTAAGGTGTGGTATACATTCTAAATGTAACATTCAATGTCTAAGCAAAATTATCACTTTTTTTTTTTTTTCTTTTTTTTTTTTTTTTTTTTTTTTTAAATTTTTTTAAATTTTTTATTTATTTTCAGCGTAACAGTATTCATTGTTTTTTCACCACACCCAGTGCTCCATGCAATCTGTGCCCTCCCTAATACCCACCACCTGGTTCCCCCACCCTCCCACCCCGCCCCTTCAAAACCCTCAGGTTGTTTTTCAGAGTCCATAGTCTCTCATGGTTCACCTCCCCTTCCAATTTCCCTCAACTCCCTTCTCCTCTCCATCTACCCTTGTCCTCTATATTATTTGATTTGCTCCACCAATAAGTGAAACCATATGATACTTGACTTTCTCTGTTTGACTTATTAAAAAATGGGCAGAAGATATGAACAGACACTTCTCCAATGAAGACATACAAATGGCTACCAGACACATGAAAAAATGTTCATCATCACTAGCCATCAGGGAGATTCAAATCAAAACCACATTGAGATACCACCTTACACCAGTTAGAATGGCCAAAATTAGCAAGACAGGAAACAACGTGTGTTGGAGAGGATGTGGAGAAAGGGGAACCCTCTTACACTGTTGGTGGGAATGCAAACTGGTGCAGCCACTTTGGAGAACAGTGTGGAGATTCCTCAGGAAATTAAAAATAGAGCTTCCCTATGACCCTGCAATTGCACTGCTGGGTATTTACCCCAAAGATACAGATGTAGTGAAAAGAAGGGCCATCTGTACCCCAATGTTTATAGCAGCAATGGCCACGGTCGCCAAACTGTGGAAAGAACCAAGATGCCCTTCAACGGATGAATGGATAAGGAAGATGTGGTCCATATACACTATGGAGTATTATGCCTCCATCAGAAAGGACGAATACCCAACTTTTGTAGCAACATGGACAGGACTGGAAGAGATTATGCTGAGTGAAATTATCACTTTTTTTATTGTTAAAGGAGGTAAAGCTTTTGACATAAGTGGTTTAAAATACAACAATGTATTTTGTAATCACTGGAAATCCTCCTGTTTGGCATGCTGGTTGGTAAGCGATACAGCACATCCCAAAGGAAGACAGAGTTCATTTTATTGGTAAGACTTTCCACAGTGCCTGGAACCATTTTATTAAATAGGAGTTAGGTTTCCTTAACTGTATCTAAGGTTAAGCACCCTTTAAGCCCTTCTTATGAATTCTCACAAGCCCACAGTCCACATGGTTCCTCTGTATATAAAATTCAAATGGAAAAACTCATTTAGAGTTAAAATTTCTAATACTTTTGCCATTATCCCCCATTTAAGCATGTCTGTTCCTAATTTCTGTGAAAAACGATACATTTGGACCACACTGCTCTTCTGTGTAGAATGAGTCTGTGGTAGTGGCAGGTGATAATAATCAATGTTAAAAAGGAATGAAATTGAGGGCCTTAGTTACAACATAAATAGGAAGGTGCCAAATGCATCTACCCATATTTTTTACATCACCTTATTGACACCTCAGTTATTCTAAAAGTGATTCGTCTAACAGCAAGGCCACTTTAAGACAAAAATATCAAAGAACAAGTAACTAATACAACAAAAAGTTATGGAAATTTTGGTCCTTTGTTACTTCACAGCTTATTAAACAGCAATCCAATAATATTTCCTAAAATTGCCATTAAAATGGCATTATAATGGCCTCAAAACCCCAAGAAGCAAAACCATCATACTCCTGAAAGGATGATTTTCAACAGTTGAGTGTCTAAGTGAAAAGGTAACACAAATAATTCTTTGTACAATTTGTATTTTCATGGAAATAGAAAACCATCTTTTGTTGGTATGTATGGTATACAAGGCCCACTGTAAATTCTTCTTAAGAAGATACACTTAGAATTTCCTAAAAATTGTTTTGCTTATCCAGTAAAGTTACCATTGATAGCACTTAGAACAAAGAAACCCTGAGATTAATCATAAGCACTATTTAATCGCTAGTGCTGTGGAATGGGCAACTTTCCTAAATTTAATGAACAAAGCAGGAATCACAAATTCAGATGCCTACAGGGAAACAGGAAGTTAGTTATCATTAATAAAGAGGATCACATGCTTCAATGCACTTAATGATCAATAGCAACAGAATTTAATATTGAGGATCTATATTATGAGGGGTAGAGAAAAAAGTAAACTAAAGTCATCTCACTAATCTATAGAAATGAAATTTAATGTATTTTTTTAAAAATGAAAGTACATGCAAAATAAGCCATGGTGAACAAAATATCAAAATTCTAAATGAAGACAGAAATAGAAATGAGTCATACTAAAGCCTAAGGCAACAGGAAAAATCAGTAACACTGATCCTAAAACCAAGAATATTTGCTACCCATAAATGATTATAGTATAATCAATTATGTGTATGCATATGTGTGTGTACGTGCATATTTACAGAGCTATACTAATTTTATAAATGTATATAATTATTTATCTTACATTTCAATATCTAATATTTATGTCATGACGGTTGATAATTTTCAAAGAGCTAAAATGATATTTTCATTGCTGTCATCAAGTATAGGGAGTCCAAAAGAAGAATCAATTCAATAAGTGCTCTTTAAAGTTCTTTAATTACGTAGTACAGTTCCTGTTTATTAAGATACATCATCTGAGAGTCATTTTGAAGATTTGTGTCTAAGAAATAATTAAATAAATTTACTGTTTTGTGCTATAGAATCATGTGATATTTCTTCCCAAATAGGAAAAAAGTAGTCATAAAACTTAATATTTTAATAACACAATTTAATAATACAATTTAATTTTAATAATACAAATTTAATAACTGAAACAGAACTTTCTTTTAAGCTCAAGAGTATTTCTTTGGTCACGGGTTAAATAATGTCAAAAATTGGTAAATAATTGTGTTTTGAAAAATCTGAAGCAATTTCTATTTGTAGCTATAATACTTAAAATAAATGTTCATAACCCAGTCAAACTTTTATCCTAAATTTTGAAAATTCTGATTAAATTGTACTCAAGTTCAAATTCAGCTGTAAGCAAAATCTTAATCTGTCAAAATATCAACAGTTATATCCCTATAATATCAAAATATGAATTAATTAGAATTCTTTTGTAGTTTTAGTTCACATAACCAAATACTTAATTGACTAGAATAATTTTTTTAAACAGCACTGTATTAATGCTATAAAGATTAAAACCTTTCTTAGTTCCAAAACTCAGTATCTCAATGATTCTTCCCATAAATGAATTTTATACCTCAAGTGCCTTCAGGGACATGAAATAAAATGAGATAGATAAAACCAATACA
Organism: Martes martes; assembly: GCF_963455335.1. Lineage (NCBI taxonomy): Eukaryota > Metazoa > Chordata > Mammalia > Carnivora > Mustelidae > Martes > Martes martes. The sequence goes on along the minus strand of NC_137892.1, from coordinate 134,558,640 downwards.
CATTGAACATTTAAATAATTATAAACTATAACATAATAAATTTGATATAATCTATTGCCAGGATCATACAGGATAGTTATCATACAGGATACATACATAACTATCATACAGGATAGTTAATAAATCTTGTGTTGATAATAAAGTTTTTGTTGACTACATGTTAAGCTGACTCCATATATTAACTCACTTTATACTTATAATTACATAATAACAAGAGTATGCCCTTTTCCTGTTGCTCAATGAGGAAAACTAAATTCTGGAAGTGTAAGTGATTTGCTCAAGGCTGCCTGACTGCTAAGACCAAGGGGTTATAAAACAAAGATCCAAGCATGTACGGTTTGTGTGTGTGTGTGTGTGTGTGTGTGTGTGTGTGTGTGGCTATGTATTATGTATAATGTGAGAGTATGTGTTCATACATATAGGTGGTAGGGACACAATCACAGGGTTGTAGGGACACAACCACAAGTAGATGAAATATAAAAAATATCACACACAGATGACAATGATTATATCTTTATTAAGCAACACTCTAACAATTCTACCTTTCTTTCAAGCACTTGTATATATCTTCTTAATGGACATTAATTTCACAAACTGATCTCAGAAACCAAGTTATAGAGAGTTTTAGGAGTTGTCATTTTAAAAGAAAAATTTGGGAGAAGTAAAGTGAAAGTTGAAGTGCAACCTTTAAGCCCAGCTGAGTTTAACATTAGTAACATTTTATTCTTTTTTTTTTTTAAGATTTTATTTATTTATTTGACAGACAGATCACAAGTAGGCAGAGAGGCAGGCAGAGAGAGAGAGAGGGAAGCAGGCTCTCTGCTCAGCAGGGAGCCTAATGTGGGGCTCGATCCCAGGACCCTGGGATCATGACCTGAGCGGAAGGCAGAGGCTTTAACTCACTGAGCCACCCAGGTGCCCCACATTAATAACATTTTAAAAGACAGTATTAGGCACCTGTCAAAGTCCATCACCAGCATGAATGTAGGATCAGTGGCAAATATAATGTAATACATAGAGCTCATATTGAAGAAATGAAAATGTTTACAATTCTTGGCCACATAAGATGATAAAATCAAACAATTTTTACATTCACTACTGTAATGTTTAAAGAAAAGTCATCACTGTTCTACAGCTGGAGATGTTCAAGGAAAAAAGGGGATTTTTTTATTAATGTAAGATTAGAAAATTTAATAAATAACTTTGAGTGAATTTCTGCTATTCCACACAACATTATTTGTTTTCAGCCAATTTCCTCATTGAAGAATATCTTATATGCAAACTCAGCTAGAAATATAATTTCTGATTTTGATTTTACTTAACATTCATAAAACTCTACGAACCTCTGCATGATTATAAGAAGCTTGTTTAGGAAGGAAAGTGATGTCTTGAAAATTTGAGGAAGAGACTTAAGTTGTGCTTGACACTTACAAGGGGCCACCATATGCAATCTCCAGGAGCTGCTATTTACATTGCTTTATTTGTTTGCTCCAGATGGTATCTATTATAAAATACACTGATCAAGCAAGTAATTTAATTTCTCTATGAATTTGGTGTTATTTGAAATTAAAGATAACTATCAGGGTTGCCTGAGAAGTAAATGAAATAACATATAAAATAGTTACCATGGTGCTTGACACAAAGAATGTACCCAAAACTAGCTCCTTTCCTCTCTCATTGCTATGCATTGCCTACATCTGTGGAGCAAATCTTACGACTTTTGCCACCATATGCAATTCAAATTACTGGGAATCTTTGGTTTGTTTCAGCCATTGGATCTCAGGCAGCCACCAGACTATTTTTGAGTAAAATTAGTGAGAAAGAAATTCTGTTGACTCATAGTAGGGAAAGCCAACAAAGGTTGTTTTTCCATTAAAAAGATAATATGCATTTAGGTAATCATATCACTCTTACTTAAAGCAGCATATCTATTCAAACACCCTTTATTTTCTTAATTTATCACATTATAACTCTGCTCTATCTGCAGGGTAATTGTGCCCAACAATGGGGAACTGTCTAGAATGTGGTGTCTTTGTTTCTTCAGACATGAGTAAATATTGGACTGATTAGAACATATGTTTATATCATAATCCCAAATACTTCCTCAAACATCATTAAAACTATATTATAAACCTTCATGGTTTTATGGGTATATATTTTTTCCCACTGTAATTATATGAAGAGTAAACATAGTAAAAACCCCTTTTAGGAATATTGTCTACCTCAGAAAATTACCTCTTTGTGTTTACATTTTTATTGTATATTTATTTTAGCTCTCACAATGATTTGAGCATTTCACTGCTATAAGAATATAAGTAGATAATGCCAAATAATATATGACTTTAGTTAATTCAGTGCGGATGAAAGTCACATGTTCATTAAAATCATATTTACTGGTTGATGGGCTGAATTTTTCTCTCTATTAAAGTATTGTTGCAGTATAATATAAAAACATCCTGAAGAAATTAAATGAATAAAATAAGGATACATATTACCAATTCCTGCAGGATTCTACTTCCAAATAAGAGTATGCAAATCAGAGCTCATTATGCTAAGCCAACAATTTCTTCCATTGGTCTGAATTAAAATTAAACAGTATCTATTAAACACCCAAGATGTCAAGTTTCATCTGGCAATGACTTTCATATAAGAATAATACGTAATAGAGAAGCCAGGGTTGAGATCTTTGGTTAGGAAGTCAAAAGAGTCACTGGGATAAAAGAACCAAAGTAAATTGGAAGTGACTCCTTGGACAGAGAAAGAGAAACAGTAGAAAGAGGAAATTTGGGGTGACTATAAGCAAGCAAAAAGATCAAAGATCTCTCCTCTTCCTTTTTCTCTCTCCTCCTATTTCCTTCCTGAATAATTCAGTCCTAATACTCTGAAGCTGGGCAGGGCAAGTTAGGAATCTAGGCTAGGGAAGAGCCTGGTGTGGAGTGTTGAGGACCAAGCAGGTGAGGAAAGCAGCTACGTGTCCTGAGTGAGCAGTGTAGGCTATCAATGCCCAACAGGGAGAGAAAGGGAAAGTCTGGAGTGGGGAGTCAGAGTCTAAACAAAGTGAGAAGGAAATAATCCATGTGAAGAGGTGGCCTGGCTCAGGGTTTTAGGAGTTGAGCAGGATGAGGAGGGTATCTTTATAAAGGAACAGCTTGTCATCAGGTGTCAGAGTCCAGTGGGAGCGATTGAGGCTAACCACACATGGGAAGAGTTTGATGTGACATGACAGAGACCAAATAGTAAGGGAGGTATCCATGTGGAGAGAAAGCCAACTGTGGGTGTCAGAGGACAACCGTGTAGAGAGCATCAGCAGTGCAGATGAAGCAGTGAGAATGAGGGTGCTCCTATGAAGGTAGCCTGGACTGGGGAGGAGTCAGAGCCTGAGCCCAATAAAGAGAAGTCCATAGTGGGAGGGAAGGCAAGTGTAAGAAACCAGCCAAAGCAATGTGAGCAGGGAATGGGGTGCAAGCAGCAATGGAAAATTGGTTATATACAGGGTACTGAGCCAATTACACATATTAAAGATAATGGAGACCAGATTGGTATTGTCAGAGAAAAGAATTATAAGCACTGAATTAGAGAAAGGAAGAATGAATCCTGTGGTTTGGGGTTAGAATTGAAGATGATAAGAAATGCGTGGTTTTCAATATATGTTGATAGATTCAGATATAGATATAAAATGCGTATGGATGTGCGTGTGTGTGTGTGTGTGGTGTGTGTGTGTGTGTAAGTTCTATCCTCCAGAGCGGCCTGCAAGCAATGATAGTCCAGTAACAAGAGGACATCTTCCACTTAAATCTGGCTTCTAATTATCATTCTCCACTTGCAAGAACTAGGGTTCCTTGGAGAAATGGCTGAGCTCAGGGCTTGGGCAAGGAGAATAGAAGGTAAACCTGGAACATCATTTTATGGCAGAGAACAAGTATTCAAAGAATGTTGGGGATATTCAAAAATTACAGAAGCTAGTTTGAAGGGTCTTTGGTGGACAAATCTGAGACAAATTGAGAATCAAAATAAATAATAACAGTATTGTCTTATGACCCATTGAATAAAATAGGAAACCATGAGTTCATATTGATATACCTAAAGTAACAAATGGAAACTGTCATAAGGAATTAGATATTTACATAGTTAAAAATATCTTCCCATGAAGGGTGCCTGGGTGGTGCAGGTTAAGTGTCTGATTCTTGGTTTCAACTCAGGTCATGATCTCGAGGTCCTGAGATCAAGCTCCACATTGGGCTCTGCACTCAGCATGGAGTCTGCTTGAGATTCCCTGTCCCTCTGGCCCTCCTGCTTGTACTCTCTCTCTCTCAAAGAAATAAATCTTAAAAAAACAAATCTCCCCATAATATGCTTACTAATTAAAGAGAGATAAAGAACAACTTTACAGGAGAAAAGCTTGGCAGATACCATTCTTAATCAAGTGATCTAAGTATATAACGTTAATGTTAAGAAACGTTAAAATCATGTGACACATAATAGAACGCAATGAGTAGAACACGGCATCACTTCTGTGCTATTCTTCCTAAAGATGCATACCTTGAATTAGGTCATGAAGAAACATCAGGGAAACCTGAATTTATGGGCAGTTTTCAAAGTAATAAAACTATAATCCTTGAAAGTATCGTAGAGACTAAAGAGAAACAAAAAGAGAATATATAACAATTCTTAATCAAAACCTTTGTTATAAAGGACAATATTGAGACATTTGGCAAAACCAGAATGGGGTCTAAGACTTAAATGGTAGAAATGCACTAGAATTAATTTCCTAATATTGACGGTTGTGTTATAATTATGTGAGAGAAACGCTTTTTAAGAAATACACACTTAAGGGGCGCTTGGGTGGCTCAGTGGGTTAAGCCTCTGCCTTCGGCTCAGGTCATGATCTCAGGGTCCTGGGATCAATCCCCGTATTGGGATCTCTGCTCAGCAGGGAGCCTGCTTCCCACTCTCTCTCTGCCTGTCTCTCTACCTACCCAATAAATAAATAAAATCTTTAAAAAAAAAAAAAGAAATACACACTGGAAAGATAGAAAGGTTCTGCACGGTGAAGGCAACAATCAACAAAACTAAAAGGCAACCTATGGGATGGGAGAAGTTATTTGCAAATGACATATCTGATAAAGGGTTGGTATCCAAAATCTATAAAGACCTTATCAAACTCAACGTCCAAAAAAACAAATAACACAGTTAAGACATGGGCAGAAGACATGAATAGACATTTTTCCAAAGAAGACATCCAGAGAGCTAACAGGCACATGAAAAGATTTTGAACATCACTCATCACCAGGGAAACACAAATCAAAACCATGATGAGTTATCACCTCACACCTGTCAGAATGGCTTGGCTTAAATTAACAACACAGGAGACAACAGGAGTTGGCTAGGATGTGGAGAAAGAGGAACCTTCTTACACTGTTGGTGGGAATGCAAACTGGTAGAGTCACTCTGGAAAATAGTATGGAGGTTCCTCAAAAAGTTAAAACTAGAACTACCCTATGACCCAGCAATTGCACTATGAGGCATTTACCCAAAGGATACAAAAACAACAATTTGAAGGGGTGATTGCACTCCAATGTTTCTAGCAGCATTATTAACACTAGCCAAATTATAGAAAGAGTCCAAATGTCCATTAACTGATGAATAGATAAAGAAGATGTAGCACACAATGGAATATTACTCAGACATCACAAAGAATGAATTCTTCTCATTTGCAACAAGGTGGACAGAGCTAGAATGTATTATGCTAAGCGAAATAAGTCAGTCATGGAGAAAGACAAATACCATATGATTTCACTTATACATGGAATTGAAGAAACAAAACAGATGAACATATGGGAAGGGCAAAAAAAAAGAGAGAGAGAGGGAGGCATACCATAAGAGACCCTTAACAATAGAGAACAAACTAAGGGTTAATGGAGGGAGATGAGTGGGGGATGGGCTAGAGGTGTGATGGGTATTAAAGAGGGCATTTATTGTGATGAGCACTGGGTGTTACATGTAAGTGATGAATCACTAAATTTAAAAAAAGGAATAACTAATGAAAAAGGGCAATCCTTTTATAAATATATAAATTTATGGAATATCACTGGAGAAAATCTAAATAAATGGAAATATATAGAGACTTACCTCACATAGCATCAATAGTGTTAATAACTCTGCCCTAATGGCTCTTGAAATTATACCATTTTTGGACATCTCGTTTTTTGATTTATAAATGACCCTTGGACAACACAGGTCTGAACTGTGCAAGTCCACTTACACATGGATTTTTTTACAGTACAGCACTGTTAATGTATTTCCTCATCCTAATGGTTTTCTTAATTACATTTTCTTTTCTCTAGCTAGCTTTATTGTGTGAATACAATATATAATACATATAACGTAAAAAAAGAAATACACAGAATATGGAGGTGATTGGACATCAGGTTGGCAACTTTTCCTCAGGAGAAAAGTTCTTGCATTGTACTTGCAGCTCTTCTGTAACTCTGATATTGTTTCAAAATAGGAATTTATGTTTTAAAAAGAGCAAAAATCTCCTAACTTAATTTAGGAAGCAAGAGTTTCAGAATGTACTGACATAGGTTTAATACAGCAATCCCCCTATGGACATTTACCTATTGTGTTTCTGTGTGGGTTCCAGTGGTCTACATGACAAGACACGGCTGCTATTTAATCAAAACTAAGAAAGAAATGTGTGAAAATAGTGGATTAGAGGATATATGTAATAAGAACAATGTATACAATAGGCCTGAAAAAGGCTCCAGATGAGAACATCAGTGCGGACAAGATTACAGGGTTGGCCATAAACACAAGTGCCGCAAGGGTTGCTCAGGACACTAATTTGACAAAGAGTCGAAGACTTGTAATGGAAAGTAGTAGGACATACAGCAAAGGCAGGCACAACATGAGGATCCTTGCAAGCCATATTAAAGGGTGATGATGAGGTGGTTAACTTGTTACTCCAAGCAAAAGACCTAGCTTAGCAGATAAAAGCCATTGAGACAGAAGTCTATAATCATTTTCCTCTTGACTAGCTATCAACTAAGGTAATGGTTTTCAAGTGTCATTATTTCTTTCCTCAAATGTAATCCTATTTAGAAGTTCAGTGTTTTTGGTAGATAAAAATGAAGCTGCTCTTCATTTTTGCCTAGGGCCCTGCTTCTTGTCCTGTCCTTGCAACTGACATTCCACTGAGGAAGCTTTAGCACTCAGAGGTCACAGATGGAAAATCACAACTATAGAGCAGTCTGAAGAGATTCTCAGAGATAGTTACATCAAATTTTTAAGTGAAAATGTTCACCATAACGGCATATATGCTGGTTCTCTTTTTCTATTTCTTTGCATTAATGTATCAATCTGTGCACAAACCATTTTTTTTCTGTTCAGAATTTCTAGCCCAAAGGGGGTTGTTTTAATCAAACAATGTATATTTTTTGATTTATTCATAAAATCATTATCTGGCTCCACTCTGTAGAAGCACATATAGAGATTATATGTTTGGCATTCAGCTGTAATACTTTTTGAATCAAATTAAAAATATATTAAATTATTTTCTTTATCAGGTAGACAGAGTTTATGAAAATCTGGTTATATAGTCATTACCTTCAGGGATCTTCTTGGAAAACTAAGTTGTTTTTTTTTTAATTTGATATAATTAAAATCATTTCAGAATTTTAAGATAATAAGATATTGAGAGAATATATTCAGAAGTAAAATGACATTAACTATAATTTTCTTTTCATTTTATAGACCCTGATAAAAACATAATTAAAGTTATCAAATAATTATGTTTAAGTTTCCATTTATTTGATAAGATCTTAAAGTTGAGTTGGTACTTTTAATTTATCTAAGCCATAAGTGGGAAGTGTAAAAATACCTGTAGCTAAAATAAAAAACAAAGCACTATATTAAAAATGGTGCAAAACATTTGTGATCTTTAGATATCCTGAAGTTTATTTATCATACCTCCGTTTATACTTCCAAATTCAAACTATTAATGTAATTATGTAAACCACTGAATTTCCTGCCAGTCCATGTTAGCCAGATTTTTATCATTTCTTTGGTGTATAATTCTTCTTCTCTATCAGACTTAGCACTCCCCGAGTCAGCTCATCCTGAGATTTAGCCCGTTATGGACCCTGATGGCCATGGAGGTATATCAAGGTAGATGCTGAAGAAAGAAAACATTGTCTTATAAGGCACTGACTTCCCTGGAGGTCTATGAATAGTCTTTAAGCAAGGGAGGTCTTATTTTTCAACAAAGGAGGGGGCTGCTTTTGCAGACCCAGAGGGTTCAAGGAATCAGGAGATTCAAGAATTTCAAGTCTATCTCCCTATATATCCCCCATTTCAATTCTTAGAATCATACTTTCTATCAAAGCCATGACTCGCATAGAAATCTTTACTAAGCTGATAGTAGTTTTGTCTCTTTTATAGTCAAGTACTGTGCCTGGTTTTAAGCTCCGTCCTCTCTCTGGCTTCAAGAGATCAGAGTCTTTAAACACTCCCAAGTGGGGCTCTTAACTTTCACACTTTGTTTTAAATTCATAATAAATAGATCTGACCCTATCATTTTTTTCTTTTTCATACACAAATAGTGTTTAGCAATAGCCACTCAATTCCAAGCATACTTATAGTTTTTAGTTTCCCTGTACTTCTCAAACATCAGAGACATTGACCAGTTCATCAATGCTCTCCTACCTTCACCTTATCTAAGTTCACCACAAGTGAAAATGTCAGCAGTCACAAAGCCAAAGCAATCTACAGACCAGCAACTCCGCCTTCCACCAGTGACTGGGCTCCCACTGCCATCCAGCCACCAAGTCAGCTAACTCCCGAGTCCCATCTTTACAGTCTGTAGGCACAAGTTCCAACACATCTCTATCAGGTTCTCAAGAGGCAGCACCTAAGATTCTTGTGCCATTTATTGGTCAAAAAATCTCAGGAGAAAGGGAGTAAGGGAAGCAGTATAACGTAGAAAACAAACAAACATAAACAAGGATGTGGTCTCAGGTAGAGACTAGTTTTAGTCTGATTCCATGCAGAGTTGGAATCATAGAGTTGGTCCTGCCTTGAGCAAGGAAGTCAATGGCTTCATTAGTCAGTTTTCAGCCTCTGGCTACATGGGGGTGGAGCCTACGAAAATAGAGCCTGACCTTCCCATCATGTTGAATCTGATTCAACCGAGGTCATTTCTCTTGGGAAGGACTATCTTTGAGTTTTCAGCAACCAGCCCTTGTGACCACTGTGGGGTAGGTGGCTCAGGCCAGTGAAGGAGAGCTGATCCACTCCATCATTCAAATCAAGGATAATCCTAAAAGAAAGAGAGGAAAACAACAACAACAACAACAACAAACAAAAACAAAAAAAAAAAAAAACAAGAATAATCTTGAGACTAAAGAGACAGCTACTGATAATTATGCCAACAACAACAATAACAAAACTATAAAAACCTCCCAACAACTATAAACCAAGACCCTCCCAGGCCAACAGGAATGTGTGCTCATCCTGCCTCCACCCCATTACTTCCTTGCTATATAGAACTGTTAGAAGACTGAGGGACTGATTTCCTCTATTTTACTTCTGACCACATCCCTCAGGACCAGAGAGAGAATTGTTAACTTTATCCTAAACTATTAAAAAGTTTTAATCAAAGAAATAATGGTTATTTTTTACTTCAAGATAACATAACTTTAAGCTCGTGGTGTGTGAAATACACTTTGCTACTTGAATGTTTTCAAATTAAATGTCCCACATCAAAAGGCAAAAGTGTGACAAATCTTTTAAAAATGATATTAGAAGTGTTAAGGTTATGACAAATGTTAAAGATGGAGAAAATTGGCATGAAGTTTCTTTTAAAAACACGACAGACAAAAAAGCAAAGGACTCGAAAGACTTGTGAAATATTAAAACATGTTTTAGGAATTGCAGATGTGAAGTCATTTTTCAGAGTTTCCAATATATAATTTTGTTAAGACATCTGTTTCTGGGAAAATTTTATTAGAAAAGTAAACTTTGTAAAAAAAAAAAATCTATTTTCCAAAACCATGAAAAACAGATCTTTACAAAAAGACCAAAAAAAAAGTATATTTAATATCATTTTCTGGAAGTTTACTTAGAAACTAGAGAGATATTTTCGATTGAATGCCATGATTCCAACTTAGTGTTTGAGAGTTCAAGGCAAAAGGGACACATTTTGCAACTTTCCACCACATTCTCAAGGCTTCATTATACATTCTCGGAGTTCTCACGTTCTGAGTGAAAAACTACTGGACAAACCCACAAAACTGATGATATTTTGATTTTGAGCAAATTATCTGATCAAATCACAAGAACAAGCAGTTTTTTTTTTCATTTGAGTTGGTGTATTTTTGATATTGAAATATAGAAATAGTATTTACAATTTTGTTGGGGTTTAATCAACAAACAATAAACTACACATGTACAATTTTTGACCTGAAATACACCCATGAAAACATCACCACAATTAAGATAATAAATATATTCAGTCATGCCCCCAAATTTCCTCATGCCTCTTTGTAATATCTTCCTCCCATCCCTTTATAGCCCCACCCTCTCCCCCCAAGAAACGTCTCATCTTCTGTTACTATGGATGGCTGCAATTTATAGAATCTTATATAGATGAAATCAGACAATATATACTCATTTTTTTTGGTCTGGCTTTTTTCACTCCATGCAATTATTTTATTATCCCTTGGATATTAAAATCGTATTAAAATAACTTGCTACTTTTTATTGGTGGGTAATATTCTATTGCATGGATATGGCACAATGTGTTCATTTATTCAACTGTTGAGGGATATTTGGGTTATTTCCAGTTTTTACTATTACAAATAAAGTTGTTAAGAATATTTATGTGTTAAGTCTTTGTGCAAACATATATTTTCATTTCTCTTAGGTAAATACCTAGAATTTGAATGGTATATGGTAGATCAGTGTTTAAATTTTAAAGACATTGCCAAATTAGTTTTCCAAAGTAATTGTGCCATTTTACATTATCACTAACAAGTTAGCCCAATATGTCTTAGATATATGGCCAAAACAATAATCTATAGTTTAAAAAAATAATAAACTGTATTTCATTAAAATTTAAAATTCTGTACTTCAAAAGACATTAAAAAAATAAAAAGATAATCCATAGACTAGAAGAATATATTTTCATGTCATATAAATAACCTGTATATTGAATATATAAAGAATTCCCAAAATTCAATAATAAGAAATACCCAAAAGTAAAATGGGTGAAATATTTAACTACTTTACCAAAGAAAATATATAGATGGTAAAAATGCATGTGAAAAGACAGCCAATGTCATTAGTCATTAGGGAAATGCAAATTAAAACCATGAGCTATGGGGCACCTGGGCAGCTCAGTGGGTTAAGGCCTCTGCCTTAGGCTCAGGTCATGATCCCAGGGTCCTGTCATTGAGCCCCGTGTTGGGCTCTCTGCTCAGCAGGGAGCCTGCTTCCCTTCCTCTCTCTCTGCCTGCCTCTCTGCCTACTTGCGATCTCTGTCAAATAAATAAATAAAATCTTAAAAAAAAAAACAAAAAACCCAAAACCATGAGCTATGACTATGTAAGAATGACTTAATTTAGAGAGTGACCATATCAAATGTTAGGAAAAAACTGAAACTCTTGGGGCAACTGGGTGGCTCAGCTGGCTAAGCATCTGCATTCAGCTCAGGTCATGATCTCAGGGTTCTGGGATCAAGCCCCACATTCGGCTCCTTGCTCAGTGGGGTGTCAGCTTCTCCCTCTTCCCCATCCTAACCCCCCCACTTGTGTGCTCTCTCTCTCTCTCTAATAAATAAATAAAATCTTAAAAAAAAAAAAGAAAAACTGAAACTCATACACTGCTAAGAAATAATATTCTAAATATCTATTGATTCAGTAATATTGTGTTAGGTTCTGCGTTAATTTTATACTTTCTATACTTCCGAAACTGAATAGTACTGTTGGACTTCATTAACAGCGCTTTTTCCATAAGGGAGAAAAATAGAACTGATTTATACTCTTGGAATAATTTTACTTACTTTATTACATGTGGTTTTATCCATGCCTTAATTCTTGAAACAATTTATTCCTTCCCTTCACTGAGAAGGAATTCCTTCTTGACTGTCCCATCCATCCTAAATTGCCTTTCTGTTCATTTTGTTTTTTCCAAATTATTATTTTTCCTCTTTATATCCACCAAATATTGGTGCTCCTTGGAGCTCTATTCCTTGTTTGTCTCTTACTTCACCTCACCCAGTCTCTATATTTCAGCTGGCATGTGCCTTGGCTGTTTGAAATGTCTATCTTCCTCACTGAGCTATCTCTTGGGATTCTGATCCACCAGCTGCACTAACATGTCACACTGGCAATTAAAATTCAGTATTCTCGAATTTGTATTTATACATTTCTATGTCCTCCAAGTGTGCTTTCTCAGTGTTCTCTGTCAACGTTAAAATCTTTTCCATTCATTCAGTTTCCTGAGACAAAAATCTGGCTTTTATCTTTGACTTCTTCCTCTTTTTATTCATTTATCTTATTGCAGTTACTCCTTAAATCTTTAAATATTACTCCTTTTTTAAGAGATTTTATTTATTTATTTGACAGACAGAGATCACAAGTAGGCAGAGAGGCAGGCAGAGAGGGAGAGAGGAGGAAGCAGGCTCGGCGCTGAGCAGAGAGCCCGATGCGGGGCTCGATCCCAGGACCCTGAGATCATGACCTGAGCCGAAGGCAGAGGCTTTAACCCACTGAGCCACCCAGGCGCCCCTAAATATTACTCTTGTTCTTCCCTTCCCTCCATTTCCACTGCCCTAACTCCAGCTTCCATTCATTTTTTGCCTGGACTCCTCTGCTAGTCTGATCACCTTACTGCTGGTAATGGCTCTTCCAATCACTTCACACATTTGAGCCTTGACTATTATCTCTAAAACTCAAATAGCTTTTATCAGTCTACTGCTTAAAACACTTTATTGACTTATCCTAGCCCTTAGGACACACCTCTTAAAATGGCAAACAATTTATAAATGGTGAAAAATAGATATAAATATAAAAACAAATTCATTAATTAACCTTAGCCTTAGCTTTGCCTCACTTATTTTTCTTAAGATCTTTCTTCATGCACTTTTTTCCCAGCTTTATCAAATTCCTTCCTCAAACCTGCCATATTCTCTGATTTCACAGCCTTCCCATAAGTTGTTCCAACTACTTAGAACATCTCTTAGTTTTTCCTGACCCCTTTTGCCTTGTAAACTTTTAACTTCTACTTGTTTTTCTACCAACTTATGCTGGTAATGATCTCCAACAGGAAGCCTTCTTGAATCTTCCTAGTCTGGGTTAGATGTTTGTACTATGTGCATTTGCATCATTGCACTCAAGGCATCTAACATTTATAGTTATATTGAGTTGTCTGATTCAGAAGCAGTGTGGGGGCAAGGACCAGATCTGTCTTTCCACCACTATATCCTATGCTTATAGCATAATATGCATTCAATTAATATTCATTTCCTTGAATTAATGGATATATTAATAAAGTATTTAATAATTAATTGAGGTATTAATAATGGATTAATGGCCACAATAAATAAAAACAGAAATGAGAACCTTTGTGCTTACAGAAAGGAAGGCTCACAGAGAAGTGAGAAAACAATAGAGGAGTTAAAATATAGGAGTGAATGTGGTGAGCAGAAACAAAGATGGAAAAAGTGTCTGGAAGATGGAAAAGAGACGCCCTAATCAGCTCTCACAAATAGACATAAAAGCCTTTGCTGCCCCCATTTCAAGACATCTATTCACATTTGAGAGTGTACACTATGCTTTAGGAGTAACGAATTCAACCAGGAAGCAAAACAGGCAAGAAGTTCTGAATAATTGTCTCTTATGACATCGGTAAACACTATGGAAAGAAGAATATATATATGGCTGGGGAGAAGAGGATGAGGGAAACTGTGTAACCGGAACGTGACAATCTTAAATGAACCAAAACATGGTATATGTCTTAGACAAAAAACGTTCACCAGCACTAAGTAAATGTAACTTCTTGAATAACTCATTAAAAAAAAGAAAAATATACAAGATACTATTTGTAGTGCAACAGAAAGAATTTAGCATTACCTTACTCACTCCGACCCAGGGAGTTACACTGTCCAGGGTGTTAGTGTCCTTTCCCTCATCTTTTAGCCGAACTTTTTATTGTTATCGAACTTAAAAGTTTTGCCAATGTTTTCAGAGTCCACTGCCTCATAATTTATTCTTTAGACAAAGCTATTTTGTTAAACATTGTTCTGCACAGGAAATTATATGTTTGATATCTGAGTTCTATTGTTTACTGGGGATAACTTAAAACTGCTTTACATGTAGGATAATTCATAATACTATGAAGAATTCTATAGATTTTGAAAACAAGAGATGTAAGATTGACACCCTTTCCAGGGAATTAATAACTAAAGAGTAAATGATTTGAAGATTATGTTCACTTATTTGTGGAACATAACAAATAATATGGAGGACAAGGGTAGATGGAGAGGAGAAGGGAGTTGAGGGAAATTGGAAGGGGAGGTGAACCATGAGAGACTATGGACTCTGAAAAACAACCTGAGGGTTTTGAAGGGGCGGGGGGGTGGGAGGTTGGGGGAACCAGGTGGTGGGTATTAGGGAGGGCACAGATTGCATGGAGCACTGGGTGTGGTGAAAAAACAATGAATACTGTTACACTGAAAATAAATTAAAAATTTAATAAAAAAAACAAAATCACAATCTGAAAACACACACACACACACACACACACACACACACACACACACAAAAGATTATGTGACAAGGGAGCAGACTAGATGTCCTCAGCAGAAAAAAAAAGACATATATTAGTCTTTGGTTGAATCATAAATACTATTGAATTTCCTTCATAGAAAGACTAAGTCCTAGAAATGTGTGCCTACAGATTTTGGGGAAACCAATTCAAAACTTCTCTATTTTGTATACAGGCACAAATCCCTGTCTAGATTTCAGGGTGACAGAAACATTTTTTTTTTTAAAGATGTGTTTGTTCAATACATAACTACTCTATGGACACCATTATTTTTTCTAAATCTACTTTGTTTATTGACGTAATTCTTTTTTAATAGGGTAAGCTAAATGCAATATATACAGAAAATTTCCTTAGAATCCACATACAGACCTATGCTTTAATATATATGTATATACTGATGCCACGATAAGGAAAAAAAACCACCAATGATTCAGGTAATGTCAAATCACTTTTATAGTGTTTTATATAAAAAGAATAGCCATTTGATTGAATAATTTGTTTTACTGGTATTGTTGTATCAGGAAGGGAAGGGAAGGGAAGGGAGAAGAAGGTGAAGACTGCGCGCAGGAGATCACATGTCCAGCTTGGAATCCATCATCAGTGAAATCATATTAACAAGCTAATGATAAAATATCCATTTTAACAAGTTCATAAATTATTAGTCACATTTAGGACTAGTCTGTAATTTCATCAGTAGTATTAATGCTACTATCCAGAGTCACGCTCCAACCTTCTCTTTATTGTTGTTTTATAACATATGGTTGATAAGTAGTGTTGCAAATAAGCACATATTAATAGTTTGTTTGCATCTTGTTTGTTAATTCTTAATATCTTGGCAAAATAAGGAGTTGGTGACAAAAATCAAATCCTTTTCTTTTGTATTAAAGTGTATTTTATTGTGCATGAAATCCAAAAGTTTGAAAAAAAAAACCACTATACTACATGACTTTCAAAACTTCTTTTACAAAGACTATGTGACTGGAAATATGTTTTCTAAATGACTACTCAAGAAATGAAGACTTGTTTTAAATAAGACCAATTCAAAAAGTATGGAGTTTTTTTTCTCTCCAGTTTGATAAATTTGCTTCCTTATTAGTGAATATATGTCTCTTGTTTTCAGAACAGTAAACCAAAAACCAGGCAAACTTCATATCTATTGTTTTCCTTCGGAGGGGAAAATATATCATTTAATACTTCAGTTCCTATGCATGTATGTATGCTTATAAATATCATTTAATATTTGCATACAAGTCAGTCAATAAAAGACCATAATGATCAGCTAGTTTTCTGGAATGATTAAATTATTTGCCATTAGATGCCATCTGATAATTAGCAAATACATGATGCTTATTTAAGAATTAAACAAGATATGAGACAATGGAAACTTTTCATACCCTGTTCAACATGGAGCTCATATTTAGTCTCCATGGAAAAAGAAAATGAAATCTAACTATATTCACACCCATTATATCTAAACACTAGAAGATTTTAAAAAGTCATAATTGGGGTGTCTGGGTGGCTCAGTCATTAAGCACCTGCCTTCGGTTTGGGTTGTGATCCCACCATCCTGGGATCTAGTCCTGGGACTGAGCCCCATGTAGGCTCCCTGCTCAGCGGGGAGCCTGCTTCTCTGTCTCCAGCTCCCCCATGCCTGTGTTTCCTCTCTCACTATCTCTTTCTGTCATAAACAAATAAAATCTTTGAAAAAAATTAAGAAATACCATCTGCAAATAAAGTCATAATCACACATTTTATGCTAGTTCTTTCCTATTTATTCTCTATATAACATACTGAATTCTCTGTATTTCCCACATTCTTCAAGGAAAATATTTTTTATGCAGTAGCTGAGTTATATTTGTTAGAATACACAAATACTAATGGCTGTTGGGGTTGCCATGTCTAATCTATGTGAAATGAGTCCTTCATACAAAAAATATGTGTCATTTTATTATGGGGAATGGAATCCAAGATGTCGAGGCATGTTCTACTAGGCTTCCTAAACCTACTGACACCTCTTACTTTCATTTTCTTAGTAAATGAAAAGAGAAAGGAGAACATAGATGAGCCAAACATAAAACTTTGCCAACAGTTTCATTTTCTTTTTAAAAGGAAGCCAATTGTCCCAGAATATTAGTGTGGTTCACAATGCTCAGGGTTCCCCAAGCCTTTACAGGGGTTCTCTTACCATCACCAACATATTATTTACCCTTTTCTCACACACTCTCACACAAGTGTACAGAGGAGTTTTCCAGAGGCCACATGACGAGTAATATTGAATCATGAAATATGTCCACTTTTGGTACATCTTCGTAACTCAGTGAACAATATGTTCCAAGTAACCTATGCATTATGTGACTTAATCATGCATGGATAAAAGATTCACTCAAAATGCAAGATAAACCAATAGGTTTTAATGTAACAGAATATAGAAGGTATAGGGCTCCATTTTCAGATTCCACATTATAATCAGCCTTTGAGAAACTACTCTCAAGTTTTTGTGCTGAATGAAAGCATAGACACAGTTATCTGAAAAGTCTGTTAAAATACGTCACTCTTTTTCAACTACATAACTGTGTAAAGCCAGATATCCTCCCCAATACTTCAATCAAACAACATATAGCAACAGATTGAATGCAGAAGCAGATATGAAAATCCAGTTTATTACTGAGTCAAACATTTAAGATGTACAGTGCAGAAATGTAAAACATATAAAAAGGTCTGGAGCCCAAAAATTTGAAAGCTGCTGCTCCAGGGAATAAATTTGCATTACAAAAGAAAAATCTGTGCCAGAAGAGCATTTAACCCCAATTTAAAATGCAACTCTGGAAAAATTGAAACAAGACTATTTGTCAGCTGTTTTGGGCATTCCAGAAGGTGAAGGAAATTACTGGGTCATAATTCACAGTTGAAGTATATGTATGTTTGTATGAAATGTATACATCTTAAAGCTTAAAACAATGAGAAACATTACCATATAAGCCCAACTAAGTTAACAGCATCTAGATCTAAATCTAGATTATAAAATTAAAAAGAATTAGTGACTAAAAGAAAATATCATGCATCCTCATAGCATTTCCAGACAATCACTGCTTTATAGAGCATAGATTTTTTTAAACTATTTTTGTTCTAATATTGCTAACTTTAACCCAGAGCCACTTCTAAATATACCTGTATTAAACAAATATTAATAAGTGTAAGCCTCACAACCAAAAGTGTCACCAGTGATGTTAATGGAAACAAGATGATGAAAAAAGCAATAATAAATATCTTCTACCAAGAAGGATAATATTTAGTTCAGGATTAATATTACCTGTGAAAATCGGTGAGAACAATGGTATGATTTGCATTTAGTTATCTAGTAATGGGAAACCCAAAGATTAAAAGTGCCAATCATTCATCTACCTCATTAAAAAAAAAAATAGATGAAATGTTTCACAGCGACGTTTGAAGAAAGTGAAGTAAACCATTCACCATGAAGAGACTATTTTACATCAAGCTAGAAGCCTCAGAGTATTGTACTTGTCTTCCACCCATCACTACACTGGGTCAGACGACATCGGTTCTAGGTTTTTTCCTCCATCATGTTCCCGCTCCATTACCACTGCTTAGTCTCTAACCTCTGTGACTATAACCTCTCCATGCTTCAGCATGTCTTTACACAGATGCCATCATCAAAATCAGAAAAACTCATATCTGTTCAAGTCTCTTCATGTTTAAACAGTCAATGCCTACAAGATCAAGTCCATATTCCTTGGCCTCACATGAAGTCCTTTTTTAGTCCATCCCCACCTGCCTTTTCAGACCTCCATATGCTTCTGTGCAATACTTTCAAAACCAAACAAGTCCATCTGTTTCAGAAATGTCCTCCATGCTTAACCTAGCTCTGTCTATTTTTCTCTTTCTTAACCTATCAGATACTTAATCATGAGAACATGATTTAATTTCATAATTCATACATGGAGTATTATGGACTCTGATTTTGGAAGAAACAATAATTTTTACATCCCATTTTTTTTTCTCCAATCCCAAGGTGATGTTAAATTCTAACTAGTCATAATAATTATAGTCACCATTACTTGAATATGCTAAAGATTTTTACTAAGTAGTGGGAGCAATTAAATAGCTCAAAAAATTCAGACGCACTGAAAAATAAAAGTTGTATGTTTTACCTATAATTTGATCTTTTCATGAACTTATCTAAACTTAATCCTATCAAATAATTCAAACCTTATGTTTGGGCACTCTTCAGTCTTCGATGGTAGTATCAATTTCTTCGGCCTCGGTCTCCTCTCCCCGCCCTCGCTTAAACAGGGCATTAATTAGAGCTACATAGATATCCCACATGCAACCCAGATTCAACCTGCCCAAGGCCATGTGCTTACTGACCATATTGCCCTTCATCTACCTCCCCTTTTTTTCCCTCTTATGTTAATGGTTACCCAAACCAAAAATCTGTAGGTCTTCTCTACTATTTTTGAAAAGCAAGCAATTAAACAAATTCTGCTGATTTGATTTTCCAAAATTTTCTATTCTTTATTTTCTCCTTCTCCCCTATTACTTCTACCCTGCCCTAGATCGTAGCTCTAACAATCCCTATGAAAGAGCCTGCTTCTACTCCAGCCACCTTCAAATACATTCTCCATGTTGTACTTGGGCTACTCTATAAAAAAATGTAAATCTAACTGTACCACTAGTTTGTTTAAAACCCTTACTGGTAATGGAATAAATCCTAAGATTCCTAGCTCAACACAAAACATGACACAAATACCATTTCTCCAGTCACTTGTGCCACTATTTCCTTTCATAATACAGAGACGCCTGAATGTCTCCTCACCCCCATGCTTTTTTATATCCTTTCACCTTTGGGCCTGGTGTTCTCTCTAGAGTTTCTTTTTCATCTTTATCTATCTGGCTGACTCTGACTCATTTGAAATACTTAATATCTATGATATTATCCTACTTTGAGCATGTATTCACCCTAAAACTTATCAAAACTCTTCAGGACAGGATTCGTGCTTGGGTTGAAAACTCCATTCATTAATCTCAAGTGACCTTCCCACTCTAAAATTCTAAACCTTGTGATTTCCCTAGTTATACCCAATTCAATCCTCTCAAACTCAGCTCTTTCTCTCTTTCAAAACTCTATGTAAGGCTTTGCCAAATCAGAAAAAAAAAAAAAAAGAATTTAAAGAAAACATTTCTATCAGTTATCAGAAGATAACTTACACATTAGGTGTCAAATTTAGATAAGCATCTACACAAACAAGATCCATTTCCTCATTAAACTTCCTTAAGGGAGATCTGGCTGATTTTCATCATTCTGCCAATTCCAAAATTTCTCAATCTCTCTTCAAAAACATTTTTATACACAAGTAAAACCGGCTGAATATCCAGACACCTAGAATTTTAGACCTATAAGAAACATTACAGTTAACTAACCTAAATCCCTTCTTTTTACAGAAAAGAAAATGAAGCCCAAAGATTTTCTGAAGGACACATTGCTCATGAGCTCATGTGTTTCTGCTACACATGTGTCTATCATACTCCCAAATGCACACACATTTGTACTACACAGTATGTAGATATACCCGTCGTATCCCAGGTTTAGGGGGATGAAAATCACAGCTTCTTCTTGTTCATTTCTTTCTTTTGTTTTCTTTTTTTCTTTTTTTTTAAGGAATGGATATGGTGATTTTATTTTTTAAATTTTATTTTATTTTTTCAGTGTTAGAAGAGTCATTGTTTATGCACCACACCCAGTGCTCCATGCAATACGTGCCCTCCTTCATACCCACCACCAGGCTCACCTATCCCCACCCCCCTCCCCTCCAAAACCTTCAGTTTGTTTCTTGGAGTCCAGTCTCTGGTGCTTTGTCTCCCGCTCCGATTTCCCCCAATTCACTTTTCCTTTCCTTCCCCTAACGTCCTCTATGGTATTCCTTATACTCCACAAGTAAGTGTTCGTTGCTTTCTTTAAAAAAAAAAAAACAACACTATCTAATTGTGATTTTACACGCTAAGTGAAGGAAAATGTTGACTGAATGACTGACTGACTCCCCTACAACTCTGCTAACTGGAGTTAAGGCAACTCTCTGAGCCCGACTTTGTTTCTACTGGCATGAATCTCATTCACTCACGTCAATGGCAGCCATATCCAGGGACTTGTGGTCAGCACGGAGTCTAGTATGCTGTTTTTCTCTAATTATTCTACTTGACATTGCTCTGGCGTTTTTTCCCCTCCAGTGTGTGACTGGAAGTCTCTTTAACAGTTGAACTAGTGGTTATGTATGCACACTGGAGCAATGGACAATATTCACTAAGATCTGTCATTTGTAAACCACTGTGAGTGACTAGTGCTTGCTCTCTCCTTTCCTAGCTTCAATATATGCATTATGATCAATGTTTCCATGACTACCCTAAAGGCAGTAAAAAGGTAATACTTTCCCCAAGAGGTACAGGACCAGAATGGATTGTCCTGCTTTCTGGTCTTTAATGAAAGGTGTCTAAGTTACACAGGATCTGTACCTGTAATAAGAAAAGGGAGAACATTCTTATCAACTATCCTCTGAAAAAAACTGGAGTTCAGAAGCCTTGCCCCTGGTTTCCTCAAGAGGAAATTGGAGCGATTCAGAAAGAGTGGTTTCCAGGTATAGATATCAGATTCATCAGCGCTATTACCTGAACCCCACAATTTGAGCTACTTGTTACTCACCTACCACCTCAACGCTGGTCCAGTGCCCAGACTGGTTCTGACTGGGGCAGGAGCATTGAAGAAGCTCTTCTCCATGTTATAATAAGCCTTGCTCAACCAATCTCGGTTTGTTTTCCTTGTAAGACTTACAGTAACATGTGGAGAACTAGATTTTTTTTCTTAATAGAGGTATATCCAAACTGTGTGTTTAAATTGAATTATTATAAGCAATTAGTATGAGTAGAATAACAATTAAAAATTTTTAAGCATCCCTATGAGTAGTGGATATTTAAAGGAAACTCATCGTTATATTTTTTGCTATTCAAATAATTATTTTTTAGAAAGTTATATTTCTACATAACAATTTTTTAAAATTCTGCTATAAATCTTTATGTTAGCCATAATCAAAATCATGTGATAAACTAACTTAGGTATTACAAATAAAAGACCCCTGATTCCTTTAATATTGTACCTTAGACTTAGAAAAACAAATTTAATACCCAGTCTAGAATTGAATGCTTATTTTAGGGTAATAAGGGTAATTTTTTTTTCAACTTCCTTTTCCGAAGAGTCTTGATGCACATGATTAGTGACCAGCAGAGGGCACTACCTACACAGCTGAGGGTCCACATCCTTAATGACTAACTTCCACTCCCATCCCCACTCACGGGCACTCACACTACCACCACCACTATAAGGTACTACTCAGACTCAGTCAAGTGAAAAGAAAGAAAAGAAAGAAATCTGTGCTTTCTTGTTTGTTCCCAATCATATCAGAAGTTTGTTCCCATCATATCAGAAGTTTGTTTGTTCCCATCATATCAGAAGTTAACCCTTAGCTGGAGACTAAATTTACACCGATGCACTAAGCTTAGATGATTGTTCTGAGAAAAATATATCCTGAAGCTAGAACTTCTTATATATTTAAGGAAGATGAGTAGATTCCTTTGTACTTTGTTTCAACTATCATTTGTCGTTAAAAACTCAAATTACATTTGCTGAAACTGCTTTTTCCTATCATACATCAATTCCCACATATATAAAGTGAAACTTAATCTGCATGTTTCCAATGTTACCTTTTTTTACATGTTTCCATTATTGTATTTCCAATACAATATCATGTAAACTGTCCCTCTGCAGAACTCTATTACTAATAGAAAATTTTAGCAGACTTTTTATAGCTTGCTTATGCTCTTTCTTTTCAACAAGAGAGTAACTTTATAACTTCTAAAATGTTTTTGTTTGTTTAAATCAAGAAACTGCTAGGATACATTCATAGGTGTATTTCATGTGATAAATTTCAAAAATTTCATAAATTTTCATAAACGTAATGCCTTACTGAAAAATTCTTTGCTGAAAATTGTATAATATTGGAGAAAAATGAGAAATGTAAAATAGACAGCAGCATCAGTTATCAAACAGAATCCTTCTAAAAATGAAAGCAAGAGCCTGCCTCCCTTTCTATATTTACTAGCTGTGTGACATTGGGAAAATTACTTAAACTTATCTTGCCTCAAATTCCTTCTCTGTAAAGTAGGGATGATAATGTTATTCTAGTCTCTCAGTTTACAGATGAAAAACTAGGCCAACCGTGATTCTGAAACTTTGTTTGTGAGATGTATCTTATTTTAACAGCTAAGAATAGAATACAGGACTCCTAAATTCTCATCCTGTTCATCCTTCCTCTTTTTCCATATTCTTGTCTAAATACAAACACAATCTCTAACCAAGGCTAAATTTAGTATATAATTTATCTCTACTTCATTTATATAACTACATAAGCAGCTATGAAAAAGCAAGATTTTTTTTCTTCAAAAACAACTTATTTTGATCCAGAAAAAAATAATGTTAAGTGATGATTTAATATTTACCATATTCATTTGGATCCAAAATGAAAGTCCATGCAAAAATCTTTACATGTTTACCAATGATATTGAAATCCTAGAAAGTTAACATATTTTTAGAAAGGGGTATAATTTAGAAAAGGATATAAATAATTTCCCCATTCACATTGCTTTAAAATGTTATTAAAATTAAATTTATTTGCAAAAATATTTTTATATAGAGAGAAGCCAATGGCAAGGCAAAATAGAATCAGGTTTGTAAGTATTCAATTATAGGATCAGAGGGTTTCACTGAAAAAATATAGGCTTGGCTTCTGGAAAATCTCAAATATGGGGTTGGGTTAGGGAAGTCTGCATAAAAATTCAAGATAATGACTATCTGGCAAAACACTGTTTAATATTTGCAGTATCTCATGCTATTATCATCTCTACAAACAATACTTTAATTCTCACAACAAACCTACATACTTTATTGAGATTGTCACCTATATTTTACAATGAGGAAACTGAGGCCCAGGGAAGTAAAATAACTTATACCATATCACATAGCTGGGAAATAGCAGAGCTGGGATCTTGCAAGCTGGTTGACTCCAGGAGCCATGCATTGAACACCAGTTCTACGCTGCCACATCCCCGGTAAAAGCCTTCAATAGTTTCCCGTCATGCTCAGAATTAGTTCCTTGCTGTGGCTCCCACGTAGTGTGACCCTGCTGATCTTTCCAAGTTCATCTCTTCTGCTTCCCTCTTGCCTACAGTGTTGCAACCACACTGGCCTTCTTTTTCTTGTGACAGACCAAGTGTTTTCCCAGTGTCTTGAACCTGGTTATCCCTTCTGCCCTAATACCCATCCTTCTGATCTTCCTCTAGTCTTCAGATCCCACTGTAAGTGTTACCTCCCAACAGAGATCTTTATGATCACATGTTGAAGGAAGCCACCCGTTACTGCCTAATAAAACAACCTATTTCATATTTCTTTGTCATGATTATAACTCTCTGATTTTTTCTTTTTTTCTTTTTTCTTTTTTTTTAAATTTATTTATTTGACAGACAGAGATCACAAGTAGGCAGAGAGGCAGACAGAGAGAGGGGGGGGAAGCAGGCTCCCTGCTGAGCAGAGAGCCCGACGCGGGACTCGATCCCAGGACCCTGGGATCATGACCCGAGCTGAAGGCAGAGGCTTTAACCCACTGAGCCACCCAGGTGCCCCTCTGATTTTTTTTCTTGTTTAAGCATTTATTTTCCATTCCTTCTGTAAGAATGAAAGCTTTAAGAAAACAGACTTTGTCTCATTCACTGCTAGAGCACCAATAACGTTGCTCTCCAATCTTTTGACATTGTAGGACACATAGAAATGATCAAATTTGGTTGATACGTTTGGGTAAATTGAAGGGGATTTAGTATCTTGATATGGGGCTTAACAAAAAAATATTATATTTAGTATGTAATAATAAGACAAATAGGATACAAATACTAGGGATCACATTAAATATTAAATTTGTATAATATTTTCAAATAAAATCTTTACAAAATTTTAATATGAAATATGAGCTGGTATTCATGAACATACTACTTCTATAAACTTTGTGCTTAAAATAAGAGCAAAATGTCTGATGAGTTTTTAATGATGATATTTTCAAATTCCTAATAGCATTAATGAGTAACTATTTTTACAAGAAATATGATAAAAAAATTTGTAACAAAAGAAATAATTTATGGTAGCTATCAGATTGTTCTTATTTTCATCAATAAACATAATGTAAGACCTTGTTATAATGAGAATGTTCAAACTTTTTTGCATCCAGTTTTGGAATAACAAAGAAGCTCTAATTTGCAGAATATATATGCATCTTTGAAGCAGTCATCCTTCAGTTAACTATGTTACTGTGGCAAGGGCTTATCTGCTGCAAATGAGCTTAAGAATCTGCCATATATGAGGACAGTACTCAATGGTGCCACTTGGTGCTCTATTCCTTTGTAGTCCTCACTGGGTTTCTTTACTTCCTCTTCCCTGATAAGAAGCTGCCCATTTTTCTCCATGGATATCAGGAACACATATTCATCAGTTCAATAAGTCCCATGTTCATGATGAGTAGAAAAGAGCTCTTAGCTAACTGTTCCAACAGAATTTCTCTTTGGCCAGGCTTAGTGAGTTGGGGAAATTCATGATTGTTGCACATGAGATAACCATGTGGTGCACCCTTTTGAGGTTCTCCTGATCAGGGCACTCAGGTAGTGGCTACTGGCTCCAGTGAGGTCTGACCTCTCAAATCAATGGCCGCCAATGGCCATGAACGGTGACCCGAGAGGTTTTAAGTGTGGTCCATACCAGTTTCATTATCACTTTGAAATCTGTTAGAAATTCAGAATCTTAGTCCCCAACCATTGGTTATGAATCTACATTTTACTTATTTGTTTATTGTTTTGTTTTGTTTGTTTATTTTTTAAGTAGGCCCCATGCCCAGTGTAGAGCGCAATGTGGGGCTTGAACTCACAAACCTGGGGCCCCTGAATCTGCATTTACAAGAATATCCCCTAATTATTAAGCAGATTAAATTTTAAGGATTGTTTTAGAACACTACTTGGTACAGAATAAGTTAGCAACCAATAGTTTTGGAATAATACTGTGTAAGTTATATAATGGAAACACAGAGAACGGAAAGGATATTGCAGTATTTTATGATATTTTTAAGGACTTTGCCATGATTTACCTTATACAAGCACTCACAGTTTATTTGAAAAAAACATGTACAGTGTAGATGACTGCAAGTAAGGTAAAACTTGTCATATAATGGTGCTACTTATAGGTTTGGGACGAGGGGTCTGAATAACTGAATCTTACTTTTTTTTGTTCAGTCATCTTTCTGAAAACAAGAATTATCATAAAACACATGCCAACTTGCCTCTTTGGCTTTCTGCCGTGTTTCTGCATATAACATGTGCATGTATTAAATGCATATAATATATATAGGTATAATGGGTAAGCGTGTCTCACATGGACTCAATGTAAGACCAATAATTTTTTTAAATTCCTGTTCAGTTTGTTCACTCACAAAATGGGTCAACTCTATAAAACATCCATCTTTCCAGGTTTTCCTTTCTTTTTCTTTTCTTACCTCCCCCCCCCTTTCCTAACTGGCCTTAGAAATGCATATTCCAGGAATTCAGGCATCAAATATTTGCAACTTCGAGCTGTTCCGGACTTTGTCAGTACTTCTGAGGTCAATCAGAGTTAAAGGAGTTTGTTAAACTTTATTTTTTATGTCAGCACAAAAATCTTCTTTTCACTGTTTTTACCTTCTCATTGGTATCCCTGGGTATGCTTATTAGTTGTCACTAGGATTTTCGAAAATTAATTATAAGTTACAGTGTCTAGTTGATTCTTTTCATTCTTCACACCACAAATTTCTCTTTTTTAGATCTATTTATTTTAAAGAGAGAGACAGAACAGTTGGGAGGGGTAGAGAGAGAGGGAGAAACTCAAGCAGACTTCTGGCTGAGAATGGAGCTGTGTGCAGGGCTTTATCTCACAACACTGAGATCAGACTTGAGCCAAAACCAAGAGTCAAAAGCCCAACAGCATAACTATTCACTGGATATCCACTATAGGTATGACATTTATCTAGGATGCTTAATCAGATAGGATGTCATAGGTTATCCTGCAGAAACAAAGAATGCCCAAATCTTAGTAGCTTATCAAAAGGACTGTTTATTTCTCACTCCAAGGACATTTTCACCACAGATTAACAGTAAACTCTACCATTATAGCTGTTCAAGGGTCCAAGTTGATGGAGATTCTATCTGCATATCTGCTGCCATGGTACCATGGCAAGGGTTGGGAATGAGATGAACCACACACTGGCTCTTAAAACCTACACCAAGAAGTGACATACATTGCTTCTCTCACATTCTGTTTTCCAAAGGACGTCTTACGGTTGTGCCTAACTTTAAAGGGATTGAGGAAGTATAATCCTACCATGTGCCCAAAAGGGGAATAGCGCTATCTGAGTAGTCCTAACACCACAGGTTTATCTAAGGAGAAATCCAATGACACACCAACACAAGCCAGTTTTCAAAGACTTTAGAAACTAATTGTAAACAGAGTTGAGTATCAGATATAAAATGTTCTAAGTCTCTGAGTGCAGTGCTAAGAAAAAAAAGTGGTTAAGAATTTCAGAGTTGGAAGAAATAAACATGGATGAGTGAGTCAGGGAAGCATATAGACAAGGTGAGACCATGTATAAATTGCTGGATTCAAGTGTGAAATGTAAGGAGTAAGGACATTCATGGTTGCAACCATGATGGATGAAGCAAGGGTGGGAGCAGGCTACTGAAAAGTTCATACAATTGACCAGAGAAAATACTGAAAATATTTATTCCAATAGGAGCAAAGAGTCCTTTATATCTAATAGAAGACAAACCTGGATAGGCCCAGTAGGAACAGGTTATTAAGAACCTTGAATGCCAAGATAAGGTGTATGCACATTATCTTTTATATGGACTCCTTTGGATTTGCTCACCTCTGACCTTCTCTTTAGCCTTTTGATGATGGCCCACCACACTGCAGTGATGGACCACTGCATTACAGACAGACTGAGAACATAAGAGACCAGGGGAAAATGTGGGACTTTGTTAGAGAAGAGGGTTACATAGACATTTGCACCTTTCTTCATGGAATACAGGTGCACTAACAATAAGAAAGAAATGCCCATGAAGCCAATTTGGCCCTAAGCGTTTGGGGGTCATGAGAAACAATGTAAAAGCCAAAGGAAACAAAAGCTCTAGTTTCAAAGCAACATATGCTGGTAATGTTTTATCAGAGCTACAGTAAATAGGCTTCTTATATCAAATAAAGGGGAAGAACAGGAGTGATGATGGAAAAAGTATGGGTCTGGATTCCAGGAGTTCTATAGCCTAGTGGCAGAGAGCCCTCTTACTAGCAGTAGGATTTTTGGATCTAACATCTTTCTGGATGTCAGTTTCTCCACTTGTGAAAATAAATGTATTGAGTTTATACAATCCTCAAGACTACATGTTTAAATATTTTTCTTCTTGGTTTATCAATAAACAAATATTAAGGATAAAATATATGGCATTAAATCAATATAGATATACTAAAAGTCATTTTGATAGGAAAACTTATGTAAAGATGAGAGAATATGTAACAAAATAACTAGCAATGCAGGAAACCTAGTGACGTCAAACTCTTACATATCACTTTCCAAAGCAATGTTAATGATAGCTTAGTGGGCAGAACCTTTTTGTGGGACTTAGAACAATCTGTTCCCATCATCACCATGGTCTTGCTTTACGACTTCAGCAAGTTACTAAAAGTAAACCACTTCATGCACAACTGGAAGGGAGTCAGTTGTTAATTAGTTATCCAACAGAAAGATGTCATAATGTAAGTACACATGTAAAAGTATGTGTGAATTTTCTCTGCTGCTATTATTTCTGCCAACTTGACCTTATTATCACATACATCCTATGACTTTGTCTTCAACCCCTTCAGTTATTTCCATGTAACTATTATTCTTCTGTTACATTCTGGCTATAATACAGTACTCTGTAGTTTTCTGTGAGAATATAATATTAACAACCATTTCGGAGGCAAAACCAAACTCAAATTAAGATAACAGATATGGGAGGCTTCCTCTATAGTTTAAAAATAAATTCAGTGATCTTTCATTCACCCTTCTGCTTTGATAAATGGATTAAAAGAAAGAATTTTACCAAGTCATGAATTAAAATCTGCTCAGAATAGACCAAGAAATTCCCTAGTGAGATGTACTGATCTTAGATGGTCTGTCAGTTGTTGGTAATTCTTTAACCCTTTATTTTTCTCAGTGAAAACTGAAGTCTCCTTAGGGGAGGGCCACATGTTATGGTATTCTTTATACCTAGAGTTCTAGGTAAACCCAGATAGAAAAACCTTGATGAGGATTTTAATGTTATGCAAGTCATTAGATCAACCATATTTTTTTACAATAGAAATTCTGATCTTCAAAACAAGGAAAGATGATCTTTCCCCAGATTTTTTATAATTAGCTGATAACAATTTTAAAAATAACTTAGTTTCACTGTCTACTTAGCTTCATTAGCATTGTGTTCTGTGATCCATCTTCCTGAGACTTTTATCAACACAGATATGGAACTGAATCAGCTTATAGAACTGAATTATTTTAATTCATTCTAATTAGGGCTCTATAAGGAACCTGAAGCCGTGACAGAGCTCAGCATCATTGGAGCCAGTTTTGGAAGCCAAAATGAATGAGTCAAATGGTTTGGAGTCATGTTCAGCATGGCAACCTGAAAGTCACCTTGCTCCTCCTAACCTGTTCCCTCCTAACCTGTTGTCACTGTTCCCATCCCATGTCCCAGTCACCAAGAACTTGTGAATGGAGCCTTACCTTCCCATCCCTTTTCTGGTTCAGTCTTTCCTCATTTCTCTTCTAGATTACCACAGCAACTTCCTACTAATCTCTCCCTCTCCAATTTGCTTCTCTCCCACCTCTCACACTCCTTTCCCACTATTCCTCATCTTCAACTCCTCTGAAAAGCCTTTCTTGGGTCTTCTCATCTGAATTGAGTTAATTTCTCGATATAACCCCTGTGCTTCCTGCAGTCCAGCCCTTTCTTTGTGACGATAGCTGCATATTTCTCTGCTCCTCTCTGAAGTGGAAGCTACTAGAGGAACTTATTAGAGGAAGCTACTAAAGGATGCTATCTTCACTGGATCTTTAAAACCTAGCACACAATGTTGGTACAAAATAGTTCCTTCATAAGTATCTGTTGGGTGACTACATGAATAAGCATGTTATTAATAAATTAGCAAACAGTCAAACAAACAAGAAATAGAAACACAAAGAATTAGTCATGCAAGTAAAATTTCAAATCAAGGAATTTTGCTGAACTCTACTTCTGAAACTAATACGACTCTACATTCAACTAACTAGAATTTAAAACAAAAACTAGAAACAAAATAAAGCAAACAACAACAAAAAGAAAAAACAAATCAAAGGAGTGTGAGTGATTTCTGTCTACTGCTTGTCCAGATTCCTAGTAATTTAAGATGCAGCCCCAAGTCATGGCTGAAGAACAGTAAATGTGCTATTACAAAGCATGCTAAGCACTTCAACTCTGCTGTTTTGTACAATAGTGGTCAATGGCACATTAGCTAATGTAAAAAGCTCTGCAGTAGGCATTGCTTGGAAGTTTACCCCAAATGCACAATAAGATGGGAAATGGGAGCAATAAAGCTTGCATACTCTTTGATAAGACCATAAATCAGTTCTTAGAATAGAAAAACAAACCATATAAATTTCCTTCTTTTCTTCACCAAAATAGCAAGCTTTTCACTGCTTGTTCTTTTCCTTATCCATGACATTTTGATTGATAAGATAACCCTGAAATAGATTACCCAGCAACTGACAAACCTTTCTTATGGTGACTGGTCAGGTGAAATTTTTCTGCATCTTTTCTCTTGAAAACTAAAGAAAATAAAAATCTCTTTTTCTAGTGGTCTTAAATTGTGAATACTTGACTCCAACTTGACCTTCAGCAGATTTCTCTAATATTCAAGCATCCAAGCGTAATTATGTCCATGACCTTGCACATGAAAAAGGGATGACAGCTGTTATGTTATCACTATTGGAAATGTGAAAACACTCTGATTATTTCCTTATTTATACTCAAATTGTACTCAGAACCTGTCTTAGTCTGTTTGGGCTGTGATAATAGAATACTATAGACTGGGAGGCTTCTAAAAACAACATAAATTTATTTCTCATTGTTGTGGGGACTAGGAAGTCCAAAACCAAGATGCCAGTAGATCCCATGTTTGGTGAGGAACCGCTTTCTGGTTCATAAATAGTCATATTTTAGATATATCTTCACAGGGCAGAAGGAGCAAGGGGGCTCACTGTGGTCTATTTAATAGACACTAATATCTTTCATGAAGCCTCTGCCCTTATGACCTAATCACCTCCCAAAAAACCCACCTCCTCATAACATCACATTGGGGGATAGGATTTCAACATGTGAATTTCAGAGAGACACAAACATTCAATCTAGAATAGAATCCTTCAGGGCAATGGGGTTGTATAAAATATGATTTGTGTCCAAAATGATCTTTCTCAATCTTTCTGAGATTTTTGTTTTTGCTTTTTCTCTGATGGGTTAGAGATAGATATAGTGTTTAGTTCCATTTAGGACATTTTAATCATCTCCTTGGATTTAATATATTGAAGTTGGACTGACTTATCAAACCAACTTACCTACATTCATAGCCAGGATGTAGTCATCTACTTTAAGATGTGGCTTTTTATTTCTTAAAAGCCCCATCAAAATCACAGTCAGAAAGTAAGAAGACATCAAAAGACACATGCTCCCTGCTGCATTAATGAATATTTGAATCCTAGTGTATCTCTCTTGAAGTGACTATACTGAACATAAGAGTTGATTCAAATGATAGTTCCTATGAATTAAAAAGAAAAGCATTTTTGTAAAAGAACATTATGATCAGTTCATTTTGAAGAAATGAGAAGCAGCTCAAGTTCTCACTCATATTGAGGACAACCACCTGGGTTCTCAGTGGTAAGTACATAAATGTGAAGAAAATCAGTTACTCTGTGATGCCAAGTTAAACAACTTCCCTGTGCAATATTCCTACCTTGGTGTTTGAGCATTAGGCATGAGCCGGGCCTCTTCCCTGTGGCAATTCAGAAAAAACAGCAGTAAGATGATTTTTAAACAAACTGAGTCACACAAGTGAGGGAAGGATGATGGAAACCAAGAACACATTGACTGCATTTGCACATCCACTCACTCACTGCAGTAGGTGCCCCGTTACTGCATACCTCTCCCCTACGAGGACCAGCAGCCAGTGGAGGACAGGCCTTCTGCTAATCCCTATTTCACTACTTACACGCACATAATTCACTGCACATAGTAGAGTATCACTTGAAAGCTGTGTTCTGGGAAATGTTAATAAGTGTAACAAAACCAAAAAGAAGAACTGCATGTTTTTGTTGGATTAAGTAAAATTAGATGTGATTCTTTACCAAAGGAGTCCTTTAAGTCTCTCTAAATGGAACACGCAATGTGACTCACACTTACTTGACCAGAGAGCTTTTCCTTTGAGAAAAATTTTCAGAAAACACTAGAATGGAATCAGAAAACATTGACCTAAATGTAGCCACAAATTAAGAATTAGGGCCAGCGTTTTCCTGGTGCCCCTGAAACTGACTTAAGATGTCAAAAGAAAGATTCTGATTTTTCTTCACATTAACTCCAAATCTTAATTTTTTCCCACATTAAAAAAAAAGATGAGTAAAATAATTCAGGTATAATCTGGATGCACAATCCATTAAGACGGGCATTATAAACATACTTTTTGGATTTTTTTTTAATGAGTATCCTTCTCTTTAGGAGAGTATCATTTCAAATCTATATATCTTTTCAAATTTTAGGTTGTGTGGTAGCATACATTCAAGCCCTCTCACTGGGTCGTTTCCTTGGTTTCCCTCATAATTTGGAGTGGATTATAAATAATCACCTTATTCAAGGAGGATGGAACACACATGACAATCAATACCATTAGCCTCCACAAAATTGGTCTGCTTTTCTGCTCAAAATGGTCAGTTGACCTGCCACAATGATGACACAAATTTGACTCAATAAGTTCAAGTTGATGCCGTCCCAACTCCCTCTTTTATTTCTAAAGTATTGCTGCTACCGATTGACAAAATGTCTTCGAATTGGAGGGACCAGTGGAGAGCTAAGTGACAGAAAAAAAAAATTTATCAATGTCTTTGACAACTACTAGTCACAGTTTGCATCATTCTTTGAAACTTGGTACGTTGTGCTATTACTGACCAATAGGTTAATCAGTGAGATGTGGGTGAAACCAGCTGGATGGCTGCACCTGCCTCAGCTCCCAGGAACTGTTATATTTTAACAGACAAGGAGTTAAATCTATTAGTTTTGACAACTAAAAAGCGCCAACTTCTCCAAATATCTATAAAAAATAAGCTATTGAATATATTGTGATTTATGACAGAGATGACAATTAGCCGAACAGTATAATTTAAGGAAATTTGTCCCACATTTGTAGAAAATTACATCTATTTGCCCTGGCCTTTCCCGGCATATAACACCTAAGAATTAACAAGGCCACCGACATTTGGAAGAACACCAAGGTCCTTGTGTTGATGGATTGAATGTGCTTGGCATATGTTCCATACTTCATCACACAAAGGCATACAGACTAAACATAAAAACTAGGACCAGCAAACCTAACCTGAATAAAATATGAAAGATACAGAACTGATTAAAAGGTTCTGGCAGGTTTTATTAATCTGATCAGTTTTAAATAGATAAGCAGAGGAAATTAAAATTTATACTATTTTTTATTTCTCTGGCCATCTTTCATAGATGAAATAATTTAGAAGGGTTTCAAATTGAGACTGTTCTGATTAATTGATTTCTGAGTCTTCAATATAGACAATCAATATCAGGAATGATGGCTCCAAAAGATTGTGGGCTCAGTTAGAGGGAGATTTTAAATTCCTTACATAAGGTCCTGTGGTGGAGACATTTACTCTTCACTGAATACCCGTGTGTTCTCCCATACTTCCTGTCCTTGAAAGGTTGGGCATGTGTGCAAGTTCTAGCTTAGAAACTATAGATCTATAGCTTATAATCTGTAGATCGTGAAAAAAACAGTGGCAAGGGTCATGCATAGTACAACATTGAAAAGAAGCTTCTTAAGTAACCTCTGATGCTTTATGTTGCAATGTCAGATCATCTGTCTGCCTGGGTTTTTGAACAGCTGCATGTGGCAAAGCTCTGAACTAACCTGTGCTGTCCAGGTAATAGGAACAAAAATAAACTTTTACTGAGTTAAGCCCCTGAGATTTGGAAGTTAAAGAGTTACCTTGGCATAATCCAGCCTACCTAGACTATGGTCAGTGTTCCTTTGCCGTAATTCTCTAAGCATGTAAGGACAAGATGCATTACGATGGCATTCAGGCAAGTACCTCATCAGAGAGCCTTGAGCACCATTCAGATCTTTACACTGAATGCAATGGATTGTTTTATATATTTACTTATATATTCATAAGAATGAAATAGGTGTCCTGGGAGAGAAACAGTTCTAGTTATTCCTTGGACAAGGAATCCCATAATACTTCTACATAATACTACATAATCTATGTAATACTTCTCCATGAATGGGTCAAAATCACCTGGGGAGCTTCTTCAAAGGCAAACAAGTCAACAGATTCCCAAGAAGCATCCAAAATGAACTGAATCACAGTCTAACTGGTACATGGAACGTAGAAATCCATGTTTTCAGAAAGCACCCCACGTGCTGTTCCTAGTGAAGTATGAAAACTACTAGGGCAAAGGGCTTGAGTCTGGAAGCCTAGTCCCGCTCACAGTTAAGAAAGATGAGGACCTAAACTAAAGGAGAGCCAGCAGAATGGAAGGACCTCACGTATTCCGGAGGCACTGGGAGAGAATATTTTGACGGATGAAAGGGAAGTGTGGAGACCAGATTTCTGGGTGCTACGCTAGTGTGTTAGAGAACGAGTAAGAATGTTATGAAAGAGGAAGTGAGCACTGTTTGACTATTTTGGGTCTGAGCAAAGGTCATTTAAGGCTCTTCATCAGTTCTAGACAATCTTACTTTTGGAAATCATATCCCACATTACAACAAAAAGTCTTAAATGTACTCATTTTTTAAAAAAGATTTTATTTATTTATTTGACAGACAGAGATCACAAGTAGGCAGAGAGAGAGGAGGAAGCAGTCTCCCTGCTGAGCAGACAGCCCGATGAGGGGCTCAATCCCAAGACCCTGAGACCATGACCTGAGCTGAAGGCAGAGGCTTAACCCACTGAGCCACCCAAGCACCCTTTAAATGTACTCATTTCACATTAAATACAATTTGCTTAAAACAATGTATCACATTATTTTGTCTGGTTTGTGACTATTGGAATAGTTGACATCATGCCATATACTGTTTTGATACGGAAGTTTTCTTTTTTATACTTTGGTGACATGTCTTTCCAGCCTCAAAGTTTCCCAAAGCTCAGGAAAAGCTCTAAGTTCTTAGGCCTATGCCTAAAGAAGAAAGGTACATTCAAGTGAAGACGTCTAGAGTAAGCTGAACATATGGAGCAGAATAGGGAGGTGTGGACATCCTAAGGCAAGGGTCATCATCATAGAGATGGTGATGCAGGTCAGGAGAGGTTGAGCCTTTCCAAAACAAGGCTGTTCTCATCGTTGTTACTAACATGTCTATTTTGCACAATAAAAATTACCCTAAATTTATATAGCACTAGATCTTTCTAATTGCTCAATAATAATTTCATTTAAATTTACCTAAATTATTCTCAAGTTAGAAGGAAGTTAATATTTTTATATGGAAAATAACTCCCAAACAGATCAAAACCCAATAGCTCATTACATTAAATTTTCTAATTCTGTAGAAAAATGATAAACCACAGCATAAATATAACATCCCTGTACCTGTCATTTATATTTCTGCCTATTATATATTTATTCTCAGTAGGTACATTTTAATCATATGTATGTACAATTAATTTTAGTAGTCATTTCTCATGAATATATTATTTAAGCTTCATATGTATAAAGTAATAAAACAACAGGAGCTTAGATAGGTGGCTTGCAAAAATTAATCATTAGTTTTTCATACCCTCAATCAAATTTTGAATAAATTAGATAATTCTTTAAATGATTTTTCTGCACTTTTCATAACAGCTAAGTTTAAATTGATAACTCTGGGAGTATCATTCAACGAGGACGTTCTGCTCTCTGGTTTACATTTTAGCCTCAAAAGAGACCCTGTGAGCTCAGATAACCACTATCAAGATATCAAGATGTTTTCTGTGATAGTTCCAAGACAACCACCAATGGGATTCTGTTAGTACTAGTCCCTGAAAGCAAAACAAGAAAGGTGAAAAAATATGAAATATGTCACATGACAATTCACAACTCCTGCCTGATGGAGCCACATAGAACTTTATTTTTCAGTCATTCCTTTTGTTGAAAGCTCCTAAAATGTTTTATTAAAGTTCATTAGTGTTCACAGTTTCCAAGTACTTACTAAAGTGGCCATTCTGTCATTTCTAGAGCACCAAAAAGGAAACTGAGATGCTCACCAATGCAAGATGTAAATTCTGGTAGCAGCAGAATGGTAACTCACTTAGCTGACCACTTCCCTTTAACAGCTGAGATACTCAGATAAAGACACAGGTATTGGGGCCAAGAGACAGATCCCTCGTCTCTGCACACCTATTATCTGGCCTAGTTTCTTTAGTCCCAATCTCTTGGAATCTTGGAATAGAGTTGTAACTACCTAAAAATTATAGAAAGAGAAACAAATATACTAGTTTTTCCATTTCCATATATATGGAAATCCTATATATACATAGGATTTATATATTTATTTATATATTTATATATATAAATATATACATATAGGAACATTTATATTAGGGAAAACTTTTATCATTAGATAACTTCTGAACTTAGATGGTTAAATCAATCAGTTGGTTAGACAGATTGTATCAAATAGGAGAAAAAGAAAGTTACAAAAAATCTGTAGATTCATTGTTCAACTGTATACAAAATTAAAGTCTAACCATTATTATCTTAAAAAGTGCTTAAATATATGTGGAAAATATGGTGAAGGATAAGACAGTAGGATTCAACACTGTTGGGGATAGCATTAAAAAGAAAATAAAAGATAAATTAGACTATGCATGTGTATGTTGAATGAAATAAGTATCTCTATGTAGAGAGAATAGGCTAGAAAAAGAAAATGTGCAAAAAAATTGTTCTTCAATAGAAAAATTAATTCAGATTGAATGACTTTTCACAATTTGGCTTTTCTTTTTCTCAGGAAAAAGAGATGGAAAAACTTCCAAGCCATAAAATTCAAAACTATAAAAATAAAGACATTAAATGAGAACTAATCAATAGCCTAATTTGGGTCTGCAGCAAGAAGCAGCATCCAGGATGAAGCATTTGTGTTCTGAAATGCCCCATCTTTCAAGATTCTCATGAAATTTAATAGAATTCCAGAATGTCTTCACAAATACATCCCTGTGGAGATATGCCCTCATGCGTGCTATTTTGGGATGGCTCTGTGAAAGGAGTGGAGAAGTAGGCACCAGCTCTAGTCATTCCCATGTTTATCTCCAACACTTGCCCACAAATAGCATTTTGTTATGATTTGTCTTATTTTTCATCTGTCCTGCATAAATTAGAAGATGCATGCAAATTCTTGGTTAGAAGATAGCAAAGGAAATAAAAAGCGTATTCAAGGACCAGTTTTAGAACTTGCCCTTCATTGGTGAAGACTCCTGCTATAAACAATCAGAAGGGATTTGGTGCTTAAAAACTGAAGTGGACATTGGGGGAGGGTATGTATTGTAATGAACACTGGGTAGTATATAAGACTGATGAATCATAGACCTGTACCCCCGAAACAAATAATACATTATATGTTAACTAATTGAATTTACATTAAAAAGAAATAAATAAAATTCCAAATGAATAAAAAAAAACTTAAGTGGAATTAGATCTTAAAAATAATCTGAAGTAGAGTGCTGAAAGGATTATTCAAAAATAGGGACAATCATTTATAAAATTTCATGCTTGACTGTCAGTGCTTCTAGAGGGAGGTCATTCACAAATCATTGATTCTTATCTTGAAATGGTCCATTTTTTATGGTCAAATTTTGAAACCTATTTTTTATAATGCCCTCCAACTTCAATTTGATCAAATGATATTGTTAAGCATAGAGACCCAATTTAGGAAGCGTTAAAACACCTTTTAGTCATTTTACTCATCATTCTGCTAAAACAAAAACAAAACAAAACAAAACAAAAACATTTCATGGAATTGAAAATAAGCATTCTGTGAAAGATGTTCCATTTGAATTTTTGAAAACGCAACCTGATACTGTAAGGATTAGCACCAACAAACACAACCAATGTACATACATAGTGTGCATGGGTTCCTCACTTCCTAGAAATTTTATCATACTTAAAGGCCAAAGTGACACCAAAAAGCCTGCATCCACAGAGTACTCTCGAGTCTCTCATTTTGCTCCAAAATTCCTCTTCTCGGTTGCAGGCAGAGGGCCTCCCCTCTCAGATGGGCAAAGTCGTGCTGTAAAAGCCCCCACCTAACCAGAACAGGAAATAATAGTGGCAGTATATGCCTCTAGTAAGTAAAACAAAAACACCCCAAGTGGTTCCAGAACAGACTTTAACACAGAGAACTGGAAAAGCCGGAAAAACAAAAAGAAGTGTTGACATCTGAAGCAGGAATTTTCACTTCTTCTACCTTCCCCCCCTAGTGCCTCTTATTGGCAGAACCTAGTAAGAATCAAGTGGTCATGGGAGGCTGATACATGCAATCTGTAGACTCTTGTTCCACAGAATGACATAGCAGACTCCAGAAGGGAGAGTGGGGTCTGAGAGTATCCACATGCACGTCCGGCACAAGAAGCAGTATGCTATTCTGCCCACAATGAGTTGTGGGTTTTTCTCCGTAATAAAAGTAGCTGCCTGGTCACCTACCCACACCCTTTCAACTGGTCACTTTTGTTTCCTACAGCCAGTAGAAGGGGCTTAAGTGGGTAATCTATTCCTCAAACTGACTTGATCTAGTGGGCCCACAGAGAAGAGAAAGAGATTTGGGACATTTACCACTTCTATCCTACTATCAACTTGCATAGAGGAAAGGTATATGAGGGGTTAATATTAGGGGGGAAGCACCAGCTGCTAGACAGCTCTTTGAAATCTAAAACACCTCACAGGGAACTAGTCATCTCAGGGGAAGGCAATTCAATTCCCATTCTCCTGATCTCTAATTGAAGTTCCTGGAGTAGCAGAACATCACCTTAAAACACAGAAATGCAGAGGCTAGGAGACCACAACATCCATTAGGGAAATGCTTATTTATCCTCTAGAATAGTTAGCTCAGATTAAATGACTGGAAGCACCACAAACCGCGTATGGAGAAACTTAACACTCAACATAATATAAATGTGAGTATATTTTGAAGTGGCTGCCCTGTCTCACCCTCTCTTCTCAGAATCTCTTTCCAGACCTCAGCCTCAGTGGGATGCACACTGTGTCTTGTCCCACCACTTTCATTCTGGCCACCGCTAACTGGATGAATGGGAGGCAACTGACTCCAAGTCAGTCAAAATGATCATCATTCAGTAACAATCAGATTCTGTTTCCTTAGAAATATACTAAGAAACAGAGGGGCTGTGGACAGCTGGAGTAGCGCACTTAAGAATTAGCATGTAATGATGTGGACTGAGTCACTGCACTGACTATGGATAAAGAGAACTATGGATAACAGAGGAAGTTGGTGTTGGTGGGGAAGTGACAAATCTAAGAGCTGCCACAGGAGAGAACCTGCAGGAAAGAGGGAAGGAGGTAGAAAAAAGAAGATCGAGAGGGAGATCTGTTTCTGTCCCTCATGTGTTCTCTCCTGGTTCTACGCCCCATAAAGACTGTCTGGGCATAATATGCCTGAAGTATTGGTATTTTTAGGATGTATCCCACCTCTTTTTTTTTAATTAGTTGAACTGGTTTCCAGGTAAGCCCTAACTAAAGCAGCAAACGTACTGAGCCAAGAGGTACATATAAAACAATGTTTTTTTCCCCAATGCTGAATTCTTAAAATGTTCAACTGCGTTTTTGAAAATTTATTTTTGTTAAATACTAAACAAGTACAAGGTAATACTTATAAATCGTATATGAGGTATACAGTAAAAATACAACAACAACTGCATATCTTCCACCTTGATTTGTTTTGTTCCATTCTATCTCTCCCTTCTCCCACTATTCTAAATTTCATATTCACCTCCCTCTTATTTATTATTAGAGCATTACCAGGAATGTTTGTATCCTTACACAAGACACTTGTTCATTTTGCATATTTTTAATATTTATGTAAATGTATTATATGCGGTATCATCTTGTGAAATTAGCATTTTTGCTCTAAAATATGCCTTGATATTAATTTTTAAATCTTGCATGCAGCTATGCTGCTTTCATTTCTATTGCTGTGTAATATTTCTATTTCAAATATTCTAGATCAAAATTTCATGATGCATTTATTCTTTCAACTCATTATGGGCTTTGTTATTTAAGTTTCTTTTCATATTAAAACAGTATGCTACAAAATCTTTGTCATCATAGCCTGTGCAAATAAGCAATTGTGAATGTTTCCTTAGAATTTTTAAATAACAAGAAATAATACATATTTTCAATTTTGTTTAACAATTAAAAATTACTTTCTGAAGTGGACAAATTTAAAATCCTTCTGGTTGCTTCACCTTCTCATCAATACTTAAATTTTTCACACTTTAAACTTTCTTTTCCCAACGAGGTTTCTGTGTGAGTTGTCTTCAGAACAATAACACATTCACCAGAATGGCTGTTACCATAGGTTTATGACCAAATGCTTTGGCCACTGGAACCTTTTGAAAATCTATACTATTGCTAATTGTCATTAATTTGTAACTTGAATATATGTCCTGAGAGTGCTTTGGCACTCTAAACAAAGTCAATGCATAGAAAATAAAAGTTTCAATATGTCTCAAAAAGAAACTTCCAAAATTATAAATGATTGAAACACAAATATTATCATTTATTAAATATCTTCAAAGGCTGGATTTTTGTACAGGAAATATTTACCTATAAAAGATGAAACTGTGATGTTTAATTTGTTTTAAAAGGTTCTCAGCTGCCGTGCCCAATTATTTGGCTAAGCAAATAAACTGTCACATTTATTAAGTATAAAAAATGGATCACAAACTTCACAGATGTTATTGTTAGCTTTCAGTTTGCTAAGAAAAACTCTATTTGGACTAACGTCTTACAGTTATTGAAAAATTCATTAAACACACTAAAAGTTCATGTAATCTGTGAGTTGACAGATATAATTATGAATTATGCATTGAAGCACATTGAAATAAAACATCAATTTAATAAGCTAATTTTGACTGTATTTTTTGCTTAGTTTCTTAAGAAATTGTAATGTCAAAAAATTGGATGCACATTGCATCCATGCTACCGGTTGGAAAATAAATTAGTTAGCTTGCTCAAGAAAATACATACATTTCTAA
The DNA here is from genome assembly GCF_963455335.1 of Martes martes. NCBI lineage: Eukaryota > Metazoa > Chordata > Mammalia > Carnivora > Mustelidae > Martes > Martes martes. Next base: position 134,517,100 of record NC_137892.1, on the reverse strand, counting down.
ATTTGTAAACTTAGGGGATATGTTGAATAATACAAATACATATGAGTCTGGATATATATGAGACTTTCTTGGGTTTGTGTTATTATTTTCAGAAATGTGTGGAAGAAAAGGAAGACAAATCTGTAAGCCTAGATTACTATGTTTCCCCCCCAAGTTATTATATATATTATAATCACAAACAGAATGACATTTGAAGTAAATCAAGGCATTTTAATGTGAATCCTTCCTAATTTTAGTTTAATTTACGTTAAAAAACCCTTTTTAAGTCCACTCCAAAATCACAGAGCATTTTTCACACTATGAGATAAAAAGTTTTTCATTAGCTTTTTAGTACCTCCGTATTGTGCTGGAATAGCCTTTTGGTGACAACATACATTTGCAGAATCTGTATTAAAGGCAGACTTACAGAACTTATTAAAGTTTTTCATTTATGTAAGTTTGGCTCAGTCATCTCACTTCTGAACTAAAGCCATCAAAAGAAGAATGGAAGATGCAAAATAAAAAACCTTCTGAAGGTAACTCTTGCAGGATATTTCCTGTTAAAGGGTGCATGGAAATTGCTGTTGGCTGAAGATACAGAACAAGAAGAGATTATTAAGGGTTGTTTGTCCATAGAACTAATTCTGTAGAAAAGGAGAGACTGGCTGTGTAGGAGAGGTTGGGGGTGGGGTGAGGCAATTAGAGGAACAAAGTCAAAAGTAAGTGAGAAGGGAGGGGATTCAGATCCCATGTGGATGCGAGGTCTTTATGAGGAGCAGGGACGCTTTGTCTATTACATGTGTAATGTAATATGGGCTCCATAATGCTTCTATCTATCATATAAATACACATATAAAATATAAATAACATTTATATATTTATAAAATATATATTTATATATAATTATGTATAAATATATGACTATGTAAATGAAAGAGAGGGAGAGAGAGAACAGAAGCAGTAAGCATGCAAGTAGGTTATAGATCTTATGGAGAGAAGATGAGTAGTAGTTCTTGTCTGGTATGTCACAATGACGGACATATCAGCTGAGCTAATTAGCTGGGATGAGAATAGAGGAGATATTAGATATCAGAGATAGACAGAAGATTGAGAAGTGTAAAATAATGATCTGGGGAGGTGGGAGGAAGGAAACATAAATGTGTTTTCTATTCAGGCAAATACAGGAAAGAGAAAGACCTGTTGTTGCACATCAGTGTGAATTCCTGTGGTCACGGAAAACCTTTAGATTTGTTTCTAAGCCATACTACATATATTTCTCTTTCACTTAGTGACTCTGAAAATAAGGCCAATTACTCAGCATGGCTCATTTTTCATCTTGTTCTGAACTTGGCATAACTTTGCAAAATTTAGCGCTCCTGTTCAAATCTCAAGGGCACTTCAGCCTTGGCTCAGAGGCATGAGCAAGATGGGAAGTGGCCCTTCTGTCCTACAAACGTACAAATCCAAACAAAATAAGGGTCAGCCTAGAACAGACTGGATGTGCAAACTTCAAAAGTGAGACCACAACATGCGTATAGAAATGACATTTCAGCATTTCCTCTATTCCTCAAAAGTAAGGAGACTGATGAATCAGTGGTAACTTCTGTTCAGCAGAAGTCAGGCCTTTCTCATGCAACCATTTTACTCTCTAATTAATAAGAAATGTTTAGAGATTCAGATCTTAGAGTGATATTTTAGAAATGATGAGATCATTGTAAAGTATCAAACCAAAAAGCCATTGTTTTTAATGCAGAGCTACTTATTTTAAGGTGAGGATTGTTGAAACTCCTCTTATTTTTCCAAAGTTGTGTGAAATCAGATCTAAGTGATGATTCCTCCCTTTAGTATTGATCTCCACCTCAACTCCTAACCATGTATTTTATATGTCATTGTTGGGTCTATATGCTTTAATATCTTATTTTGCTACCACCACCACCTACTCCTCCTCACATTTAAAAACTTTTGGTAGCCTTGGGGTGCCTGGGTGGCTCAGTTGGTTAAGCCTCTGCCTCCGGCTCAGGTCATGATCTCAGGGTCCTGGGATTGAGCTCCGCATCTTGCTCTCTGCTCAGCAGGGAGCCTGCTTCCTCCTCTCTCTCTCTGCCTGCCTCTCTGCCTACTTGTGATCTCTCTCTGTCAAATAAATAAATAAAATATTAAAAAAAAAAAACTTTTGGTAGCCTTCATTGCAGCAGAAAATAATACACAATCCCTTTAGCCTGGTATTAAACATTGATCCATTGATTCAATATCTATAAAACATTTACAGTGTTCATGTACTATTCCAGAAAATGCAATGGTGGAGGTATTGTCATTTGTGACAATACGGATGGACCCAGAGGGTATTACACTAAGTGAAATAATCCAGACAGAAAAAGACAGAAAAAGGCAGAAAAAAGTATATGATTTCATGTACATGTGGAATCTAAAACACAAAACAAATAAACAAACAAATAGAAAGCAGAAACAGACTGATGAATACAGAGAATAATCTGATGGTTGCCAGAGCGGTGGCAGATTGGGGGATGGGCAAAATAGATGAAGGGGAGAGTGAGATTCAGGTTTCCAGGATGGAATGAATAAATCACAAGAATAAAAGGTACAGCATAAGGAATATAAATGGTATTGTAATAGCATTGTATGGTGACAGATGGTAGCTACATTTGTGGTAAGCACAACATAATGTATAACCTACTGAATCACTATATTGTACACTAGAACTTAATGTAACATTGTGTGTAAACCACACTTCAAAAAAATTTTTTTTAAAGTAAGAAATGCAATGGTGAACAGGATAGGTAAAATCTCTGCGTGTAAGAGTTTATATTCTAAGAGGGACAGGAGTGAAGCAGATCATTCCAACAGCATTAAAGTCCTATAGAGCCACTAAAACAAGGTGATGCATGTCATCTTATTAAACCTTTAAGCAATCAGGTAAAGAAAGGGCAGTATCTCCATTTTACAGTTAAGAAACTTGCCCACTTTAACTCAATCAGCAAGAAATGGGGCCAAGCTATGAATCAGTCTCCACCTGACCCCATAAACCACCAAGTTTATTCCTTCCAGTCCTTCCAATTCTACAAAGAGTGTGCAGCTTTTGCAAAATTTTAACCTTTGCTATTTAGTAAGCCAAAGAGATACATGTTCAAAATCTAAAAAAAAAATTAATGTACCACATGGCTTATATTTGCCCTTGAAATTAGGATAATTGAATATAAAACACTGTTTAGAAATAGTTTTCATTTTCTTGGTGATTTTCATATTCTTATATATACTGTGTATTCCTCATAAATATTGTGATTTCTCCTGCTTTGTTTGTTTTGGGTATTCACTGACTTTTAAATCCTGGGAATACTGAGAAACTAAGCGCATTTTCCATTTTAAACTAAAATAAAAACCACAATATGTTAAGCTTACTAAAGTAGTTGGTGAAGACCTTGTACTAAATATAACTTTTGAAATTCATACATAATTCTGTCACCACATTCATGACGTTTATTCAAGAGTCAAATATCAAATCAAAGTTGCAACTAACTTTAGATTTACAGGGAGGATGAAAACTTCAGTCTACCAAAGAAATAACCAAATAAGAACTTGATATGGGTTGTTTAGAAGTGGTTCAGTTTTGAAAATTCCCAAGCTGGAAAATGATTCATAACTAGATGCTTTGGAGAGAAAAATAAATATACGTTGTTATTTTGTTGAGCAATAAAAAATGACAAGTATATGCATAATGCATATTTTTTAATTTCTCTAGCTCCTCTTCATAAAAACCAACTCAAAGCATGGTGTTACAAGGTTAAGAGCTGACCATCTTTCCAACCTGACAGATATAATTATTATTTGTAACTAAAATAGTAATTCATAAAGACAGATTAATCAAATTAGAAAACAACATGCCAAAGCAGCTTTCAATACCTTTCTTTACACATCCAACACACTTGGCCCATCACAAAGGTACATCTCCACCAGTATGACCTGCCACAAATATTTCTAGATATATTTGTTAGAAATATTATTAAGAAAACATACATATTCAAGTGGAGAAAAGGAGTCTTGTCTTGGAAAGGAAGGAATTATTTGGTTCAGTTTGGTTTGGTTAGGGTTAATTTAGACACCTGAAATAGATTTTATCTTACATAATAAATTAAAGAAAGAGACACATTAAGCTATCAGCTGAGCCACCAATGACTTAGGTAAGCGTAATAGTATGCTTTGCATTAAAATTCAGGGTACTAAATCAAGGCAATGATAATAATTAACATGATAATAATAATAATGTATAATAATATATGATTATATAATAATCAGAAGAAGGAGAAGGAAAAGAAGAAGGAAAAGTTAGGGCTATAGTTTCCTTAATATATTCTCTCTCTGCCTTTCCTGTCCCCTGGCTTCCTATCTTCATATATGCATTATTTCTAGCATAGATTGCTAGGAAGGACTGCCTAGGTCATCTACATTAGAGGTTTTTATTTTTATTTTATTTTATTTTTATTTTTATTTTATATTCATTAGCAGACTTCAGGAAAGATCCAGGATCCCCTCTGAAATTGGTATTTATTTATACATAGGTATGTTCATATTTCTGGAAATGGAGGCACATTCTCAAAGAGCTCTCTGTGCCCCAATAGTTAAGAACAAAAGTCTAGGGTGCCTGGGTGACTCAGTGGGTTAAAGCCTCTGCCTTCAGCTCAGGTCATGATCCCATGATTGAGCCCCTGCCTCAGGCTCTCTGCTCGGCAGGGAGCCTGCTCCCCCCGCAACCCCCCTGCCACCCCGCTCCACCCTCTGCCTGCCACTCTGCCTACTTGTGATCTCTGTCTGTCAAATAAATAAATAAAATCTTTAAAAAAAGAGAGAGAACAAAATTCTAGACCAATGTATACTTATTTTATAAAAGAGAAAACTGAGAACTGAGATCTAGAGAAGTGAAGTAAAATTAAGGTTGGGTATCACATTATAGTGATCTGAAGCTTTTCACCTACATCTTTTCAGTTCAGGCTTAGTATTTTTTCAAAACAAACCACTTTGATTGAGGTGTACTTTACATAAAAAGGAGGACCTAACTGAATTGTAAGGTTCAGGAGGATCACCAGTGTCCCTGGGAGTGGATGGGTAAAGTAAGAAGTTGCTCAGGTTTTTGAATCTGATACTCGGTAATACTTGTTTTCTGGGAAATTGCTCTAAGACACAAGACCTTCTGAAAGCTTTAGGCACTAAGCCAATTATGGAGATGAGAAAATCAGGGGAAAAAGTATTACCTGAAGGCTGTTAAGGAATAGTTTGTTATTTTACTCTGAATTGTCCAAGCCTGAAATCTGTGACTCATCTTTTATCCCACGTTCTTCCTCACATGCCAGTTGTTTCCATCTCTCTGTGTGTCTCTCTCTCATTCTGCCACTTGTTTCCCACCTCATCTGCCACCAATTTAGTTTATGTCATCCTCATTTTCAACTGGATTGCAGCAACGTCTTTATTGGGTCTTTGTTTTGCTGTTTTACTTCTGCCCATGCTCCTCCCCTTTCCCTTCGTTCACCTCCAAATCACCTTGCCAAAGGTCTACCTTCAAGACAGAGCCCATACCCTTCACTGTGTCTCTCTTCCTGGACAGTCCATTCTCTCACCACATTCCCATAGCAATAATTCTGACAAGACATTCTGACACCTACCATATTGATGAACCTGCCAGACTTTTCCAGGCCTCTGCATCTTGGCTAATCCTGTTTCTCTGCCTGGAAATTCTCTCCTTCCCTTTGCTACCACTGAGACTCAGCTTAAGCATCTTCACATTTAAGAAGTCTCTCTGGACCCAGAACTCCTATCCCTGCCTCATGATGGGTCAGATGCAGATGTTTGTTCTCTGAAATTCCATGACAGCTCCGTCAGATCACTCGTTGCACTAAAAAGTCACTGGTCATACTGTGTCCCCAAGCACATGAAGTTTTTCATACAATGACTGTACCCTACTCATCTTTGTAATTCTGAAACATAGTGTTAAACAGAATGAAGAAAACTGATAAACATTCCATTTAAATATTTATAAATTTCCTTTATCTTTGTGCTAAAGCAATCATGCTGATTATGTATTTATTCACTTTTATTCAGCTGGCCCAATTTTTGAAGGCTTAGCAGAAAACAGTGTTCTAAATAATAACCAGTATTAATGGTTAACATTAATATTGTGCTTTCTATGAGCAAAGAACTATACTAAATAGTTGACATGCGTATGTCTTCTTAACTTTGAAAATAACCCCATTGTATGGCTATGGAGACTGAGGCCAATAATACCAAGATGACTTTCTCAAGGTCACCCAACCAGAATCAGAATCACTCTACCTCCCCACCCTGGAGCCTCAGGAATTCATTCCTTAAATTGCATGTGTGAAGCTTTGGAAAGCTATATGGGTAGAACACAGAGTTTCCAATGCGGCACATTAATATTTTCAAGTTCAACCAGATTTATTTGAAACCTGGCTCATGTTTACAAATCCAGCTGGCATCTGGCATTTGTTATGAAAGTAACTCCGCTTTAAAAATGCCTGCCAGCCCCGTGGCAAGTCAAGTCGTACCCACTTAATGAGAAGTATAGCTGCTAGCTTCTCTCCAAGTTAACCAGATGCCCAGACTGCCAACTCATCTACTACCAGAATATTAACAGTGTTGACACTTCCCTGATTTGCATTTGGATCCAGATTACAAAATAGGGTTGTGATATCAGCAAATTAAATGATGATTCCTAAACCAGAAACATCTGTTTTGTGTTTCACCTGACATTTTGAATAACTGTATGTGTTTGTGTGTGTGTGGATGTGTGTGCACTTGTAGTATCTATATCCCACAACTGTGCTTTTGTGAGATATATAGGATCCTGTTACAATATCCTATGAAAAGTTGATTCACAAGACACATTGTTTGGGCTCCAAAACAATTTTATACATGCTTTAGTATTAAAGCAAAAGGCATGAAATAAAAGCTATGTGAGCGGAAACTGTGTATATTTACTTCCTGCCACTATCGCTTTCCACGTTTTTTTGTTGCTTGCAGTGTAAAAACAAGTATTCCAAAAACTAGCCTAGATTTGCAAAGAAGGTCCAGATATGTGCACTTCCATTTTTACCAATAATGGGATCTCAGTGCACTGAGTCTTTGGATATTTTGTCAGAGCTCAAACTCTTAACAAGGTGTTTTCAAAACTGTTAAGTACCTTCATATCTCTTAATATCCCCCCAAAACTTGGACTGTCTAGCAGCTGTAATTTTCCCTAAGAAGAAGCATGATACTTCCTTGGGGTGATTGGTCTGATGATATATTCAAGAATTTTTATAGCAGAGATAAGATGCTAACAAAACACAAAAGTCATATTTTCCATTTTTAATTATATTTTTAACATAGCTAAAGTTTCCCAAGTGGGGGGAAGATGTTTAATTCTACTCTGATATGGTTTTTTTTGTTTGTTTGTTTTGGGTTTTTTGACAGAGAAAGACACAGCGAGAGAGGGAACACAGGCAGGGGGAATAGGAGAGGGAGAAGCAGGCTCCCTGCCAAGCAGAGAGCCTGACACAGGGCTCGAGCCCAGGACCGTGGGATCACCACCCGAGCCAAAGGCAGATGTCCAGGCACCCTGGCACCCTGAGCCACCCAGGCACCCTGATATGTTTTGACCAACAGCATGGGGTTTGGAGGAAAGAGCAAAATGAAGGTTAAAGCTGAGGAAATTATCTCTCTAGGATTATGTTTGATTCACCCTCTTCTCTACTGGGATATCTTAATTTTATGGTATCTTCTGAGTACTCTGTTCCCAAATTGGGTAAGATTCAAGAAATCTGAGATTGAGCAAATTTACATTCTTAAAACCTTAGAGAATTAAAAAAAAAAAACTCTTTGTAAATAAATAAATTCTCTTCCAAAGTATCCAGTCTCCACTTAACATAATAATTTATCTTATTTTATTTATA